>NC_073405.1:645000-1010000 GCF_028641065.1 Leucoraja erinaceus
TCAACTACCCCCTCCTGCAGCTCGTTCCATACACCCTCTGTGTGAAAAAGTTGCCCCTCAGATTCCTATTAAATCCCCCCCCCCCCCCCCCCCTCAACTTTAACCCATGTCCTCTGATCCTCATGTAGTCACTTCCCTCTCGTTCCTGGGAGGGGTACAAGATGCAGTGTTAACTGATGACAATAGACAATAGGTGCAAGAGTAGGCCATTCGGCCCCTCAATGGGCAAACATACCTTTAACTTGCACCTCTTGCTTCTTTCCTTAGTCCTAGAGAGTTGTGTCTTTGGCTCATTGTGTTCCCACTGAAGATCAAGGTGGTGAAGGTGTGGGCTGAGCATCGAATATGTGTCTAGAATTTAACATTCGTCACCCATGTCTGGCAACTACATGAAATGTTGCACAGATTTAGATCAAATATAATTGAGTCATAACTCGTCAGTGACAAAAGTTACACATTAATTCATTAATTAATTAAGCTAATTAGAAAATGAGATCAACCGACCGACCGACTGACCAACTGACCAACCCTAATCCTAACCCTAGCTCTACATTTGTTATTTATCATTTTTATTTAACAGTTCACATCATGACTTTCCAAAGATAAATGATTTGTAAAACAGAATGATCAGCAAGGTGAGCGTTACCTTTATTCCAGGTAAACCTCGCTATAGATGTGATGTCACGAGGAGGCCGCCATCATCCCAGCGCTTTGATTGGACAATTACTACTCGGACAATTGGAGTTTTTTCTCCTGTTTGAATAATATTTGCAGGTTTTGTTCTTGACGAGTTTCAGGGATAATTTAGATCATATTTTTACACAATATGTTAAAAATTCAGGTAGTTACGTGATTTGGGTCACGAACTTAAACAAGAAAGCACCTGGGCCCACAGCCGACTTGTCCCAATCACAGGCTGGGTGTTTGTCTGAAACTCTCTCAAAACCGATTCTCGTGTTTAGTGTGAAAATGTGCTGTTAATGAAGGTGATTAATAAATAGGGTTGATCCCTGGAACATTAGCTGCGGTTTGCAGTTCCCCCATTATGACTGTTACTAAAGATAAGGAACTGCAGATGCTGGTTTAAACCAAAGATAGGCATGTAAATGCTGGAGTAACTCAGCAGGACAGGCAGCATCTCCGGAGAGAAGGAATGGGTGACGTTTCGGGTCGAGACCCTTCTTCAGATATATAGATATGCGTGTTGTCACACCCTGCTTAGAGCCAACAGCCCAACACCCCTGGTCCCCACAGCCTTGCATTGGAGGAAGCTCCTCATCTACCGCTGCAGATGGCAAGGCAGAGGGACCTTGCCCAACTACAAAACTCTTTCACAATGAGTCATCTGCAATGTTATAAACATTCCTGATTCCATCTGATATTTTGTGTAGAACCACTTTGGAAACAGCCAAACAATTTGCAAAGATTTTCCTGCCCCCTACAGATTGAATTCAACTGTTCAACAAAAAGTTAGCTTTATCTAAAACACATTTGTTACAGGTCATTAGGGCCCATTCAATGGGATACCAGACGGTTTTACTGCTTGTGGAATCAATATTTTTGTACAGTAGAAGAGAGAGCAATTCACAAGTAAAAATATATAAACTCGACTGAAGAAGGAATAAAAGGTGAAATGCATTCTCTCAGCCACAAAGTTAACACTGTGGGTGGTGGTGACACCTGGCTGGGTGGTGAGTGGTTCACCTGGTGGGGAGAGGTACACCTGAGTAGGTAGTGAGTGGCACACCTGAGCAGGTGGTGAAGGGTACACCTGGCTGGGTGGTGAGGGACCTGGGGAGTAAACATGAGCACAGGTCCTGCCCCTGATGCTGGTGGAATGTGTGAGGTGAGGTCTGGTTATTTCTTCTCATTAGTGTTGTTGGGACGTGAACATGCGCTGAGGGCTGTTGTGTTCATCTGCACGGCGAGTCTTTGCAACTCAAAAAGTTTCAATCCAAGTCTTTGTTTCTTGAAGCCTGATTGGAGCCCAGACCGAATGAATTTACCCAGTCTTACCCAAGAAACACTGAGGCTAATCATCACACCATGGTTAATGCCCCAGCTGCAGCTAGCTACCATGGCACAGATTGCAATTGAAATCCAAGATGCTTCTACTCTGAGTATTTAGTTGCCGACTCGGGCATCTAATGATTTATGTAAGGATTTGATTCCATGGTATTGGAGCAATATGTGTAATTTGTATTTAATCTGAATCCCAACTAATTCCATCTCTAAGGTGGGTTTTGCTATGTTAGTGGCGATGTACAGATAAGCCACGTACCAGACCCGTCTGTTACTAGTTTGTGTTGTTATCGAGACAGTGTAACATTGAGAAAACAAACCCTTGTTTAACAAGATCGCACAGCTGAAAACAATCAAGCTTCAGTAAGGAGCACATACGTACTCCAACGTTGGCTGTGTGTTCTGGCTGGAATAAAGTTATTGGCTAATGTTCCTTTTCAGGGATATAAAACTCAGACCAATAAAGCCTTTAAGGGGTGGGGATTGAATGGTCGGTTGCTTCTCTATAACCGACCTTTCATCGCTAGGTCTCGTCTCAAATTCAACACAAACTGATCGGATGATCTTCCCTCTCTTATTACAAGCACCGTGCACAATTATTTTAAGGCACTTCAATCCATTTCCTTTGTGGTTGTGAACTAACGGCAGAAAGCTCTCAGTAAATTGGCAGCTCGCTTGGAAAGAGCCAGGCTGGGGCGGTGCTGGCAGTGAGGCCGTGTCTCTTGTTGTGGTCGGTGCAGGGGTCAGAGCTGAGACTCTCTGCTAAGTGAGTGTGGAGGGAGTGTTACTCTGCAGGTGTATTCATCACGGAGGCCAGCGTTACATTAAGTTGACAATTACAACAAGGTGTCATTAATTCCTTTGGCTTAGTTTAGTTTAGAGATACAGCACGGAAACAGGCCATTCGGCCCACCGAGTCCACGCCACACCAGGGACGATGTATATTTACACCGTCAATTAACCTACAAACCTGCACGTCTTTGGAGTGTGGGAGGAAACCAGAGCACCCGGAGAAAACCCACGCGGGTCACGGGAGTTATTGTTATTATTATTATTATATATTGAGTACTGCGTTCCCGATCCTGTTGTGCTTCTGTGAGTAAGAATGTCATTGTTGTTCGGTACGTGTGACAAGACATTCTTGACCTGTAGAGTTCCCCTTTTATCTGTATCGATGAAACAATTGTTGTGAAACGTGCCACAGTCACACAGACACACCAAAACATAATCAATACATCATTTTCACTTTCTATAAGAGTGAAATGAATGTGTCATTTATATATAATTCATATTTTTACGTGTGTGGTCTATGTGAGTGTGTAGCTGCTACAAACAAGATGACCATGGTAGTCCTAGTGCAGATGACAGACAATAAACTCTATTTGATTTGATGTCGAGGAAAGAACTGCAGATGAGACAGACACAAAATGCCGGAGTAACTCAGCGGGACAGGCAGCGTCTCTGGAGACATGGAATGGGTGATGGGACCCTTCTTCAGACCTTCTCTCCAGAGATGCTCCTGACCCACTGTTGTGATCTGCTTTGGAGTGACGGGAGAAGCATTGACAATGCAGGGTGACACAACTAGTGATGCTAGTGACTCCCAGCTCCAGTTCTGCCCTTGGCTGCTGTCAGTGTGGAGTTTTCATGATCTCCCTGTGACCGTGTGGGCATTCTCTGCCACACTCCTTGTCTCCCACAAGCCAAAGACATGCTCATTGTTGTGTTAATTGGCCGTTATAACCTGGTCCCCAGTCCCTTGTTAGATGACTCTGTGACTAACACAAACACCTTGAACAGTATCTGATACAAACATTCTAAACTTACTCAAGAAAATACAAGTCTATACAAATAAAAATTACTAATGATTTCAAAAAATGAATAAAAAAATGAAACTGTGACAAATATTAAAATAAAGTTAAATTATTGCATTTACCAACAATTCACTTTTTCTCTCTTGAGTATTGTGAGCCACTTCCATGCCTCCATCTGCCTTCTGACAGTGGGCCACACAGGTTAGTTGGTTTGTTAATGTCACTGTCCCAAGAGTCAAATAAGTATTTGTTTAACAATTCCTCCCGCATCCCAACAATGTTTATTTGGCTTCTCTAATCTGCCCCTGGTGTGTGGTGTAGAACTAGTGTTGGTTAGCACGGACTCAGTGGGCTGAAGGGCCTGTTTCCACGCTGTATCTCTAAACTAAACTAAACTTCAACAAATAACTTCTGACTATAATATGTTGCGAACCTTCTGATCTTCCCCCAGGGTCCTGGAGAGAATCTGTTTTGCCGACCTCACTCAGCTTTCCTTTCACAGAGTCACACAGCGCAGAGACTGGCCATTCGGCCCAACTTGGCCATGCTGACCATGATGTCCCATTCCCACGTCACACCTGTCTGTGTTTGGCCAACAGCCCTCTAAACCTTTCCTATCCACGCACCTGTCCAAATGTCTCTTGTCTGAAGGGATTTTCAATAAGAATCAATCAGTTCTGAGTTATCCCACATTCTCATCCACTCACTCCCTACACACTGGGACAATCAACCTACAATCCTGCACATCTTTGGGATGTGAGAGGAAACCGGAGCGCTCGAAGGAAACCCATGCATTCTCCCATAGGGAGAACGTACAAACTCCACATGGACAGCGCCAAGGTGTGGATTGAACCCGGGACTCTGGCGTTGTGAAGCAGCAGCTCTACCCGCTGCACCACCGTGCTGCCCCTGTGTCAAGGGTTATGGGGAAAAGGCAGGGAAATGGGATTAGGATGCGCAGATGAGTCACAATTGAATGGCAGAGTAGACTCGATGGGCCTAATGGCCTAATTCTACTCCTATCACCTGTGAACGTGTGTGCGGGACTGGATCGCTGGTATTGTGGGAAAATGGAGGGGGATCATTATTTACTAATCCAGCTGGTGTCTCAATTAGACAGTGATGGGTTAATATTACTCAACACTGTCCAAGCAGTGTGGATATGGAAGGATGCCAGTACACATGGATCAGGGGAACAGCAGCCCAGAAATACCTGCTCACACACATTCCTGGAATGACTAGCAACTGTTTTTCTCATTTTTGAACCTGACAGAAAAATTGGCTGAAAAACACAGTGTTGAAACATTAAAAGTTATGAAAATTATAAGGGGTAAGTATTCACCATCACAATGTTTCAAAAACACCTTTGGACAGGTACATGGATAGGACAGGTTTAGAAGGATATGGGTCAAACGCGGGCAGGTGGGACTAACGTAGATGGGACATGTTGGCCGGTGCGGGCACGTTGGGCTGAAGGGCCTGTTTCCACACTGTATCACTGTATGAGAAGATTGCATTAAATAACCTTTATACTCCACTGATCACCCTGGACGGTTTGATGTAATCATGTATTGACTTTCTACTGACTGGGTAACACGCAACACAAAAGCTTTTCGCTGTACCTCGGTACACGTGACAATAAACTGAACTATATCTGAACAACAACCTTGGTAGCAAAGGATATCATTCATCCATGTTGTAGCTGCTCTACCTTTTGAAGAAGGGTCCCAACCTGAAACGTCACCTATCCATGTTCTCCACAGATGCTGCCTGACCCGCTGAGTTACTCCAGCACTCTGTGAAACGTCACCTATCCATGTTCTCCACAGATGCTGCCTGACCCACTGAGTTACTCCAGCACTCTGTGACCTTCTTGTACAGGTCCCGGTTTAGTTCCAATCCATTGGAAGTAAGATGAGTAGAGTAGGGCCACGTTATATACTGTAGGAGCCTGTGGGTACTTCAGTCGATGTTGGGTTGATCCAGAAGTCCACCTTTACTAAGCCAATCCAACTCAGGTTTGGAATGTAAAGCAATGCTTGTGGTCCTCTGTTGCCTCAACGTCCCATCTACTAAATAGGCCTGAAGATCAATTGCTTGGTAAAATATTGATAATTTGAGTCGATTTATCATTGTACTAACAGTTTTGTTTCACTGGTGAAGGTTAAAGGAAATAAAACCAGCAGGCTGTGGGAGTCCACAGAGGAAACAACTATCTTAATTACAAGTGGGGTCATATTTAATTTAAATTATGCTGACTCAATCTTGGATATTGGGCAATCCAATTGGTGTCAATCTGAACCTTAACCAATCAACATAGAATGTGGTGTTGAGAGTGAATGCTGAACTTGTAGCTACTATGAGCAAAACACATCATTCCCTGATTTAAACCCTTTGAGTTTCGAGTTTCGAGTTTAGTTTATCGTGTACCGAGATACAGTGAAAAGCTTTTAGAGTCATGGAATCATAGAGGGATACAGTGTGGAAACAGGCCCTTCGGCCCAACTCGCCCACACTGGCCAACAATGTCCCAGCTACACTAGTCCCACTTGCCTGCGTTTGGTCCATATCCCTCCAAACCTGTCCTATCCATGTACCTGAGTAACTGTTTATTAAACGTTGGGATAGTCCCAGCCTCAACTACCTCCTCTGGCAGCTCGTTCCATACACCCATCACCCTTTGTGTGAAAAAGTTACCCCTCAGATTCCTATTAAATCTTTTCCCCTTCACCTTGAACCTATGTCCTCTGGTCCTCGATTTCCCTACTCTGGGCAAGAGACTGTGCATCTACCCGATCTATTCCTCTCATGATATTGTACACCAGAATATTTAACAGGTGACTCGATTGTAATCATGTATAGTCTTCCCGCTAACCAGTCAGTGGGGAGACAATACATGATTACAATCGAGTCATCCACAGTGTGCAGATACATGATAAGGGAATAGTGTTTAGTGCAAGGTAAAGCCAGCAAAGTCCAATCAAGGATAATCCGAGGGTCACCAATGAGGTAGATAGTAGCTCAGGACTGCTCTCTGGTTGTGGTAGGATGGTTCAGTTGCCTGATAACAGCTGGGATGAAACTGTCCCTGAATCTGGAGGTGTGCTGTACATTTCTGTACACTTCTGTACATTTATCTGATGGGAGAGAGGAGAAGAGAAGACGGAGTGACGTGTCCTTGATGGTGCTGCTGGCCTTGCCGAGGCAGCGTGAGGTGTAGATGGAGTCAATGGAAGGGAGGTTGGTTTGTGCCTTCCCCAGTTTACCAGTTGGGTAAAGTGCCAAAGTGTGGCCACTCTCTCTACCTCAGGGTGAGTCCGCACTCGGAGACAGTATAAGTTTCAATCATTCTTGCATGAGTTCTAATGAATACAACATCTATTAAGATATTTACATAGTTCGTGCTCATTAGAGTCGGGATGGTGAACAAGCGGGGCCTCAAATTACTGTCGCCAGAGTTAGTGACGAACATTTAATGTGGAGCAGTCTGGCTGTCTATACCCAGGGGGTGAATGGCTGTGTATTCAACAGCCAGGCTGTGGTGTACATGGTCAGGCATGAGTATGTGTTCCAATGTACTGCTGATGCAAGAATGCCTGAGCACTAAACACTTCAGCGAGAAACTCTCTGGATAACAAAAGGTGGAAGCAAGTACTCAAAACACAGGAGATGTTAAACCACCTGGACACAAGCAAGGAAGCTGTTCCATTTCATCCCCGTCTTCCCCTCTCCAGCCCGCGGGCTTTCCTCTGCTTGTCCATCCATCTCCGCATCTCATGGCAAGAGGGTTTCCCTCTCTCCTCCCTCGTGTCCTCGCTGCCGATCTCTCCTCCACAAACCATGGACCTCAAGATCCTTCACCCTCAACTCTTTGGATGGGATTGGTCATATTGGCCACTGAGAGGTCTACATGAATGAATCAGGAAGCTGATGCCATTCACATTCACATTCACATTCGGGTTATCAAGGGATTAGAGGCTGAGAGGCATGATTGAAAATGGGACTTGAGGAAGGCTGAGCTCCATACTGGTGTGTGACCAATATTCATTTCATGATCATTTCATAGCTCTAAGCCTGAAGAAGGGTCTCAAGCAGTTCTCCAGAGGTAAGCTTTTGGAATTTCTCTCTGCCTCTTCTGATTCCTCTTCAACCCATCCTTCTACTTGTGTAGGAAGGAACTGCAGATGCTGGTTGACACCAAAGGTAGACACAAAGTGCTGGAGTAACTCAGCGGGTCAGGCAGCATCTCTGGAGAGAAGGAATGGGTGACGTTTTGGGTCAAGACCCTTCTCTTCTTCCCAGAGATGCTGCCCGTCCTTCGCTGAGAGTCCGGAGAGAGGCAAATAGAGGTATGGAATGGTACAAAGTCAAGGGAGAGGGAGATAGGGAAGGGTAAGGTGTGAAAACAAAGATCAAAGGGGACGATGGTCAAGGAGATAGAGAACCTGTTCAACCTAGTGCATTGAAAGGATGAGGACAGGTGGGCCAGATTACAGGTGTGCAGGGTCAGGTATCAGTGCTGATGTGACCATTCCTGATCTTTCAATGGATATTTTTAAGGCAGAGATAGACAAATTCTTGATTTGAACGGGTGTCAAGGGTTATAGGGAGAAGGCAGGAAAATGGGATTAGGAGGCTGAGATCAGCCATGATTGAATGGTGGAATGGACTTGATGGGCCGAATGGCCTAATTCTGCTCCTATAACTTGTGTGAACTTGTGTGATCCATGAGCTATGTAAATGGGTTGATGCCCTTGCAACACTATAACCCCAAATCATTGATCATTCATAGCCAATAACATCAAGCATGTAAGGAGGCTCCTCATAAAGTCTTCTCTCAGCCTGAAGAAGTGTCTCGACCTGAAATGTCATCCATGCCTTCTCTCCAGAGACGCTGAGTTACTCCAGCTTCTTGAATTGTCCCTGAAACTGGGGAGGAGAAGATTGAAGCAGGAGAAACAGAATAACCAATGTAGGAATACATGCAGTGGCACAGCGGTAGAGTTGCTGCCTTACAGCACTTGTAGCGCCAAAGACCCGGGTTCGATCCCTACTACGGGTGCTGTCTGTATGGTGTTTGTACGTTCTCCCTGTGGCCTGCGTGGGTTTTCTCCAGGTGCTCTGGTTTCCTCCCATATTCCAAGGTTAATTGGCTTGGTGTATGTGTAAATTGTCCCTAGTGTGTGTGGGGTAGTGTCAGTGTCGCTGGTCGGTGCAGACACGGTGGGCCGAAGGGCCTGTTTCCGTGCTGTATCTCAAAACTAAACTAAAAATGGCCCTTGGTGTCTCGTGGTTTATTGCTATTGAGGGAGTGCAGCGTAGGTTCACCAGGTTTGGTTCACCAGGTTAATTCCCGGGATGGCAGGACTGACATATGATTAAAGAATGGGTCGACTGGGTTTGTATTCACTGGAATTTAGAAGGATGAAAGGAGATTTTATAGAAACATAAGGGATTGGACCCGCTAGATGCAGGAAAAAATTTCCGATGTTGGGGGAGTCCAGAAGCAGGGGTCACAGTTTAAGAATAAGGCTCGGCCATTTAGGACTGAGATGAGGAAAAACATTTTTACCCAGAGAGTTGTGAATCTGGGGAATTCTCTGCTACAGAAGGCAGTTGAGGCCAATTCACTGGATGTTTTCAAGAGAGAGTTAGATTTAGCTCTTCGAGCTAACGGAGTCAGGGGATATGGGGAGAAGGCAGGAACGGGGTACTGGTTGTGGATGATCAGACATGATTACATTGAATGGCGGTGATGGCTCGAAGGGCCGAATGGCCTCCTCCTGCACCTATGTTTCCCAGAACATGAGCTGTTACTGCTGTTCCCACAGTGACCCTCACGGCTATTTAATAAACTGTCATCTCCCTTGCTTTCTTCAGCGGGGGGCTTTGAATATATTCCCAGCTGGCAAAATCTAATTGTGCTGCTTTCCACTTTTATTCTTTGCTTGACAAATTTGTTCCACCTTATGAATCTGCTGTGTTCAGAGTTATTCTGGGGTGTCCATCATTTAAAGGCTGACAAGACATTCACAGCTGCACTGCACAGCTGATGTACAGCTCAAACACAACAAAACATTCCATTACATAGCACCGCTCCCATGGTAAACTCTCCTGCTTCATGTCATAGGAGCAGAATTAGGCCATTCAGCCCATCTAGTCTACCCTGCCATTCAATCATGGCTGATCTATCTCTTCCTCCTAACCCCATTCTCCTGCCTTCTCCCCATAACCCCTGATACCCGTACTAATCAAGAGCCTATCTATCTCTGCCTTAAAAATACCCATTGACTTGGACTCCATCGCCTTCTGTGGCAATGAATTCCACAGATTCACCACCCTCTAACTAAAGGAATTCCTCCTCATCTCCTTTCTATATATATGTTCTTTAATTCTGAGACTGTGACCTCTGGTCCTAGACTCTCCCACTAGTGTGTTTGACCCTACCCCAATCTGACAAAACCTGACTCTGAATCTTAGGCCAAGGAAACAAACTGCTCCAGCTGGTAATTGGAAAATGTCAGAAATGCTCAGCAGGTCAAGCAGCATCTGTAGAGAGCGGAACAGAGGAGGCACTGCTTCATTCAATGACTGCGTTCAACTGTCAGAGAGTTTAATTGTCGTGTAGGGGCTAGAGAGCAATTACATTCCTACTTGCTGCATCTTAACAGACCTATTAATGCAACGACACACGGGGCATTGTACGGGGCAAGGTGGCGCAGCGGTAGAGTTACTGCCTCACAACGCCAGAGACCCAGGTACGATCCTGCCTTTAGGTGCTGTCTGTACAGAGTTTATACATTCTCCCCGTGACATGCGTGGGTTTCATACTGAGAACTTTGGTTTCCTCCCATACACCAAAAAAGGTGCAGGTTTGTAGGTTAATTGGATTGGTGTAAATTGCCTGTAGTGTGTATAGGATAGTGTTAGTGTGCGGGGATCGCTGGTCAGTACGGACTCGGTGGGCCGAAGGGCCTGTTTCCCCGCTGTATCTCTAAACTAAACTAAAATAAATATACAATGAATCAAAGAAGGTTCTCAACCCGAAATGTCACATATTCCTTTTCTCCAGGTGTATAAGATGATGAGAGGTATAGACATGGTGAATGCACAAGTCTTTTATCTTGGATAGGGACAGGCTTGAAGGGATATGGGCCAAACGTGAGCAGGTGGGACCAGTGTAGATGGGACATGTTGGCCGGTGTGGACAGGTTGGGCCAAAGAGCCTGTTCCCACCCTGTATCACTCTATGATGCTCTATGATTCGGAGTCTGGGAATCTAGAACCAGAGGGGGAAAGTTTAATAGGAACTTGAGGTTGTAAAACCTTTTTACACAAAGGGCGGTGGGTGTATGGAACGAGCTGCCGGAGGAGGTAGTTGAGGCTGGGACTTCCAGAGTTTGGAGTTTAAACAGTTGCTGACTGCAAGATTTGTGGGCAAGGTGTCCAATTAAAAGCATTTAAGTGTGAACAAATATATTTAATATTATTAGGAATCCTTATGTTGTGCAACATGGAACCAGTAATTGATTCGGTACAATTTTTAAAGTAATTTTCAGATAAGGTGGATTAAATGTCCTAATATACTTTACTTTAGTTTAGAGATACAGCGCGGAAACAGGCCCTTCGGCCCACCGAGTCTGCACCGACCATCGATCCCCGCACACTAACACTATCCTACACACACTAGGGACAATTTACATTTACACCGAGCTAATTAACCTACAAACCTGCACATCTTTGGAGTGTGGGAGGAAACAGGAGCACCCGGAGAAAACCCACGCAGGTCACAGGGAGGGTGGTGGAGGCGGGTTCTCTGGATGCTTTCAAGAGAGAGCTAGATAGGACTCTTAAAGATCGCGGAGTCAGGGGATATGGGGAGAAGGCAGGAACGGGGTACCGATTGGGGATGATCAGCCATGATCACATTGAATGGCGGTGCTGGCTCGAAGGGCCGAATGGCCTCCTCCTGCACCTATTGTCTATTGTTTATTGTCTAGAAAGCCATGACACCTCCTTGCCCAGGATGCTCATAGTGGGAAACATGGCAATGGTGATTCCATCCAAGGTCAATGTTAAATAATCAGACCATCTCCAGCGGGTCACGCAGCATCTGTGGAGAGAAGGAATGGTGACGTTTCGAGTCGAGACCCTTCTATAGTCTGTAGACCAGAAGTGTCACCCAGTTCTCTCCAGAGATGCTACCTGTCCCACTGAGTTACTCCAGCATCTTGTGTCTACCTACACTATTGAGATGTATACCACTTCATATGAGCTAGTCAATGTGTGTTTGGGATGTCGAGAGGAAGAGTCAGGAGTGTTTTATTGTCATGTGTCCCAGTTAGAACCATGGCCTTCTTACTTACAGCAACACAACACAATATGTAAACATAGTACACTGTGAACAGTGTCGTAAACAAGAGGAAGTTCAGTGTGTGTGAATATACACACTCACATAGTACACACACATATATATAAATATATATATATACATATACATGCACACATATGTACATACAACAAACAAACAGTAGTGGTGCATTAATAATAATAATAATAATCATAGTCTACTGAAGTTCAGAGCTTATTTGCTGTCATGTTTAATAGCCCGATGGCTGTAGGGAAGAAGCTGTTCCTGATCCTGGATGATACAGTTTTCAGGCTCCTGTACCTTCTTCCCAATGGCAGGGGTGAGATGAGAGTGTGGCCAGTGTGTTGTGGGTCTCTGGTGATGCTGGCTGCAAGGCAGAACAATTGGGGGAATGCTATGAGGATGGACCCCAGATTGCTGGAGTTAAGTTTAGTGTTCTGTGTACTGCGGAATCAGTACTACCCGTTGCATCTCTGCGCTCCACAAAAGATCGCTCTGTGCATCAAAACAGCTGTCACCAACTCTTCTGATTAGCAAAACAGGCATGGATGAAAAACAAATTCACCCTCAGGACAAGATGTACGTCTACAAGATCTGCATTCTTAGTACATGGCTGTATGGAAATGAAACATGAACTGCATACAGCTGACAAGAAAGAAGACTCATTAAATTCCACCTTCAATGCCTGTGGCATATTCATGGGAGAATTGTCAAGGACCATGATGCAGTCGCCATCTCAGCAAGGCTGGGAGACAACAAACATCCCAGCACGGAGCAGACAAGGGCAGCTCTCTGTCGTGGCCACATCCACACGTCGTGTGATGCCGAGATCACCAAGGACCATTCTTTCATTTTTCACGATGTGACAAGCATCTCCTCACTGCAGCAACTGGCTGAAGATAGACACACAGTGCTGTAGTAACTCAGTGGGTCAGGCAGCATCTGTGGAGAACATGGATAGGTGACGTTTCACAGAGTGCTGGAGTAACTCAGTGGGTCAGGCAGCATCTGTGGTGAACATGGATAGGTGACGTTTCACAGAGTGCTGGAGTAACTCAGCGGGTCAGGCAGCATCTGTGGTGAAATTGGATAGGTGACGTTTCACAGAGTGCTGGAGTAACTCAGCGGGTCAGGCAGCATCTGTGGTGAACATGGATAGGTGACGTTTCACAGAGTGCTGGAGTAACTCAGCGGGTGCAGCAGCATCTATGGAGCTAAGGAAATAGGCAAAGTTTCGGGCCAAAACCCTTCCGGGTTTCGGCCCGAAACATTGCCTATTTCCAGAAGGTTTTCGGCCCGAAACGTTGCCTATTTCCTTCGCTCCATAGATGCTGCTGCACCATAACTCAGCGGGTCAGGCAGCATCTGTGGTGAACATGGATAGGTGACGTTTCACAGAGTGCTGGAGTAACTCTGTGGGTCAGGCAGCATCTGTGGTGAGAAGGAATGGGTCGAGACCCTTCACTACAGTTAGGGAGACCATGACCAGAGGAATGTTGCTGAATCTGTTAACCACAATCATTGTTTCATCGATACAGATAAAAGGGGAACTCTACAGGTCAAGAATGTCTTGTTGTCATACGGACCGAAACGGAACAATGACATTCTTACTCACAGAAGCACAACAGGATCGGGAACGCAGTACTCAATATATAATAATAATAATAAATCCCGTGACCCCCGTGACCTGCGTGGGTTTTCTCCGAGAATTTTGGTTTCCTCCCACACTCCAAAGACGTGCAGGTTTGTAGGTTAATTGGCTTGGTGTAAATGTAAATTGTCCCTAGTGTGTGTGGAAGGTGTTAGTGTGCGGGGATCGCTGGTCGGCACGGGCTCGGTGGGCCGAATGGCCTGTTTCCGTGCTGTATCTGTAAACTAAACTAAACTAAACAGGTCCAGCTGCAAACATTCTCCACATTGACAAATCACATTGGCTGATCCAAACATAGTCTGCTGTGTTGATGGGCTAGTCATAACGGATGTATGAATCCTATCCAAATTGTATTGGACAAACTCAAGTGGGCATTAATTTATTCCATATTGTGCTTCTAAATGTATTTAGTCTGAACGATGTAAACTGACATTAGATGCTACATATGGTGTTGTTAAAGACCTCCACGTCCTTGACTGGGGGCCCAGTTTCCAGTATGTCATGTGTATACCTCAGGTTAATGGTTCATTTATTGATAGCATTGATTTCCCAGCTTTGGAACAGGAAAGATAATACTAAGAGTGTTGATTGGAACAAAGTTTAGAGATACAGCAGTGAAACAGGCCCTTCGGTCCATCAGTTCCGTGCTGGCCACCCATCACCCATTGCTCACACGTTCTATCGGGGGCAATTTACAAAGGGCCGATTAACCAACAAACCTGCACGTCGCTGAGATGTGGAGAGGGCACGTGCTTGAGCTGGGCTGATGGAAGGGTGAGGAGTTCAAGTGTGAGTGAGTGTTCTGGCTGCCTGTCCCGCTGAGTTACTCCAGCATTTTGTGTCTATCGTCCACTGTGATTTATGCACAATCACAACCAGACCAGGTTGGTTTTAGGCCAGATCCAAAGAGATGTGATTTCAACGTCATTAATCTACTCATAATGCAGTGAGAATTAGACATAGGTAGCCTGTGTGTTCAGGCATGCCTTCAAATTGGTTCCATGAACAAACAGTCAAATAGTAAGTTGGTCAAGTTTGATTATATTCAGCTGTGGTTAAGGAATATTGCTGGAATGCAACGGTGTGAATTGTGGTCTGTAAATAATTTATCTTCCTGAAGTAAGGCTTTCGGATTAGTTTATTGTCATGCACACCAGGGTGTAATGAAATGCCTTGTTCGCATGAAGACAATAGAGTAAACAGTGTGTTCAAGAAGGAACTGCAGATGCAGGAAGATCGAAGGTAGACAAAAATGCTGGAGAAACTCAGCGGGTGCAGCAGCATCTATGGAGCGAAGGAAATAGGTGACGTTTTGGGCCGAAACCCTTCTTCAGACTAAACAGTGTAGATCTGGATAGATACAACAACAACAAGACAATGCTGTAAACAAAGGCAAAGATGGAATAACCGAATGAGACAGGGTTAACAGTTAGAGTTGGAGGCAGCACCTCCAAGAAAGGGGGTGTGGAACGCGATATGTTCAGGAGCCTGAGAGTCGTATATTTAGTTTTAGACAAAGATCCTATAGCAAGCAAGATAGATCACTCACGATAGATAGATCCGTCTCTGCACCAAAGCAGCGGTTACGGAAACATCCTCGTAAAAATAAAAGTTATTTGGTAAAAATCTTCTCCTCATTTTCAGAATTTTAATTTATTAACACAAACTGTTACCCCGCAACGTTGATTACACTGCGAGTCGGGTCGGGTTACGGAAATGGATGAGAAAAAGGCCTACATTCCGTTCCGTTGCATACTACACGTCAGGCCATTGTATTTATCAGGAGTGATCTATCTTGCTCCGGTATAGGATCTTTGGTTTTCGAGATACAGGCCCTTCGGCCCACCGAGTCTACACTGACCAGCGATCCCCGCACATTAACACACGGCCAACCATGTCACCTCTGGGTGCCCGCTCTACCACCCACCACATGGAGCTGTGTCAGGGCCTGGCAGACATTGACACCAACAGAGACAACAACCTGGCCGCTCAACATCCAGCTTCGCTAAATGTAGGAGAAGAAAAAGAAGAACAGTATCCTCCCCACACGTCTGATAAACCCACGCATTGAAATGTAAAGTATTAGGAAGCATCAGAATGCTGATTACCTTCCATTCATTTCTCCCCCTAAATAAAGTGTCAAGGAAGTTATTGATGAAACCTGTGCAAATGTAAAATAAACCAGCATCTTACTGACCTCCCCTTTATACAACCCTCAACACACTGACGGCTTTAATCAACTAATCTGTCAAACACAATATAACTTTCATCCAGAAACGTGGACCTCATTGTGCTGGAAACTCCAACATAAACAGTGAATTTGTGCTTATTTATACAAATTGCATGTTGTCTGTTCTGTACATAATTAAACTAAGGATTACGTGATGTGAACTAGAAAAATCAGGGGAGATGACAGCTTTGCGATTCGATTGCCAAGAAGCACTTTGTAGAGAAGTCCCTGGGATCACATGATGGCTCTGCAACGCCTTAACCCTTGCTCTCCTGGAGTAACTATGGTTCATTTAGCACAGCACGGTGGTGCAGCGGTAGAGTTGCTGCCTCACAGCACCAGGAACCCGGGTTCAATCCTGACCACAGGTGCTGTCTGTATGGAGTTTGTACTTTCTCCCTGCGACCTGCGTGGGTTTTCTCCTGGTGCACCGGTTTCCTCCCACACTCCGAGGATGTACAGGTTTGTAGATTCATTGGATTTGTAAATTTTCCCTAGTGTGTGTAGGATAGTGTTATTGTACAGGAATCACGGGTTGGTGCAGACTCGATGGGCCGAAGGGCCTGTTTCCGCGCTGTGTCTCTAAACTAAACTACACTGCACTACTACTGCCACACCCAATGTTTTTTTTATGTTGCAGTCCACAACATCTCTTTCTTACAAAACATTTGCAAAATGACTTCATTCTACACTCACAGCAATAAAAAAGCTCTCTGCAGTCAACACTAAAATATGGATAGGTGACGTTTCACAGAGTGCTGGAGTAACTCACTCACAGCAGCATAAAAGCTCTCTGCAGTCAACACTCAGCGGGTCAAGCATCTGTGGAGAGGATAGGTGACGTTTCACAGAGTGCTGGAGTAACTCAGCGGGACAGGCAGCATCTGTGGAGAACATGGATAGGTGACGTTTCACAGAGTGCTGGAGTAACTCAGCGGGTGCAGCAGCATCTATGGAGAACATGGATAGGTGACGGATCCTTCTTCAGATTCGACCGGAAATGTCACCTATCCATTTTCTTCAGGGATGCTGCCTGACCCGCTGAGTTACTCCAGCACTTTGAGTCTTTTTTATAAACCAGCATCTGCCGTTCCTTGTTTCCCCAGGAAAGAATGTTCTTTCTTTTAGAATTTGTCAGTCAGATAAATCAACAATGAAAGCAAATTAATTAACAATGGAATCTGAAACACCAGATATCCAAATCCCATTCCCAGATCAAGTCTGTGACCAAGGTGTTGGGTTGCTGGGGAAATAGAAAATAACTGGATTGAGGTAGGAATTGCCAAAGAGGGAGGGGCATTTTAGGAAGGAATCTGCTTCAAAATTCTAGTGATCCATTTAGTATTTGAAATAAAACAAACCAATGAGGATTTGGAGCACGGTCAACTTACATTTGATGAATTTTAGATAGAATAGAAAAGGCTGATCAATAGGAAAGGGAAACTTGTCTTTGTATTCTTGATTCATGGCAACTTGTGAAGGGAAGCGATGCAATGTCAGTCAACTCCTGCGAGAACTCATTAAATACACACATTAGTATATCTTGACTGACGTAAATCACCTTGAGTCCAAGCCGTGGTGTAGGGATGGGGCTACAATGCAGCCACCTGGTATCACCTGAAGTTTCTTTCTCAAGTTTCATTTTCTAAAAACTGTTACGGAGTCATAGACACAGGCCTATCGGCCCATCTTGTCCATGCTGACCAAGTTAGGTTAGTCTCATTTGGCCCGTCGCTCTCTAAACTCTTCTTATCTATATATTCATCCAAATGTGTTTTATGAATCACATGCATCTGTTCTATAGCTTCCTTCAGCAGCTCGTTCCAGGTACAGACTGTGACCTCCCTTTGTTTCTGAGCCTCCTGTGTTTCACCTACAGCCCCAGCCTCTCCCACCTGCCCCGATAACGATAGCCCGCCAGCCCAGGTAACATTCTCAGGAATATCTTCTGCACCTTCTCCAATATAATTGAGGGGGGATCTTATAGAAACTTACAAAATTCTTAAGGGGTTGGACAGGCTAGATGCAGGAAGATTGTTCCCGATGTTGGGGAAGTCCAGAACAAGGGATCACAGTTTAATGATAAGAGGGAAATCTTTTAGGACTGAGATGAGAAAATCATTTTTTACAGAGAGTGGTGAATCTGTGGAATTCTCTGCCACAGAAGGTAGTTGAGGCCACAGTTCATTGGCTATATTTAAGAGGGAGTTAGATGTGGCCCTTATGGCTAAAGGGATCAGGGGGTATGGAGAGAAGGCAGGTACAGGATACTGAGTTGGATGATCAGCCATGATCATATTGAATGGCGAATGGTGCAGGCTCGAAGGGCCGAATGGCCTCTACTCCTGCACCTAATGTCTATGTTTCTATAATGACATCCGTCCTATTACTGGGTGAGCAGAACTATACAAAATCCCCATTGCCTTGGTCTCCACAGCCATCTGTGGCAATGCACTGGAGGAAGGCCACTGGTTCACAAACAGTAGAGTATTGGCAACCGTCTAGCCGTGCCAATAACATTAGTCAATGTAGAGATGTCGTCACCATGCAAGTCGGAGCCATGGGAAGGCTGCAGTTGGATCACCACTGGTGAACGAGGTCATGTTTCTACTCTGAGCCCTATTGCCAGGGACTCTGACATTACAGCTGGGAAACTAATGTACAAGACCACTAATCACGACGACAGCATGAAATTATCCAGAGTGAGACAGACTAGCAAAACGCACTGCGTGGAAATCGGACGGGGTTTAGCCGGGTTCCAGAGGGAAATAAGGAATGAAATCCCCTGACATGCAAAAACAAAAATGCTTTGGCATGCTCCGTCCTGGGAAATAACTTGCATTTTGCATCATAACCAGAGCTTTAAAATCTGTTGGCAAATGGCCAGGGGAACAAAATATTCACATCCTAAATTTACAGAAATGGGGTAAGATGAAATGTTTATTTATTCATTTGTAGGATTGTGTCCGTTTGCATTGACTGCCTGATCCAAGGGGCGCGTGGACCCTTTGTGCAGTGGAGAATTCACCAGGCAATTAGTGATGAAAATAAATCACTCTTATCTCCAGGAACTTGTGCTTCTTGTGAGCGAGCGAGCGTCTCTGACAAAAATGAAATGCCGTAAGTATTTGTTACTGCTACCGCTTGCGGTCGCTCATTTACGAGCTCCTTGCTATCACTGCTCCCACCAACACACACACCACCTTGTCTGCAGAAAGATGGATCACATCAGAGTTTCTTATTAATGGTTGAAGCCACCAAAACTCTGCCTGGCCACTCACTGATATCTGCAGGTGTCTAACTATGATAAAATGCCTTCATTTCCTAAAAAATCCTGTGTGTGTGTGTGGAAATTTAGGCAGGTTTCAAAAGTTTCAATGGGATATCATAAGGTCATGAGGTCATAAGGAATAACAGAATTAGGCCATTCGGCCCATCAAGTCTACTCCGCCATTCAATCATGGCTGATCTATCTCTCCCTCCCAACCCCATTCTCCTGCCTTCTCCCCATATCCCCTGACACCCGCACTAATCAAGAATCTATCTATCTCTGCCTTAAAAATATCCACTGACTTGGCCTCCACAGCCGTCTGTGGCAATTAATCCGTCTAAACTAAACAAAAGTATTACTCAAGCAGGGAGAGAATATTTTATTTGTGCCTATCCTTCATACACTTAACAATGAATAGAGGCTCTGAATCGTAATGTTTGCCAACTTGTCCAGAGGGTGAAGGTCAAGTTTGCATCAGTCATTACTGGCTTAGCTAAGATAACAAAACTCAGATGGACAACGTTTACTAAATTTGGTCTCTCTGTCTCCAAGGGACAAACAGCGAGCGTTTATCCATTCAGGCATTGAGATTACTTTCCTCTTAATATTTTCAACTTCTTTCTTAACTTTCCCATGTAATGTCAGCGATACTGTGACGTTGCTGTGGCCAGCACACGACAGACAGGCTGTTGAACTGAGCGTTTGTGTGTGAGGTCCCAGATTCAGCTCATTGTTCATAAGAAGCAGGAACGGAATCAGGCCATTCGGCCCATCAAGCCTACTCATGGCCTTTCTATCTCCCTCTCAACCCCATTCTCCTGCCTTCTCCCCATAATCTTTGACACCCGTACTAATCAAATATCTGTCAATCTCCACTTTAAAGATACCCAAAGACTTGGCCTCCACAGCCGTCTGTGGCCATGAATTCCACAGATTCACCACACTTTTGCTCAAGAAATTCCTGCTCATCTCGGTTCTAGTTTAGTTTAGTTTAGTATTGAGATACAGCATGAAAACAGGCCCTTCGGCCCACTGAGTCCATGCTGACCAACAATCACCCGTACACTAGTTGTAACCTACACACACTAGGGTCAATTTACAGAAACCAATTAACCTACAAACCTGCTCATCTTTGTAGTGTGGGAGGAAACCGGAGCACCCGGAGAAAACCCACGCAGGTCACGGGGAGAACGTACAAACTCCGTACAGACAGCACCCGTAGTCAGTATCAAAGCTGGGTCTCGGGCGCCATGATGCACCATTTGTCTATGCTTCCATGTTTTGATGTTTAAAGGGGCGAGATAATGCACTATATGATTTCTCATGGACCTGGGGGTAGAGGTGCCTTCATGGACCTGGGGGTAGAGGTGCCTTCATGGACCTGGGGGTAGAGGTGCCTTCATGCACCTGGGGGTAGAGGTGCCTTCATGGACCTGGGGGTACAGGTGCCTTCATGCACCTGGGGGTAGAGGTGCCTTCATGCACCTGGGGGTACAGGTGCCTTCATGGACCTGGGGGTACGGGTGCCTTCATGCACCTGGGGGTACAGGTGCCTTCATGCACCTGGGGGTAGAGGTGCCTTCATGCACCTGGGGGTACAGGTGCCTTCATGCACCTGGGGGTACAGGTGCCTTCATGGACCTGGGGGTAGAGCTGCATTTTAACCCACGGTTCTTCGGCACAGCATGAATATTTCTCACCAGTTTGGCTGGGGAAATAGTCGGCTAATGTTATTTTAGACTATTCTAAAATGGTGTTACATCTGCAACCAAAACCCTTGAAGGGCAACATGGCACGTAAGTAAGTTAGACGTACATGGAAGCATTATAACATTAATTACCCTTTGTAAATACTTAATTGGTATCGATTAGTCGGGCTGTGAAGGGTGGTGCAGTATTTAATTGCAAGTTTTCTTTCTTTGAGAGATAAACAGTGCGAAAGGTAAACAGAGCTCTGTGGAACAGAAAGCCTTGCAGACAGATCATTCATCAGCAGCCAGCGCTGAATCCAGGGCAAGGACCAGAGAGTCTTTCATAAAGGCACATCCTTTGGCTAAACGCGGATGGCTGAATCTGGGACCGTCTGTAACTTTCCAACTGCTTTGAGATGGACTATAAAGCCCAAGAGAGAAGCAGTATTTAAATTATCCTTCTGATCAAGCACAGTTAATGAACCCTTTACATGTTGCAGTCAACAATGCTGTACACACTTATACCGGACTGAAGCAAATGATCTCCCTGCGGAGACTGGAATAAACAGAGAATGAAACAGACTCGCAGCTCCACACAAGCAGCCTTAAAGATCGTGGATCGCTGGAGAAGTGAATCATTTTACATTCCCTAAGGGTTCAATTGTTGAGGAGAATCGACTATGGAATCATTTACATTTTTCACATGGACAAAATAAGATGAGGATAAGGAAAGTTGAGCTCAGGAGATAACTGCAGCATTCAGAATCAGAATGAAATGTCATGCAGCACGGTGGCGCAGTGATAGAGTTGCTGTCTCACTGCGCCAGAGACTACGGCTGCTGTCTGTGCAGAGTTTGCAAGTTCTCCCCGTGACCACGTGGGTTTTCTCCGGGTGCTCCGGTTTCCTCCCACACTCCAAAGACGTGCAGGTTTTGTAAATTGTGCAGGAAGGAACTGCAGATGCTGGTTTAAACCGAAGTTAGACACAAAGTGCTGGAGTAACTCGGGAGAACAGGCAGCATCCCTGGAGCGAAAGAATGGGTGACGTTTCTGGTCGAGACCATTCTTCAGACTTATTGATCTCCGGTAAAAATTGTCTCTAGTGTGTGGGATAGTGCTAGTGTACAGGGTGATCGCTGGTCGGCACAGACTCGATGGGTTGAAGGGCCTGTTTCTGCACTGTATCTCTGTGGTCTAAAGTGTAACAATGCAACAGGTGAAGTTGCGGAGTTGAATGTTGAGTTGGTTTCTCTCTCTGAGACTAGGGCAGGGAGTCGGGTGCAGTGGGTAGTGGATGTGAGATGGATGGGCGTCTGGGAAAAACAGTCACCTCTCCTGCCCCTGTTATGCTGGTTGTGAAATAGATTGGGGCTGGGATTACTGTGTGGCCCAGGATTGCCCTGGATCGCTGGATAGAGTCAGTTGTGAAGATGGTGAGTGAGTGGTTCCCTGGCAGATGTTGCTCAGGCTCCATATAGAAGCTGAGCCATGCTGGAGTAACTGTGGAGTAACTGTGGAGTAACTGTGGAGTAACTGTAGAGTAACTTGTGGAGTAACTGTGGAGTAACTGTAGAGTAACTGTGGAGTAACTGTGGAGTAACTGTGGAGTAACTGTGTAGAGTAACTGTGGAGTAACTGTGGAGTAACTGTGGAGTAACTGTGGAGTAACTGTAGAGTAACTGTAGTAACTGTAGTGTAACTGTGGAGTAACTGTAGAGTAACTGTGGAGTAACTGGAGTAACTGTGGAGTAACTGTGGAGTAACTGTGGAGTAACTGTAGAGTAACTGTGGAGTAACTGTAGAGTAACTGTGGAGTAACTGTGGAGTAACTGTAGAGTAACTGTAGAGTAACTGTGGAGTAACTGTGGAGTAACTGTAGAGTAACTGTGGAATAACTGTAGTGTAACTGTAGAGTAACTGTGGAGTAACTATGTAGTAACTGTGGAGTAACTGTGGAGTAACTGTGGAGTAACTAGAGTAATTGTGGAGTAACTGTAGAGTAACTGTGGAGTAACTGTGGAGTAACTGTAGAGTAACTGTGGAGTAACAGGATCCGTGCATGAGGCAACTATAAGGGAAGCAATAATATCAGGAAAAGAATCAGTCTGAATTTAGATCAGGGAAGCAGAATGGATTCCTGGATATGTGCTATTCCTGGAAGGAGACTTTACATCTGAGGAGAATGCATGTCAGTGCGAGAGAGAAACTTAGGATCACATTACTGGAGTGATAAATCATAGCCGCACTAACCTGGGGAACAGCCTCAGCTCTAAATATCAAGATTGAATAACTAACCAACACTAAACATTTCTTCCTTTCCCCGTCCCACAGACAGTGAGCAATGAGATGGGTCTTAAACCAAAACGTCGCCTATTCCTTCGCTCCATCGATGCTGCCTCGCCCACTGAGTTTCTCCAGCATTTTTGTCTCCCTTCAATGAGAAAGAGTGATCTGTGCCAGTGCAGCCATGCAGGGCAGGAATGTTAATACGTCTATCAGGGGGTGATGCAAAGGATGAAGAAAGTCTGTCCAATCCATTCATCTCCATTTTCTGTGACGTAAGGGGCGGCACAATGGTGCAGCGGGTAGTGCCACTGCCTCACAGCACCAGATCTTGTTCCACCTTCACCTCGGGTGCTGTCTGTGTGGAGCGTCTCCTCGTGACCACGTGGGTTTCTTCCAGGTGCTCTGGTTTCCCCCCAGTTATGTTAATTGGCCCTCTGTAAATTGTCCGCAGTGAGTAGGGATTGGATGTGAAAGTGGGGTAACATAGACCTGGTGCGAACTGGTGTTCGATGGTCAGCATGGACTCGGTGGGCCGAATGGCCTGTTTCTGTGCTGTATCTCTAAACCAGGCTAAAATTAACTTGTTTTTCCATTGGTTCCCTGTAGTTGATGACAGATCCTAGTGCAGGAATTTCACCTGTCGAACCCCCCCCCCCCCCCTCCCACAGATGCTGTCTGACCTAGTGAGTGTTTCCAGCATATATTGTTATTTAAAATACATCCGTTCACACACATCATGGCTTCTAATTGCATCATGGATTATATTTTCTCCCCTCTCTGACCTAGCATCTTGCGCAGGAACATTTCCCTCCGGTGTTGGAAAGAAGTTAATTTTAATGCTGGACCCCTTTAAAAGTCAATCCTTTACCAGAGGAGGCACATTGCAGAAGAATGCTGCTTTCACCCATTTATGTGAAAGGTTGCGTTTCCAAGAAGGTTGCGTTTCCAAAGCAAGAAGCAAAATAAAAGATGCAATTTAATGGCCTACTTGGCTCACAGGCCCATTGTAGTTCAATCCTCTTTGATCTCTGTTGGTTGTGAGAGGAGCAGGGTTTCTGACAGAGAGAGAGGGAGAGAGGTTTTAAAAATCAGGGCACAGACGCTGAGAGAATAAACTTGGTTTTATAACGAGCGTAGAGCTTGCTGCAAGTGTTGCAAATAGTGGAGATTTTGCTTCAGACTGTTGGACTGAATGCAAAGATGTTAAATAATTTGTTACATGAGACTGAAGGGAGATCGCTGTCCAAGTTCCTCATCGCCTGGCCCTGCACAAGTCTACGTCGGTCAAAGGGATTCCGACCATGCTCACTGCTGTATCTGTCTCAACTAATTGTGGGATAAACAAGAAGTGATGTGAGCTCAGCATCACCTCACTGAGAGACAGCTCAATGTGTCCACGCAGTATCTCTAGACCAGTGGTTCCCAACATGGGGCGTACACCCCACAGGGGGGCAATTGAGCGTGACTGAGGAGGTCTGGGTCCAAATTTTCGATTTTTATTTTTTAGGATTTTCCATCAGGTAAACATATGCAGTTTATGTTTCAGATGTTATTTTGAGTAAATAATTTTTTTGGGGGTAAAAAACGTCTTTATTGTGTAGTTATTACAACCAAGGTATTGGTGTTTTAAGCTTCTTCAGCTGAAACGGAGTTCACTTTTTAAATGATAAGAATTATATATCACCACATGGGGGGGGGGGGGGGCATCAGGATTTTAGAGGTGATTAGGTGGGGCATGGCCAAAAAAAGGTTGGGAACCACTGCTCTAGACGTATGTAAATAATACGAGTGTGGGGACTGGATTGGAGGGATTTGTTGTTCTTTGTACACTCATAGGTTCAGTTCAGTTTAGTTTATTGTCATGTGTACCAATGTACAGTGAAAAGCTTTTGTTGTGTGCTAACCAGTCAGCGGAGAACCAATACATGATTACAATCGAGCCATTTACAGTGTACAGATACATGATAAGGGAATAATGTTTAGGGTCAGGTTAAAGTCAGCAAAGTCCGATCAAGGATAGTCCGAGGGTCACCAATGAGGTTATGCGAGCTCCTGAATAGTTACAAGGAAATAGGGCTCTCCTCCATCAAAGAAAAATGTTTTACCTTCTAGAAGGAGCATGAAACACTCAACATTATTCAAGGTCTAAATTGGATCAAGTGGACACTAGGAACTGCAGATGTTGATTAATAAATATAAGACAAAGTGCTGGAGTAACTCAGTGGGTCAGGCAGCAGGACATGGATAGGTGATGTTCCGGGTCTTCAGACTCACTTTAATTAGTTATACTTTTTTTATTTCCAAGGGTTTTCAAAGTTGAAACCTTGGTTCTTTGAATTGTTTTTGATCTCTGAACACAATGATCTTTGGTCTTTAACGTTTAAACTTGGTATCATCTAATAGCTATTACCATTATCCCATTTGCCCCCAGCTCTGTTGAAGCTCTGTGATGTTGTCTATCATCAGCTTGAGCCCCTGACCCAGTAACCTGCACTGACAGCTATGGTCTGGATCCTTCACCCACTACATTGCACCATCTACTGGGGGACCTATTCATGTATTTGGAATTATCTTCTCAAATATTGGTGTTACTGTCAACTTTATACTTTGCCATGAATGCACTAATAAAAAAAAATCATGTGCTAATACACTGGAATATTGTGTGTTCCAATCAGCATGATGCATCATTTCATGCTTCATTTCACCACCTAGAGAGGTGACAGGTAGATGGACTAGGAATGGCAAGGTGTTGGCAAGGCAATGGCCACAGGAGAACGATAACCACCTGAGAATTCTGTATTTCCTAAACTTTGTGAACTGTACAGGTGGATATAGGTACAGGTGGGTGCAGGTACAGGTGGATGCAGGTACAGGTGCAGGTACAGGTGGATGCAGGTACAGGTGGATGCAGGTACAGGTGGGTGCAGGTACAGGTGGATGCAGATACAGGTGGGTGCAGATACAGGTGGATGCAGATACAGGTGGATGCAGATACAGGTGGGTGCAGATACAGGTGGATGCAGATACAGGTGGATGCAGATACAGGTGGATGCAGATACAGGTGGATGCAGATACAGGTGGGTGCAGATACAGGTGGATGCAGGTAGAGGTGGATGCAGGTACAGGTGGATGCAGGTACAGGTGGATGCAGATACAGGTGGGTGCAGATACAGGTGGATGCAGATACAGGTGGGTGCAGGTACAGGTGGGTGCAGGTACAGGTGGCAACAGATACAGGTGGATGCAGGTACAGGTGATACAGGTGGATGCAGGTACAGGTGCGTGAGAGAACAAGTGAGAGAAAAAGCAAGCAAACGATTCTTGAGGACATGAATTAGTATTTCAGTATAGATGGGGAAGAAAGTAGAATTTAGGAAACAATATTTAGAGATGAAAGAACATTATCTTACTGATGGCCCAACAAGAGGTTAAAATGAAACTTAGTTTGAAGTGGAACAGTCTATAGTTGTAACTATGGGAATGAGAGAATCTGGGATATTATCCTGAGGGATAATGTGCATGGGAATAAGTGGGCATTAGGGTGGGATTAATGATCAGTTGTGGATCCGTGGACTGGTGCTGGTGGTGGGGATAGAATTGGATAGGACAGGCAAGGATGAGAATGTTGTAGCGGGATTAAACATTCTGGACATTGAGAAGCTCAAGCCCTTGTGTTGGGAATGTTCTCAGTCTCAGCATCAAAGGTGGACAGAGTGTAGTCCCATCCACTCTCCACCCATCCATCCCATTCACCATCTCTTGCTCCACCAATCACATCTCCATGGTTCCCCAAAATCCAAATCCAGGGAAGGGAATGGATGGAAGCGATCCCTGATTCCCAGGAGCTGCTGAGGAGAAGAGTGTGTCAGGGAGGGAGCTTTAAATTTCCCTTGACTTTCGATCTCACCAAGTCAAGACTATCCCACGCACTTAATAACCAAGATACAAAATACTGATTAGTAAAACTGTTGCGATAGAGCAAATGACTGATCAGAAAAATTAGTTAAAAGTGAACTCATTAATCTAGATGCTGTTGTTAGTTTGTGTTATTCTTCTTCTTCAACTTCCCAGAAAGGTTCTTGCATTATTTAACTGAATCATGTGGAGATTCTATTTAAATTGCTCTTCTGTATAAGTGTGATATGCCCACAAAACACCGCACTATATAAATCAGTGACTTCACTTGTGGGAATTAGCAGCAAGTTGTTTAAAACCCTCACCATCTTCGCTTTACTTTAGATGTTGGAGACACAGCACGGACTCAGGCCCTTCGGCCCAGCGAGTCCATGCTGCCCAGCGATCCCCATACACCACTACTGTCCTACACACACTAGGGACAATTTACAATGAACTGGAGCCAAATAGCCTGAAGTGTGGGAGGCAACTGGAGATCCTGTAGAAAACCCACATGGTCACGGGGAGAATGTACAAACTCTGTACAGACAGCGCCCGTAGTCAGGGTCGAACACGGGTCTATGGTGCTACAAGGCAGCAACTCTACTGCTGCACCACCAAGCTGCCCTCTATTTCAATCAAGTCACCCGTCACTCTTCTGGATTGTAATGTAGACAAGGCCAGCACACCCAACCCTGTAGACAAGGCCAGCACACCCAACCATTCCATGTATCAGTTTAGTTAATCTGAATCAACCTAACGCAATGTTTTCATCTTTGGGCGGCACGGTGGCGTAGCGGTAGAGTTGCTGCCTCACAGCGCCAGAGACCTGGGTTCGATCCTGACCACGGGCGCTGTCTGTAAGGAGTTTGTACGTTCTCCCTGTGACCTGCGTGAGTTTACTTGATGGACCGAATGGCCTAATTCTACACCTATCACTTTTGACCTTATGAGTTTACAATCTGCTCTGAACTGAAGCTCACTGGTTCATTCTCTGTGCTACCCATTTATTAGCCACTTTGAGCAAGGCTGCCAGTCAGTGTCACATTAGGATGGATATGTGGTTTGGACAGTGACCCAGGGGTGGCATGGTGGTGCAGTTGTGTAGCTAGGAACTGCAGAAGCTGGTTTAAAGCGAAGATGGACACAAAATGCTGGAGTGCCTCAGCGGGACGGAAGGGTTCTCGACTTGAAACATCACCCATTCCTTCTCTCCAGAGATGCTGCCTGTCCCACTGAGTTGCTCCAGCTTCCTATGTCTAGCTGCAGTAGAATTGCTGCCTCACAGCGTCAGAGACCCGGGTTCGATCCCGACTACGGGTACTTTCTGTACGGAGTTTGCACGTTCTCCCCATGACTTGCGTGACATTTCCCCAGGTGATTCTGTATCCTTCCAAAGAAGTACAAGTTGTAAATTGTAAATTATCTCTAGTGTGTGTAGAATAGCGTGAGTGTGAGGGGATAGCAGGTCTGTGTGGACTCGGCGGGCCGAAGGGCCTGTTCCCATGCTATATCTCTAAACTAAACTAAACTAAACTAAACGGAACTTCCCCACAAGGACCCATGTTCCAGTTCCAAAGCAAGACTGTGTTTCTTGCAATTGACTTGGTTATTTGTGGATTCTGTGAAATACAATTTGAGCTCTTATCATAGTCAGGATTAAACCTGGGTCCAGAACTATATGTTGGCAGCAAGCTACACATCATCTTGTTAAATGTGGAATGACACATTGCAGACGCCTGTCACAATGCCATTCCAAGCCGCCCAAACCTCACTGTAGAGGCTTCATTGATGACAAATCCTAGCGTAACACGATGTGAACACAAGAGTTGGGTGGGGTGGAGGGGAAACCTGGTCAGATATCAGCCGTTCAAATCATTCCAATGTTTAGGAATGTTTCTGTTAATCAGAAACACTGAAAAACATTTAGAAATCACAAAAACGTCAATTTTAAACAGTAAAATCCAGTTAACTAATTTAATGAATGCACAGATATGTAAACTCTGTCTTGAATAGAGCCTGTACAACTGAGAATATTTAATCTGCTGGTCCCAGACACAACCTGATGTCAATTCAACAGGTGTTCTCCCTTGTCGATCAGCCTGGCAATTTGTCCCCCACCGTTCAGTGTGGAATTCTCTGCCTCAGAGGGCGGTGGAGGCCGGTTCTCTGGATACGTTCAAGAGAGAGCTAGATAGGGCTCTTAAAAATAGCAGAGTCAGGGGATATGGGGAGAAGGCAGGAACGGGATACTGATTGGGGATGATCAGCCATGATCACATTGAATGGCGGTGCTGGCTCGAAGGGCCGAATGGCCTACTCCTGCACCTATTGTCTATTGTCTATTGATCTCCAGCGCTGGATGGAGTTAGAAGCATTGAAAAATAGGTGCTGGAGTAGGCCATTCGGCCCTTCGAGCAAGCACCGCCATTCAATATGATCATGGCTGATCATCCACAATCAGTCCCCCAGTTCCTGCTTTCTCCCCATATCCCTTGATTCCGTTAGCCCTAAGAACTAAATCTAACTCTCTATTGAAAACATCCAGTGAATTGGCCTCCACTGCCTTCTGTGGCAGAGAATTCCACAGATTCACAACTGGGTGAAGAAGTTTTTCCTCATCTCAGTCCTAAATGGCCTACCCCTTATTCTTAAACTGTGACCCCTGGTTCTGGACTCCCCCAACTTGGGGAATATTTTTCCTGCATGGGAAATGCGAGGTCAGGAGCAGGTGGTTAGTTCTGCTCATCCACTGTAGTGAGGGGACTGCAGGTTTTGTGGCGTTTTCAAGAGTCATACTGCTGTACAGTATGGAAACAGGCCCTTCGGCCCACCTTGTCAGCGTTTAGCCCATAGTCTGCTAAACCCTTCCTACCCATATACATATCTGTCCACATGCCATTTAAACGTCACGTTTTTATCTGCTATTCTAGCTTCCACTGGCAACTTGAAGTGGCTCGGTGGCACAGTGGTAGAGTTGCTGCCTCAGTCAATGGTGGGTGACAAATTGCCACGCTGATCCACACCTGTTGTGTCCCTTCTTCAGACTCAAGTTCTTCACTTATTGGTTCACATGCACCAGAAATACTTACCACCTGATCAGGTGCGCGCAGGTGAGCTCTGCTGTAACATCTCTATGCAAGAGAGAGGAGGTTTTGTCTGTCACTGCACGCCTAATGTACAAGGGGCAGAAGTTCACCCTTTCTCATACGTGCGAATATACAACACAGCAAAAAACAATAAATTAGTAATGAAACAGAACTTCAGTCAGCCTTCACTGTGCATTCTTTATTACACTGGGAGTTTAGTCGGCAAAGCAGATAAAGAACATCTACATGGGGCGGTCCGATGAGGATGTGATCTTATTGTCTGTAGTGTAATATTGCAGCTGATAAACCCACGGCCTCACAGCCCCAGACACTGCATGGTCTCATCTCAGTGCTTTAGTTTCCTTCCACATTCCAAAGAGCTAAAGTGTACAAAGTGCTGGAGTAACTTAGCAGGTCAGGTTGCAACATGGATAGGTGTCTCAATCCAAAACATCACCTCTCCATGTTCTCCAGAGATGCTGCCTGACCCATTGAGTTACTCCAGCACTCTGTGAAACGTCACCTATCCATGTTCTCCAGAGATGCTGCCTGACCCGCTGAGTTACTCCAGCACTCTGTGAAACGTCACCTATCCATGTTCTCCACAGTTGCTGCCTGACCCGCTGAGTTATGGTGCAGCAGCATCTATGGAGCGAAGGAAATAGGCAACGTTTCGGGCCGAAACCCTTCTGGAAATAGGCAACGTTTCGGGCCGAAACCCGGAAGGGTTTCGACCCGAAACGTTACCTATTTCCTTAGCTCCATAGATGCTGCTGCACCCGCTGAGTTACTCCAGCACTCTGTGAAACGTCACCTATCCATGTTCTCCACAGATGCTGCCTGACCCGCTGAGTTACTCCAGCACTCTGTGAAACGTCACCTATCCATGTTCTCCACAGATGCTGTCTGACCCGCTGAGTTACTCCAGCACTCTGTGAAACGCCACCTATCCATGTTCTCCACAGATGCTGCCTGACCCGCTGAGTTACTCCAGCACTCTGTGTCCTTTTGTGTATTAACCAGCATCTGCAGTTGCTTTTTTCTACTTTCAAAGACCAAAGATTGCCATAGAATTACACAGCGTGGAACCAGGCCCTTCAGCCCAACCTGCCCATGCCGACCAACATGTCCAATCTACCTACGCTTTGTCCATATCACTCTTAACCTGACCTCTCCATGTACCTGTCTGTTGATAAATTGTTTATTAAATTGCCTGGAGTGTAGGTGTGTGGTAGAATTGAACGGGGAGGGGGAGTTGATGTGAATTTAGGAAGACTTTTAAATGAGAGTAAGTGGATGGTTGATGGGCGGCATGGACTAGAGGGGCGGAAGGGCCTGCTTTCAATGCTATATGTCTCGTTATTGTTCTAATAGAAGCACTTAACTCCATTCATTCCTCTCTCTCTAATGACCAGAGTGAATATCTAGTTTACAATCTTCAAGAGCTAATCTAATAGATGCACAAAACCATTTAGGAGCCCACGACTGGAATCGTGGCCTCGATCAGCTTCAGGCTGGTCTCCACATTGGGATTTAAGAGGATATTTCCAATTGACATGGCTGCCAGGATCCACTGATAGGATCATCCAGGCAAATGACCATATCAGTAACCTCGAGGGCTGAGACCCCCCTGACAGGCAAACCTGGAGCAGGAGAACAAACAGGCGACACTGTGAAGCATATTGTTAACAAGCATGCCTACAATGGACCGCTCTGTGGACAGCAACGATATATTGCTCGCCTTGTTAATTAGCAGTGGCCAGGGACGTCTGAGATTATAAAGTAATGATCACTTGATTGAAGACATCTGTTGCGGGAGCAGATCAGGGTTGGAAAGTTCCCAACATACAAAAGGAAGGACTTACCTTATTTTAATCTATATTTAAATTCATAATGATCATCTCATTATATTTGGCATCAGTTAAATGTTTTTCAGGGTGCGTTACTGAATCAAAATTATTACCGCATGGAAAGAGGCCATTCAGCCCATCAAATCCATGCTAGCTCAGTGGAAGATCTAAAGATCTAATCAATCAATCGGACTTATTCATCACATACACAATAAAGTGCAGTGAAATTAATTTACCAGGGGGGAACTGCAGATGCTGGTTTAAATTAAAGATAGACACAAAATGCTGGAGTAACTCAGCGGGACAGGCAGCATCACTGGAGAGAAGGAATGGGCGACGTTTCTGAAGAAGGGTCTCGACACGAAACGTCACCCATTCCTTTTCCCCCAGAGATGCTGCCTGTCCCGATGAGTTACTCCAGCATTTTGTGCCTGTCTTCGGTTTAAATCAGCATCTGCAGTTCCTTCGTACACACTGCTTGCCACGCCCGGTATCTAAGATGTATCCTCTGTATAGTGAGTGATACTTGTACTGAGCCCTGTACAAAATAAAATTTCACTGTACCTCGGTACATGTGGCAAATAAATCCCATATACAGGGGATAGACCGGCCATGTTATACAACATCGGGCTGCTCACCTTCAATCACCACCTTCCATCAGATGGGTCATCTCATTGGCCTGTTTAAACTGCCCCCCTCAATGTAATGAAAAGCAGCTGGTCATCTGTACAAGGCAAACGCCTTGTATGTGAATACTTGGCCAATAAACTTATTAATTCATTATCAACATTGGGGGTAGGTATCAGCAGAAGGAAGAGAGAGCAGATTGATGCCACATGTAACTGGTTTTAAGGCCACAACATACAGACAAGGAAGTTCACACAGGCTCCAACATTCCTCAAGGATATTTCCTGCTCCATCACTTCCTCAGCCAACTATCCTCAACGTCCTAGTGCTGGAGAACTCAACAGGTCGTGGCATCTCTTCAGCAAAATCAATAACCCCACTCTCACCATCGACGGCACCATTGTCTCCCCATCTCCCCAGGCCCGCAACCTTGGCGTGATCTTTGATTCCACCCTCTCCCTTGAGCCTCACATCCGCCATGTCATTAAAACCTCCTTCTTTCATCTCCGCAACATCGCCCTCTCTCACACCTCCCGCTGCTGAAAGACTCATCCATGCCTTCATCTCCTCCCGACTGGACTATTGCAACTCACTTCTCCTTGGCATCAGCTCCACCTACATCAACCGACTCCAACTGGTCCAGAACGCAGCCGCCCGACTCATCACCCACACCAAATCCTGGCATCACATCACTCCAGTTCTCAAACAACTTCACTGGCTTCCCATCTCCCACCGGATCACCTACAAAATCCTGATCCTCACCTACAAAGCCCTCCACCATCTGGCCCCCCCATATCTCACTGACCTCCTCTCCCCCTACCAACCCTCACGGTCCCTCAGATCCACATCAGCTGGTCTCCTCTCCATCCACAAGTCCAACCTCCGCAGTTTTGGGGACAGAGCCTTCTCCAGGGCAGCTCCCAGGCTCTGGAACTCCCTCCCCCAACTGATCCGCAATTCCGTGTCCCTCACCATCTTCCAGTCCCGCCTCAAGACCCATCTCTTCACCTCTGCCTATCCTTAGCCCCACGTCCCCCTCCCTTTTGATCTGTGCTTGAATTGCCTCATATTGTGTTTTGTATTGAATTCTGTATTTACTTTGTGTACTAGTCATGTCTCTACTATTTATTTCATTCCCCTTACATGTGTTTCCTCTACCTGCTACATTTTTGTAAGGTGTCCTTGAGACTCTTGAAAGGCGCCCATAAATAAAATGTATTATTATTATTATTACCTCTGGAGAAACGGAATAGGTGACGTTTCGGGTCCAGACCCTTCTTCAGACTGAGAGTCAGGGTGAAGAGAAGCTTCAGGAAAGCTTCAGAACGAGTTGGGACTGGTGACCCCGGGAGCCTGACCATCATGCGTTTATCTTTCCTTGATCTTTGATGGAGACACTTTGGTGTAAACCAGCACCTGCAGTTCCTTCCTACAAGCCCTGGCTTACAACCTCCTCACTGTCCCATTTGGACAAACAAGGAGGAGAACTGGAAACTGTTGTTAATACTTTAACACAACAATTAAATGATTGATTGACATTAGAAAAACAAACCAGCAAGAAATTCCCAATCTTCCTGAAAGAATGGATCGACTGGGCTTATATTCACTGGAATAGAGGGGATCTTATAGAAACATATACATTTTTTAAGGGATTCGACCAGGGGTCACAGTTTAAGAATAAGGGGTCGGCCATTTAGGACTGAGATGAGTAAAAACGTTTTCACCCAGAGAGTTGTGAATCGGTGGAATTCTCTGCCACAGAAGGCAGTGGAGGCCAATTCACTGGATGTTTTCAAGAGAGAGTTAGATTTAGCTCTTCAGGCTAATGGAATCATGGGACATGGGCAAAAAGCAGGAACGGGGAACTAATTGTGGATGATCAGTCATAATCATATTGAATGGCGGTGCTGGCTCGAGGGGCTGAATGGCCTACTCCTGCACCTATTGTCTAGGGGTCTAAGTTTTTTATCCATTATCCATTGTGTAAATGCACAGTTTCATGGAAATGAATGATTCTGCCCGGTTGCAGCACCGACACAAGCTGCACACAGACTGTTACAGGGACAGCTCCTGTGACTGTGATAAACAAACGTTCAGACGAGTTTCTGAGTTGCAGCTGAATCATTTTTTCAATTTCCCAATCGCAATGAAGCCGTGTTTCCTCGGGCAATGTGTGAAGGAGTGTGGGAGAGAGTGGGAGGAGGAGGGTGGGGGGGAGGGGGGGGGGGGGGGGGAGGGAGGGAGGGGAGAGGGAGGGGGGGGAGGGAGGGGGGGGGAGATGGGGAGGGAGGGAGGGGGGGATGGGGAGGGAGGGAGAGGGAGGGAGGGGGAGAGGGAGAGGGGAGAGGGAGGGAGGGAGAGGGAGGAGGGGGAGAGGGAGGGGGGGAGGGGAGGGGGGGGCGGGGGGAGAGGGGGAGGGAGAGGGAGGGAGAGGGAGGGAGAGAGAGGGAGAGAGAGAGAGCGGGGGGGGGAGGGAGAGAGAGAGGGGGAGAGGGGGGAGGGGGGGGGAGGGAAGGGAGGTTGTGGGAACGGGGGGGTGGGAGAGAGGGGCCACAGAGGGCCACAGAACATGCATCATTGAACACTACAAGGTCAGCTCATTTATATGGTGAATATTGTGGCATCAACACAACCCTGGTCAGACATGGCAGTATTTGACCAGACAAGAGGTGAGCTCCGAGCGGCCGTGGAATAAATCTCACCGTTACACGATGACATAACAGCAGAGGGAATAAAATCAAGAATAAATCATCTGGTCTCGTTGCTGCTCTGCCGCTCCACAACAACAGAATTGAACTCTGCCTGAGTGTCACAGTATTGTCTGAAGAAGGGTCTCTCAGTCATTTTCTTGTACTGAACCTAAATCCTTCATTACCTAACTCTCAACAAATCTATCGAGCGCTGTGTTCAATATATTCAGTGACTGAGCATCCAGAGCCATCTCCGTTAGAGAATTCTAAACATTCGTTACCTTCTTGCCAAAGAGATTTATTCTTCTCATCTCATGGCCCAATGGTGACCCTTGCTTCCAGATACCAGAACAGTAAAAGCAACAACTCTTCATCACTCCTGTGCAGCCCGGTTGGAATTGAACGTGTTTGAATGAGGTCTCAGGCACTTTGTACAGGTGGCTCACCTGGTTGTAAGATGGTGCTCACCTGACCCATGGAAAATGAATGACAGACACAGAGTGCTGGAGTAACTCAGCGGGTCAGGCAGTATCTCTGGAGAGAAGGAATGGGTGACGTTTCAAATCGAGACCCTTCTTCAAACGATGCCTTTGCCTACGTCCCAAGATGTCTGTAACCACAGGAGACTCCAGATGCTGGAATCTGGAGCAAAGATTCAGATTCAGATTCAACTTTAATTGTCATTGTCAGTGTACAGTACAGAGACAACGAAATGCAGTTCGCATCTCCCTGGAAGAGCGACATAGAATATGATTTCAATAAATAAATCTATTAAATAAGTCTATTTATTTAATAGATTTAAAGAGAACGTGTACTGGTGGCAAAGTAACCATGTGTGTTGGTAAAGGTGTAGTTATACTACAGGTCAAACTGTCCCAGACTCTGAGAATGAATGGAGAATCATGTAATCCTATTAATATGCTGAATCTTCTGTGAACAAAACTCCATCTCTAGACCCCATCGACCCTTCTCCCAACATGTTCATCCGTCAAATATCATCGGCAGACAATCTTTTGTGGCCCGGCCTTTGATGAAACACAAAGTTCTCCCCCTCTCAGCCTGGTGCCTAATGTCCATCAGATGCTGAACGCAGGCTGTCAAACCTGCTCACACCCTGACCCCCAGTGATGCTGGGTAGAAGGTCAGTGCATCATCCATGGGCATTCTCGCCTCCTGATCTACCCCGGGTCTATGCCGTGTGCCTGTCTGCAGTTGTTCATTAATACAGTTTATATACATTGGTTTACATCATAGAAACACAGAAACACGGAAAATAGGTGCAGGAGGAGACCATTCGGCCCCATCGAGCCAGCACCGCCATTCAATATGATCATGGCTGATCATCCACACCCCATTCCTGCTTTCTCCCCATATCCCTTGATTCCGTTAGTCCTAAGAGCTAAATCTAACTCTCTCTTGAAAACGTCCAGTGAATCGGCCTCCACTCCCTTCTGTGGCAGAGAATTCCACAGATTCACAACTCTTTGGGAGAAGAAGTTTTCCCTCATCTCCGTTCTAAATGGCCGACCCCTTATTCTCATCACCACAGTTGTTCCACGAAGGGATGCATTTTCACTCTGACGTTGTGAAACTAAGGCTGGTGAAATCTCAGCGTTGCATCGATGGCAGGGGTTTTGCTATCCACTGTACCTCGGTACACGTGACAATAAACAAAACTGAAACTGAGCTGAACACTATAAACTGCGGCAATATTTAGTCCCAGTGAACAGCTACAATGCTGCAATGACGAACTACTCAATCTGGCCACTCCTTGCCTCTAAACTAGGATTAAACCTCCAGTTGGGTTCAATATGTGTAAGTTAATTGGAGAAGCAGCACGCTGTTGCACAAACACTTCACCAGGGAGCAGAACCACTTATCTACATTCTCACATCTGTTCATTTACCATTTTAGCATCAAGATAAATTTCTCTGCAGACCGTGCCTTATGTTTCAAAATGTTTTAATTAATCAACAACTTTTTTATACCCATGATTTCCATGTAAGAACCACTAAGGAACAGGGAACTCCTGCAGAAATCCCTCCTAACTTCGACCATCTTTGACCAGCACATAATACATCTCAGAACAGCAAGGAACCGAGGCAACAGGGAGCAAGGCCCTTCAGCCCATCAAGACGGTACTCTCCCCGACAAATACAGTCTGAGGGGAACCATTGGCATGTTTTTCCTCCAGAACAGGCATGGTGGTGCAGTGGTAGAGTTGGTGTCTTGCAGCGCCAGAGACCCGGGTTCGATCCTGACCACGGGTGCCGTCTGTACGGAGTTTGTGCGTTCTCCCCGTGACCTGCGTGGGTTTTGGGTTTTGTCCGAGATCTTCCTTTCCCTCCAACACTCCAAAGACGTACAGGTTTGTAGATTAATCGGCTTGGGTATAAGTGTAAATTGTACCTAGCGTGTGTAGGATAGTGTTAGTGTGCGGGGATCGCTGGTCGGCACGGATCCGATGGGCCGAAGGGCCTGTTTCCGCTCTGTATCTAAACTAAACCATGCAATTTCTTTCTGCTCAGGTATCAATTAAATATATTTCAAAAGTGACGATAGATATTCTCAGTAGTGGAGTCCACATCATGGCTACGTGGGTGAATTTTGAGTTGAGTTCAGTTTAGTTTATTGTCACGTGTACCGAGGTACAGTGAAAAGCTTTTGTTGTGTGCTAACTGGCCAGCAGAAAGACAATACATGATTACAATCGAGCTGCCCACAGTGAATGTTTCTTCCTGCTGGCCAAAACTGGTTTATCTGTATTCCTTTGTCCAGATCACTCACATATTTAAAGACTCATTTCAAATCATCTCTGAACATTTACAGCTCCAGGGATGAAAACACTTGTCTGTCTAAATCACTGAACCTTTTCTGCAAAGAACAATTTGACTAATTTTTTTACATAAATGATTCATCACTTTCAAAAGGCCTTTTATGTTCTTCTTCTCGGTTTTTCAATAAGGTCCTACACAAAAGATTGGCCAAAGGTTAGATCACATGGAGTCAGTATATGATGATGCTGGATTTCATTCCTCTCTCCTCTGTTAATTTTCCCAGTCACCTCATCTTCTACCATTCACTTACACTGACTGAAATTTGAAAATTGAAAATTGAATTTGAACATTAGGGTCAATTTTCAGTGACCAATTAATCCACCAACCTCCCATGTGTTCAGGCGAGAGTTAGATTTAGCTCTTAGGGCTAACAGAATCAAGGGATATGTGGAGAAAGCAGGAACGAACAGGGTACTGATTGTGGATGATCAGCCACGATCATATTGAATGCTGGTGCTGGCTCAAAGGGCCGAATGGCCTACTCCTGCATATGTTTTCAATGGTCAATTGATCCATCAACCTTCATGTCTTTGGGATTTGGGGGAAAGCTGGAGCCCAGAGGTGTCGTTGGGGTAGAAACTGGGAGAACTTCGCACGAACACAGATTGCCAGCATTGAACCCAGGTGACGGGATCTGTGACTATGAGGCAGCCTCACTACCAGCTGCATCACCGTGCATCCACGTGCATGCAAGCAGTTCGTCTTTCTGTTCAATACTCTCAATGTCTTGTTGATTATTGCTTCATTTGTTTTCGTTAAAACCTGTCTTTACATTTGTATTTTCTCTACTGTCTAATGCAAACTGATCATTCAATCTTCCATGGTAGACAAAAATGCTGGAGAAACTCAGCGGGTGCAGCAGCATCTATGGAGCGAAGGGAATAGGCAACGTTTCGGGCCGAAACCCTGAAGGAAATAGGCAACGTTTCGGGCTGAAACTCGGAAGGGTTTCGGCCCGTAACGTTGCCTATTTCCTTCGCTCCATAGGTGCTGCTGCACCCGCTGAGTTTCTCCAGCATTTTTGTCCACCTTCGATTTTCCAGCATCTGCAGTTCCTTCTTGAACATTCAATCTTCCACATTGACTTCCCTTTAAAAGTCCTCCACTGGCTTGTGAGGACTTTGGGACATTCTAAAGGGATGTTGAAAGTGCTTCTTAAAGGGAATTCCCTTTCTGTTTGAGCAGCTGAAACATTATTAATATTTCTTCTGTAGATAAACACAAAATGCTGGAGTAACTCAACAGGTCGGGCAGCACCTCTGGAGAGAAGGCATGGGTGACATTTCAGGTCGAGACCCTTCTTCAGACGGTCTCAGTTCAAAAGGGTCTCGACCCTCAACTCCAGCACATCACCTATCCATGTTCTCCACAGACGCTGCCTGACCCGCTGAGTTACTCCAGCACTCTGTGTCTATCTTCAGTTTAACCAGCATCTGCAGTTCCTTCCTACTTATTTAATATTTCTTCTGTTGCTTTTCATTCCCTTTCCCCTTTCGCTGTGTTGTAAATAAGACCGACAACTCTCAGCATTTTACCCTTCAGAAGCCATGCGCATGTGTTGTGCAGCCTGACTGACTCATGTACACACAACCCAATGTAATCATCACACCAGGAACTTCAGAAACAAATTGCTGATGGTGATTCAGCAGCTGAGATGTTTGACATTCACCTCTGGGATCAGTGAAGGAATCCAACTGCATGCAGCTGGCGACAGGTTGAGAGAGAAATGCACGCCTCATGGGGTGATGGAGAGATAGATCACGGAGACAGACACTCGAGTCCAAGCTGCTGATCATCAACCACCCAAGATGTCCAGAGGGATCTCAGAGTGCAAGTCCATAGCTGCCTGAAAATGGCCACACAAGTATAGGTGATTAGTACGGGTGTGCAGGGTTCTGTGGAATAGGCAGGGGAATGGGGTTAGGAGGAAGAGATAGATAGAAACATAGAAACATAGGTGTAGGCCATTTGGCCCTTCAGCACCACCATTCAATATGATCATGGCTGATCAAAATCAATACCCCATATCCCTTGATTCCGTTAGCCTTAAGAGCTATATCTAACTCTCTTGAAAACATCCAGTGATTTGGCCTCCACTGCCTTCTGTGGCAGAGAATTCCACAGATTCACAACTCTCTGGGTGAAAAAAAAATCAGCCATGATTGAATGGCAGAGTAGACTAGACGGGCCGAATGGTCTAATTCTGCTCCTATCACATGACCTTATGAAGTAGATAGCGTGGTAGAGAAGCTGCAGACATCAGTCAGGATGTTGAGGATAACAGTCAGCATGGTATGTTGCAGCTTGCTAAAGCTTTAGCTGGGCTACATGTGGAGTGTCGGGTACAAATGCTCACAATGTTGATACTGTATAGAAACATAGAAAATAGGCGCAGGAGTAGAGGCCATTCGGCCCTTCAAGCCTGCACCGCCATTCAATATGATCATGGCTGATCATCCAACTCAGTATCCCATCCCCGCCTTCTCTCCATACCCCCTGATCCCTTTAGCCACAAGGGCCACATCTAACTCCCTCTTAAATATAGCCAATGAACTGGCCTCAACTACCTTCTGTGGCAGAGAATTCCAGAAATTCACCACTCTCTTTGTAAGTTTCTATAAGATCCCTCCTCAATCTTCCAAATTCTAGCGAGTACAAGCCGAGTCTATCCAGTCTTTCTTCATATGAAAGTCCTGCCATCCCAGGAATCAGTCTGGTGAACCTTCTCTGTACTCCCTCTATGGCAAGAATGTCTTTCCTCAGATTAGGAGACCAAAACTGTACGCAATACTCCAGGTGTGGTCTCACCAAGACCCTGTACAACTGCAGTAGAACCTCCCTGCTCCTATACTCAAATCCTTTTGCTATGTGCGCGATGCTCCGTGTTTTAATGGAATAAGACTAATTATTTCCCATAATTGGTTTTCATTTTGACTTACAGCATTAATCGATAAAGTTAAATTGAACGTGGAAAAATAATATTTAATTTTGAACAAGGGACGATTAATAAAAGAAAGGGATGTTTCAAAATGCAGCAAGTGGAGGCTTTGAAGAGCATTGGAAGACAAATACACAGAAACACATCATTATTTTGCTTGGCTGTTTCTTGTTTCTATGGTGAAGAGATATCACACTCCCCACGTTCCATCAACACAGTAAATTACATTTCGTGATATCCAAAACTGAGAAAATATTCCATGTTTAAAAAAATAATCATCCCTTGTCCTACTTGGAAAATGAAACTACCCAGAGAATGAAGTTAACGTCTCCAGAAATAAATCACCAAAATGTCACAGTCGATCACAATGTTCCACGTAGAGGTGATTGCGTTCAGCAACTTCAGGCACTCGCTGTTCATTACAGCACCGAGGTTTACAATATTGCTCAGAAATCCGAGTGCAAGTGGAACTCAGCGGGTCAGGTAGCATCTGTGGAGGGAGTGAATGGACAGGCGATAGAAACCTGGACAATAGTTGCAGGAGTAGGCCATTTGGCCCTTCAAGCCAGCACCACCATTCAATGTGATCATGGCTGATCATCCACAATCAGTACCCTGTTCCTGCTTTCTCCCCATATCCCTTGACTCCAATAGCCCTAAGACTCTCTCTTGAAAACATCCAGTGAATTGGCCACCACTGCCTTCTGTGGCAGAGAATTCCACAGATTCACAACTCTCTGGGTGAAAACAAATTTGGTCAGGAGCCTTCTTCTTACAGAAGTCTGAAGAAGGGTTTTGGCCCGAAACGTCACCTATTTCCTTCGCTCCACAGATGCTGCTGCACCCGCTGAGTTTCTCCAGCATTTTTGTGTACCTTCTGCCTTCTTCTTACAGATGGAATTGGGGGGGAGAGAGAGCTGAGGAGTAAAGGTGGGACAAAGCCCGGCAAGAGGGTCTCCCATGAGGCAGATGGGAGGTCAGGACCGCTCTCTAGTTGGTGGTACGATGATTCAGTTTACTGATAACAGCTGGGAAGAAACTGTCCCTGAATCTGGAGGTGTGTGCGTTCGTTTTCACACTTCTGTACCTGTTGCCCGATGGGAGAGGGGAGAAGAGGGAGTGGCCGGGGTGCGACTGGTCCTTGATTATGCTGCTGGTCTGTACGTGTACCTGTAAGTGAACAGCATGTTCTGACCCAGAATATAAATGATTTTCCAAACAGAGGTCCAGCAAAAAGTAGCGTTAATGTTTGAACTGCAAGAGTTCAGTTTGTAAAGTATTTTTGGATGAGACCTTTACACAAACATCTTACTTTTATGTTTGTTTCAGTAGCTGCCTTTGATATTGTTGGAAGATAAGCAGCCTGTGGTGTAGCACTGAAACATGATGAGGAACCTTGGCATTTCATCGTTCAACTTCATGCACGCAACTCCCAGCTTCACAGAGTAATCAGGGCTATCGACAGTCGGCTATCGGCAGATGCTGGTCTAAACCGAAGCTGGACACAAAATGCTGGAGTAACTCAGCGGGACATGCAGCATCTCTGGAGAGAAGGAATGGGTGACGTTTCGGGTCTGAGGGAGGGTCTCGACCCGAAACGTCATCTGTTCTATTTTTTCCAGAGATGCTGCCTGTCCCGCTGAGTTACTCCAGCATTTTGTGTCTACCTTTTGCAACTATTGCTGGGGCAAAACCTAGGCCAAAGCCTCAGCTAAAACACAACATTCTCTGCTCAAGGCATTCCCTCAGCACCGTATCAGTCTACATCATAGCTGTACCTCTGGAGAATGGCTTGTCCAGCATCTTCTGACTCGTGCCATAGTATTAACACCAATCTACTGATATCTATAAACAGTCCCATCATACTGGGAATGATTGATCAGTGAGATGAGATTGGTGCTGTTACAGGAGGAAGAAAATATTCAGCAGTTGTAATCTCAAAATAAATAAATAATGAATGTTCTAAAAGAATATTATCAATACAATTCAATACAATGCACCTATTTTCTATGTTTCTATGTTTCTATGATATATCCACGGACTCCTACGACCTCCTACGGACTCGTTACGAACATTCTGCGAGTTTGAAAACTCGGGAGAATTTGTGAGTAACTCGGGAAAGTGGGACAGGCCGTTAACTCAGTGGGACCAGCATCTCTGGACAGAAGGAACGGGTGACGTTTTGGGCCGAGACCTTTTTTTCAGATTCACTGAAGATAGACACAAAATGAATCTGAAGAAGGGTCTCGACCCGAGACATCACCCATTCCTTCTCTCCAGAGATGCAGCCTGTCCCACTGTTACTCCAGCATGTTGTGTCTACTTTCGATTTAAACCAGCATCTGCAGTTCTTTCCTAAAAATCAAATGAAATAGAATTTATAGTCTGTCATCTGCACTAGGACTACCATGGTCATCTTGGTTGCAGCAGCTTCACAGTCACATAGACCACACACGTAAAAATATGAATTATATATAAATTACATATTCTTTTCACTGTCTTAGAGAAGGTGAAAATGATGTATGGTTTATGTTTAATGTGCTGCCTGTGACTGTACTCCCACAGCCAGCAAGGTTGTCATTAGACCTGTATGTAATGCAAACTGCAATAAACTCCACTTGACTGGGCTATAATATTCCAACAATATTGTACTCCTCATAAAAAGTTAATTTGACATGTACCAGGGATCTTGTGGAAAATAAACCGATTAGTTCTACACCAACAAGCCCTCTTATCAATTGCATCTCCAACCTCCAATTGTCATGTTATCCTATTGCACAAATTCTACATAAAATACTGTAGTTCCCTACATCCAATGTATTGGTTTGTTGTATTAACTGAAGACCAGTCGTAGAGTGATAGAATAATACAGCGTGGAAACAGGCCCTTCGGCCCAACTCGCCCACACACACCAACATGTCCCAGCTACACTAGTCCCACCTGCCTGCGATTGGTCCATATCCCTCTAAACCTGTCCTATCCATGTACCTGTCTAACTGTTTCTTAAAAGTTGGGATAGCCCCTGCCTCGACTACCTCCTCTGGCAGCTTGTTCCATACACCCACAACCCTTTGTGTGAAAAAGTTGCCCCTCAGATTCCTATTAAATCTTTTCCCCCTCACCTTAAACCCATGTCCTCTGGTCTTCGATTCCTCGACTCTGGGCAAGAGATTCTGTGCATCTACCCAACCTATTCCTCTCCTGATTTTGCACACCTCTATAAGATCACCCCTCATTCTCCTGCGCTCCATGGAATAGAGACCCAGCCTACTCAACCTCTCCCTGTAGCTCACACCCTCTAGTCCTGGCAACATCCTCGTAAATCTTCTCCGAACCCTTTCAAGCTTGACAACATCTTTCCTGTAACATGGTGCCCAGAAATGAACGCAATACCCGACAGTAAATGTGGTCTCACCAACGTCTTATACAACTGCAACATGACCTCTCCACAGGCTATCTTGTTGTAAATGCCCTCGGCTATCTGAACCACCTGGATGGTTTCAAGCTAAGATCATCCTTCGTCTAAATTCATCTCAATGAGGCCGCTCAGCTCTCTTTGGGAAAGTTGGCCACAATGTGTCTTCAGCGGACCACAGTGGGAGAACCATCGCACCACAGAAGATGACTACAATCCATTGAGTCTGTTCCTTGTGTTGAAGGAGATAAGATGAAGTGCAGGAGAGACTTTGAGGATCACAAACCCAACTCTTATGATTCTGATTCCCAGATATCTTCAGTGGATGATTTTTTTACACCTGTGCAGCGTGATGTTAAAGAAAGATTCTCCGCTGCCCGCTCGAGGGCAGTAATTCCTGCTAAGCAACTTTAATGATCTGTTTCCTCATCCAAATTCCACGTTTCCGCTCAGATCTGCCAATGTTGTCTTGTTTTGTTTATACACTAGATTTTTTTATGCAAATACCAGTTTCACACCAGCTAAACTGTCATGAGGTGCTAAGCTAAGGAATGGTGGAGCTGAGGTGTGAAATGTATTATTCATTGGTTGTAGAGGGAACGGGGTGTGAATCACAGCTGAAGATCAGGGCTGGTGTCTCATCTCATCCCTGACCATCCCGAATCTCCGAGACCACTTCTTATTTACAGGTAGGTTCAGAGGCTGCCACTGATGTCATGATCCCGGGCTGGTTTTACAATGATTGGCTCTGTTTTGGCAGGATGTGAACTCACGAGACAAACGCTAATCGACACACAGGCCATCTCTGGAGAATGAAGACAAACTCACAGAGCCAACCATGTTAACACTTAACAACATGCTCAATCTGCCAATGGGTGCCATATGTTTTCACAGCGCTAACACTTGTCAACACATACTTCACACTGGGAGTACAGCGAGCCATTGGAGACTGGCACACTAAGGGAAATGCTAATGGCCAGAAGGCCCGTGAGATCAAACCATGCAGTAAAGATGCCAACGTCGCTGTGTTTGTGTTCTGAAGGAGGGAACCGTTTACTGATATAGGATTCATCCAGGCATCCAGCAGATTATCGATACATAGAAACATAGACAATAGGTGCAGGAGTAGGCCATTCGGCCCTTCTAGCCTGCACCGCCATTCAATATGATCATGGCAGATCATCCAACTCAGTATCCCGTACCTACCTTCTCTCCATACCCCCTGATCCCCTTAGCCACAAGGGCCACATCTAACTCCCTCTTAAATATAGCCAATGAACTGGCCTCGACTACCCTCTGTGGCAGAGAGTTCCAGAGATTCACCACTCTCTGTGTGAAAAAAAGTTCTCCTCATCTCGGTTTTAAAGGATTTCCCCCTTATCCTTAAGCTGTGACCCCTTGTCCTGGACTTCCCCAACATCGGGAGCAATCTTCCTGTATCTAGCCTGTCCAACCCCTTAAGAATTTTGTAAGTTTCTATAAGATCCCCTCTCAGTCTCCTAAATTCTAGAGAGTACACGATACAATACGATATCTATCCCAGAAGGGAAATTGATCTGCCAACAGTCATAAAACACAACATACATGAACCATGAAATTAAAGTGATGAGTGGAAAGGGTTGGGGGATGTGCAAGGATTGGGGTGGGAGTCAGTCTCAGTCTACTCCATGACAGAAGGGGGAGGAGTTGTACAGTTTGATAGCCACAGGGAAGAAGGATCTCCTGTGGCGTTCTGTGCTACATCTTGGTGCGGGAAGGAACATTAAACGTCGACCTGAAACATTAAACTCTGACCTCTGACCTGCTGGATCCCCAGCATTTTACATTTTATTCCAGATCTCCCCATGACCTGCGTGGGTTTTCTCCGAGATCTTTGGTTCCCCCCCACACTCCAAAGACGTACGTTTGTAGATTAATTGACTTGGTATAAAATATAAAATTGTCACTAGGTAGCGTAGGATAGTGTTAGTGTGCGGGGATCGCTGGTCGGCGATGGCTCGATGGGCCAAAGGGCCTGTGTCCACACTGCATCTCTAAACAAAATTAAATTTCAAGGAACTGCAGTTTTTGTCTGGATTCCACCTTCACTTATGCCTGATCTTTAAATCACCATTCAGTGGGTTTGGATTGTAAGAATTATTATTGTTATTATTGGGCTTCCCCACCACGTGCAGCTTGGGCATCTTCCCTAGAAAAACAGATTTAAATTTAATCCAGAGATCTGAATGCAATATAATTCTCCCAGGTGAAAGTGAAGCACTGATGGATCGATACAAAATGCTGGAGTAACTCAGCGGGACAGGCAGCATCTCTGGAGAGAAGGAATGAGTGACATTCCGTGTCGAGACCCTGCTTCAGAGATTATTATCCAGAGATGCTGCCTGTTCCGCTGAGTTACTCCAGCATTTTGTGTCTGGCTTGGGTGTAAACCAGCATCTGCAGTTCCTTCCTACATAAGCTTTGATAGAAGTTGACTTTGGATTGTGCCAACTCTGTGTCTGGTGGACTTCCATGAGGAACGTTCTATTCCCAAGCATGGTCCTTGTAGTGACAAACATAAACATGATCATTGCAACTAGACACTGCATGCCTTGCACCAACTGTAACATCCCAGAGGTAATTATTGGGTCCATCTGGTCAAACCTTCTGGTGGCATGCGTTCCTGCTCACCGCACCAAGGCATCTGGTTCTCATAGCCCCCGAACCAATTCATGTTGCCACCAACATTCTCTATTACACATTCAAAAACTTTGTTACCCTTTGGATGAAAATATTCTACAGATTTTCCTACAATCTTCTAATTTTCCTGCCTTAAATTTCACTATCATGCAGCTGACAACAAATAATTGACGAGTGCCAGTGGGAAGTGTTTGATGTAGACATCGCTATTGATGGATGACATGATGTTTTATTCTCATACGTAATCATTTTAATCGTGTTTCCTTACGGCAGAGAAAGAGCATGTATCTGTACACCGTAAGCAGCTCGATTAGAAACATAGACAATAGGTGCAGGAGTAGAGGCCATTCAGCCCTTCGAGCCTGCACCGCCGATCATGGCTGACCATCCAACTCATTGTAATCATGTGTTGCCTTTCTGCTGACTGGTTAGCACACAACAAAAGCTTTTCACTGTACCTCGGTGCATGTAATAAACTAAATAAGAAGGGTCTCGACCCGAAACGTCACCCATTCCTTCTCTCCAGTGATACTGCCTGACCCGGCTGAGTTACTCCAGCTTTTTGTGTCTATTGACAATAAACTAAACTAAACTAATGTGGCATACAGAGAATACAGAATGAAAATTGTGAACATCATCCAACTCTCACACACTTCATGATTCACAATTTCATTTGATTTTACACACAGCTGCGTCAGCGTGTGATCCATTTGTTAAATGCCACTGGCCCTATGGAGGCTGAGCATGGATGTGCTGCACGTTACATGTAACAAATAGCTGGCAGTTGCTGTAAAGTTGCTCGGAAATAAAACTGATGATGAGTGTCACCGGACAGATAATTCATCAAAAGCAAATAAAGAATTGATCAGATCCAGGGATTATTAATTTGAAATATTTCCAATCAATTGAGATCGGATGAGACAATTGCCACTTCCTTTCTACTATGTAAAAGAAGGAAATGGAACAGATTTTGTTGATGGCACTTTCAATAAAGGAAATGAATGTTTCTGATGGTTAACAGAGTCCAGTCTTCTCATCGAGTCCACATCACAAGGGTCAAAATTGTTTAACTAGAGCTGAACACACTTCTCGACATCTGCGTACAATGATGTCTTGTGCTCCTTGTGGTGGAAACAGGGCCACGATATGAACGCTCTTTCCTTGACCCCAGAGACCGGTCAAGTCGGCTGCTTTGTTGTGGATGGTAGAAGCAGGGAACTGCAGATGAAGGTTAACACACAAAAGGACAAAAAGTGCTGGAGTAACTCAACAGGTCATGCAGCATCCCTGGAGAACATGGATAGGTGTTTGTCACGGAGGTAGACACAAAATGCTGGAGTAACTCAGCGGGACAGGCAGCATCTCTGGAGAAGGGATGGGTGACGTTTCGGGTCGAGACCCTTCTTCAGACTGCCTTGCCTGCTCAGCATTTCTAACATTTTCAGAGGAGCTGAATGTGTTGCATTCGAGATCACGGGCAGCTTTTTGAGTCAGGCATTGTAGCTGAGCTTGTACCCCTACAGATATGATTCAGGAGCAGTCACCTCCCTGTGGCAAGGTAAATGCTGGTGAGATATCACTGGAGTTAGAAAGCAGTAGCTTCAAGAATCTGCTGGCAGAAGTCATTAACAGGGCCGTATATAGTTATTAGCTGTGCGATCAATAATATTGCTGTGCCAGATAAATTGATCACATTGGCTGAAGAGTTTATAATTAATTGTTGGGAGATAAAATTGATGATGAGCTTGAACAGACGAATAATTCAACAAAGCAAACAAAGGATTCATCACTCACAGATTATTACTATGAAACAAGTTTAATCAATTTGTAATAAGATAATTGCTATTTCCTACTTTCAATCGACTACTGAAAAGAAGGAAATGGACCACACACTTTTTACAGACACATTGGATTTTCTGGGTGAAAGGGAAAGAATTAAAAGATGCAGAAATGCAATTATGTAAGAATTTAAATCCCTCCAACAGCGTTAACTTGGCAAAGTCTGGTCACTTCTTTACACAAGAAACCTCATACAATCCTATCCATTATTTATTTACTTTTAAAGACCAGATCTTGATGGTATTTGTCCCACAGGGACGACATTTATCTCAGGACATCATTTAAATTGCCATCGTAACCAACGCCTCTACTACTTTAGAAGGTTTAGGAAGTCCAGCATGGCGCCAACAACTCTCACCAACTTCTACAGATGCGCCGCAGAAAGCATTTTATCGGGATGCATCCCAGCACGGTTTGGGAACAGCTCCATCCAAGACCACAAGAAATTGCTGCAAACTGTGGACGCAGCCCAGACCATCACACAAACCAACTTCCCTTCCATTGACTCCATCTACACCTCACGCTGCCTCGACAAGACCAGCAGCATCATCTAGGACCAGTCTCACCCCAGTCACTCCCTCTTCTCCCCTCTCCCATAGGCAATGGGTACAGAAGTGTGAAAAGGCACAATTCCAAATTCAGGGACAGTTTCTTCCTGGCTGTTATCATGCAACTGAACCATCCTACCACAACCAGAGAGCACCTTCTTCCTGATGGCAGAAGAGGTACCTGCTTCCTGATGGCAGTGGTGAGACGAGTGTGTGGCCAGGATGGTGTGGGTCCTTGATGATGTTGGCTCCCTTTTTGAGGCAGCGACTACGATAGATCCCTTCGATGGAGGGAAGGTCAAAGCCGGTGATGGACTGGGCAGTGGTCACAACTTTTTGTAGTCTTTTTTGCTCCTGGACGTTCAAGTTGCCGAACCAGGCCACGATGCAACCGGTCAGCATGCTCTCTACCGTGCACCTGTAGAAGTTTAGGAGAATCCTCTTCGACATGCCGAATCTCCGTAATCTTCTCAGGAAGTAGAGTCGTTGATGTGCCATCTTTACAATTGAATCGGTGTGCTGGTCCAGGATAGATCTTCTGATATATGCGCACCCAGGAATTTGAAGTTACTGACCCTCTCCACCATCGTCCCCTTGATATAAACAGGACTGTGGGTCCTCATCCTTCCCCTACCAAAGTCCAACATCAGTTCCTTGGTCTTACTGATGTTGAGAGCCAGGTTGTTGCGCTGGCACCATTTGGTCAGTCGGTCAATCTCACTTCTAGCCTCTGACTCGTCCCCATCAGTGATTCATCCAACCACAGTGGTGTCGTCAGCGAACCTGATGATGGAGTTCGCACTAGACCAGCTATGCAGTCATGAGTATAGAGTGAGTACAGCAGGGGGCTGAGCACGCAGCCTTGAGGTGCTCCCGTACTAATTGTTACTGTGGATGAAGTGGTTCCTCCTATTTGAACAGACTGTGGTCTGTGGATGAGGAAGCAGCAGATAACCAAACATGCCTGCTCACACTGACAAACACAGAGATACACTGACACTGGCAACAGTCAAACACATTCATATATACAAACTCTCTCACATTCACACACAACACTATAGCGCAGGGAACAACACTGTTACATACCAGTAAACATGGACTTGGAATCGGCTGGGACTCTGGGATCAGTGGGGATCAGTAACACATCACACAGCCTCTGTAGTTGTTCTGTGCGGAAGAGAGCTCCGTCTTCAAGCATTAATTACTACCGTTTAGCTCATTTTCACAGGAGTCAGATGAATGTTTATCTTCTGCAGTTTTTCTTACAATTTCTAAAATCCAACTGAGCAGAAGGTCTGTGTTTCCCTTGTAGATTTTGGCACTAACAACACAGCCAACTACTCATTATCCAATTACATGTCCTGCTGACTATTATATTTTAATTAGTTTTAATCAAATAGTGAGCGCCATCTGAATATCTTTGTTTAAGAATCTTGTGCTTTGATGGAAAGCAGTGTTTGGGAAAATGGAACGTACTTCAGTTCAATTTATAACCCAGCGATTTGAATATTGAGGTCTCCAACTTCAAGTTACCCTTGCACCCCCTCTCCCTCTGTCCCTCCCCCCTCCCCTCTCTAGTTGTCGTACTAGTTTCACTGTTGTGCTGTTGAGTTTCACTGCCTGTATAACTCGTCATCACCTTCCCCACAGCCAACAATGGACCATTGTGGGCTCCACCTTTCCTTGATCATCATTTTTTTTTGCATCTGTTCTATATCTCTCCACGTCACCATCTATACCTCTCGTTTCCCTCTCCCCCGACTCTCAGACTGAAGAAGGGTCTCGACCCGAAACTTTGCCATTCCTTCTCTCCAGAGATGCATGGATAGGACAAGTTTGGAGGGATATGGGCCAAAAGCAGGCAGGTGGGACTAGTGTAGATGGGACATGTTGGCCGGCGTGGGCAAGTTGGGCTGAAGGGCCTGTTTCCACACTGTATCACTCTATGGCTCTATGCTGCCTGACCCACTGAGTTATTCCAGCTGTTTGTGTCTATCTTCAACTCAGATACATGGAGATGCTTTTCAACATCACTATCGGGATTAGTCCTCTCCCCCACTGCTTCAAGTGAGACTTGAAAACCATTCCCAGTTGCCAGCTTCAAACACCCTCTAGTCAGAGGCAGCGCGGTTACACGCAGGGCGAGACGCTTTATCTAACATTTATCATGGCTGTGAGGCTGTGAGTTGTCACAGCAGATTAGGATGGGCACTCCATATTAAGCTGGCTGTGTGTTTAGTGATACACCTCCCAGTCACTGATACCCAGCCTAGATTGTCATTGCCTTCAGGGGGTTAAGAGGAATATTTCATTATTCTTTTTCCTTCAGTCAGCCTGGGGTTTTCTACAAAACCTGTGGTTATGCATCTGCTGAGACACAGCCCAGCAGCGGGTGGGAGAGTGAGAGGCTCTGTTGCTGCATTGCAACAAGGCTCAGACTAGAAGGACCACATGGTGTAGAGTTGCTACCTCACAGCGCCAGGGACCCGGGTTTGATCCCGACTACGGGTGCTGTCTGTACGGAGTTTGCACGTTCTCCCCATGACCTGCGTGGGTTTTCTCTGAGTGCTCAGGCTTCCTCCCACACTCCAAAGACGTGCAGGTTTTTGTAGGGTAATTGTCTTCAATAAATATTGTCAAGGTCATAAGGAATAGGAGTCAAATTAGTCCTTAGAATTTGTTAGTAGGAATAAAGGCGGAGACTATTTACTAAATGGGGTGAAAATCCGGAAATTGGTGGTGCAAAGGGACTTGGGAGTGCAGGTGCAGGATTCCCAAAAACGACTGAATTGTCCCCAGACTGTGTACGTTTGTGTCGTGATCGCTGGTCGGCGTAGACTCGCTCGGTGAGGCTCTTTCGTGCTGTATCTCTAAACTAAACTAAACTAAAAACTAAACTAAACTAAACTAAACTAAACTAAACTAAACTAAACTAAACTAAACCAGCTGAATGTTTACAGTCTGCCCTTTATGCATGTTTATGTTAATAAAATGCAAACCAGAAAGCCTGCACGTGGGACCGATGGACAGGAGATGATCAGCTTGCCCATCCACGATGGCTGCATCTTCATGGCTAGATACCTTCAGCTACTTCTAAACTTTCTGTTCATTGAAATTGTAATTGTAGCAATGTTACAAAATTTTGAGATTTTAAAAGTCTAAATTTATCCCATCAGATAAAGCATAAAATGAAGTTTAATTTTACACCTAATTCACTTCCATATCTTCAGTATTAAAAAAGTTATGGCCATTTTCATACTCGGAAATTAGCATCTTGTTCCCTATTGCTTTTTCATTGACTTAACACAAAAGCTGTGATCGAGGACAGTCTAAAGCCCATAACTTTCTTAAAAATTAAGAGAACCGAAAGAAATTTTCAGTTATTATAGATTGAAGCATTCTGAAACAAATATGAAACAATCTTACTTAGATGACTTGAAATTAAAGCATATAATTAGTTAGTTACCTAATTATAGCTAATAACAAAATTCAATTACTAGATCTAAACATCTATCCATTTCTTAAGAATAGATTAACATTTTTAAATAGCCTAATTGTCCAAATAACATTCACACAAGATTTCACAATATAACAATTTTTAAATCTCATTGTCATGGATTTATAGGCCAAATGGAAGGAATTTAATGTTTAATTCTTAAGGGGTTGGACAGGCTAGATGCAGGAAGATTGTTCCCGATGTTGGGGAAGTCCAGGACAAGGGGTCACAGCTTAAGGATAATAATAATAATAATAATTATTTTATTTATAGAGCACTTTAAAAACAATCATAGCTGCAACAAAGTGCTGTACATCACTAATCATTGACAAAAAAGTTAATACACACCAAAAATAACAATCAAAAGAAATAGTAGGAAAAGACATGTAAAATAAAGAAACATCAAAAACACCAAAAACAGAAGCAAAGCCTCAGGCATGGTCAAAAGCCAGGGAGTACAAATGCGTTTTAACACTGGATTTGAAGATGGACAGTGAGGGGGCCTGTCTGATGTGCAGCGGCAGGGTGTTCCAGAGTGCCGGAGCAGCAACAGAGAAGGCTCTATCCCCTCTGAGCCTCCGACTAGACCTCGGTACCTCCAGGAGCAGCTGACCAGCTGACCTGAGGGACCGGGCAGGAGTGTATGGGTGGAGCAGCTCAGAGAGGTAAGGCGGGGCGAGCCCATTCAGAGATTTAAAAACAAATAACAGTAACTTAAAATGAACCCGAAAGTGCACCGGGAGCCAGTGGAGGGAGGCCAGAATTGGCGATATGTGCTCCCTCTTTCGAGTCCCTGTTAAAAGGCGAGCAGCAGCATAAGGGGGAAATCCTTTTAAAACCGAGATGAGAAGAACTTTTTTTTCACACACAGAGAGTGGTGAATCTCTGGAACTCTCTGCCACAGAGGGTAGTTGAGGCCAGTTCATTGGCTATATTTAAGAGGGAGTTAGATGTGGCCCTTGTGGCTAAGGGGATCAGGGGGTATGGAGAGAAGGCAGGTACGGGATACTGAGTTGGATGATCAACCATGATCATATTGAATGGCGGTGCAGGCTCGAAGGGCCGAATGGCCTACTCCTGCACCTAATTTCTATGTTTCTATGTTAATACCTGCAAATTAACGGCCATTTAAATCAACTTACGAGTGGGATTTTCTGGAACGCGATCATTTGGAACGTTGCGGTTTGCGGTGCTTTAGACCCCCATATCGGCATGAAAAATACTGCCAGTTTGTATGGGGACTAAATCACTGTTTTGCAACTTAAAATGTGAACTAAAGGCATCTTAAGAAACATTTTTATACATAAATCGCGCACACGGGCAGTGGCAGAACTGCAGCGCTGCTGAAGGTAAGTATTGTAACATACCTAATAATTGTAATTAATTTATTAGCCAAGGATATAAAAACATACGAGGAATTTGATTTGCCACAGTCATACCAAAAAAGCAACAAGACACACAACTACATAAAAATGAACATAAACATCCACCACAGCGGCTCCTCAACGTTCCTCACTGTGATGGAAGGCAATAACGTATTATCTTCTCTCCTCCTTTTCTCCTGCGGTCGTGACAGTCGAACCATCCACAGTCAGGGCGATCGAAGCTCCCGCGATCGCGGCGGTTGAAACTCCTGCGGCTTGGAGCTCCCGAAGTGGATCCCCAGCAAAGAGGCCACCATCTCCACGTGTTCAGGCCGCAGTGCGGACAGAGATACGATACGGAAAAGTTGCATCTCCTTCGAGGAAAGTTTTCCCCCACCTCTCAGATAATACAAAACTAAAGATTAACTAAACATACATTTAACAACAGACTAAACTGGAGGTGGAAGCAGGGTACAGGGGGTGGGGGTGAGGCAGGGGGCAGTGGTACAGGGGGAGACGGGGGGTGGGGGACAGACTAGGGACCCTCTCATCACACACCAATGTCTCTTTAGAACACAACTGTTGCTTTAATTGCGAGTCCATTGAAATTAACATTAGAAGGCAGGAAAATGGGGTTAGGAGGAAGGGATAGATCAGCCGTGATTGAATGGCGGAGTAGACTTGATGGGCCGAATGGCCTAATTCTTCTCCTATCACTTATGACCTTATGACAATAACTAAATAAATGTCATTACTAATAGAATAGAATAGAATAGAATAGTTTCTTTATTGTCATTGTAACATGAGCCATGTACAACGAAATTTAAAAATGTCAGCCAGTCAGTGCACCATTCAAACATTTCTAAAAGCTAACGATACATACAAGATAAAATATTAAAAGATAAACAACTAAAATAAATATCATGAAAATAGCACGCATAAACACCCAACCCTCCATCCTTCTGTCGATTTCACAGTGTACCACAGTCCCTTAGTATGTATCGCCCCTGCGTTCCTTGGTGGCTACATTTAGTGCTTTTATAACAGTGGGGTAAAAACTGTTTTTTAGTCTGTTCGTCCTTGTCCTTGTAGATCTGTACCGTCTGCCTGACGGCAACAGTTCAAACAGGGAGTGTTTTGATTTTCTGATTTTCTCTGGACCTTTTTCCTCATTGATCATTGACACAACTGTGAAGAAAGGTTTCGGCCCGAAACGTTGCCTATTTCGTTCGCTCCATAGATGCTGCTGCACCCGCTGAGTTTCTCCAGCATTTTGTGTACCTTCGATCTTCCAGCATCTGCAGTTCCTTCTTGAACACATGTTTTATAACCTGTTTTTCTAGACCACAAGGTTTTTAGGAACACAGTTCTCAGCTGCCTGTGCCTCCTTGCTTTGAGAATCTCCAACATTAAGCTGCTCCAAAGCCAATGCTGTAATTCTGATTTACATTCTGATGGTGTTTAAATATTAATTTCCTTTCACTTTGATCATTACTACTTAACATGGTGCTGCTGACAATGTTTGTGCCATCTAAGTTAATTAGGTTAGTGATAGGCGTAGAGCCCAGGGCTTGTTTAGAAGTTGACAGAGCAGGCTAGGAAGAGATACAGTGTGTTTTCTAAACTGTATTTAATTGCGGGACGTATTGTGTGTCAAATATCATAGTCCTTCTGTGGATGTACTGGGGAATGAACCTTGAGCAGTGACCTTCCACTAATACATGGAACCAATTGGGACCCGTCAACACAAGGCTTTTGCTATGTTGTGATTCTATATCCAATTTATAGAAACATAGACAATAGGTGCAGGAGTAGGCCATTCGGCCCTTCAAGCCAGCACCGCCATTCAATGTGATCATGGATGATTATCCCCAATCAGTACCCCGTTCCTGCCTTCTCCCCATATCCCTTGATTCCGTTACCCCTAAGAGCTAAATCTAACTCTCTCTTGAATACATCCAGCAAATTGGCCTCCACTGCCTTCTGTGGTAGAGAATTCCACAGATTCACAACTCTCTGCATGAAAACATTTTCCTCAAGGAATAGGTGACTCCCCTGACTCCGTCTGAAGAAAGGTCTCGACCCAAAACGTCACCTATTCTTTCTCTCCAGAGATGCTCCCTGTCCCACTGAGTTACTCCAGCCGTTTGTGTCTGTAATTTCCATGTTGTATGTTCACAATTGAGCAGGTTTGAACCCAAATTGGTCTAAAGAAACTGTGGGGTCTTGTGTGTGGGCCTGTCCCACTTAGGTGATTGTTTCGGCGATTGCCGGCAACTGTCACAGTCATAGCAGGTCGCCGCAAAAACCGTGACTGGACCCTCCCTACGACAATCTAGCAGCTGGTCAACCTATGGCAAGCTACCGACAACCGGCGACTCATTAGGACGTCCACCTACGACCAAACCTACAACAACCTTCATCCACCCGCGACAAGCTACAACAAGTTACGGCCCTGGCAGTGACAACTGAAGACATCTCACTCGCAGGAACCTGTCGCCGGTTGACGTAGGTAGTCGCCAGAGTGGAATTTACCGGATTCTGCACCAGTGACAACATATGTCACCCTGGAGACAATCTACCACAAGCCAACTGTTGCCAAAAAGTTTTGAACAATTCAAAATCCAGCGACGACCAGAAAAACGCTACGTTCTTTGGACGACTGGGAAGACGACTCACAGCCATACAGGCGACACCCTGGCGACCATGTGGCAACAGCCTAGTCACCTGCAGTCGCCTAAAAAATCACCTAAGTGGGACAGGGGCATTGTGTTACTGATTTATCCATCTCATCGCCATTACAACATGTCCACTGGAAAGCTGCCATGATGCTTTAATGCACCATGACTGCATTGTTAATCCGTGCTTGACGGGGGAAAGGTGCATCATTACCTCCATCAGATACGATACGAAACGATACGATAGAACTTTATCTATATCAGGTGGGACATTGGTCTGCAACACAACAAGATACGTGAAACATGGAATTAAAGTGACGGCTGGATAGTCCAGGATTGGGGATGGAGGGGGGAGGGGGGAGGGGAAGGAGGGGGGGGGGAAGGGGGGAAGGGGGGACGGGGACGGGGGAAGGGGGGACTCAGGTGTCAGCAATGACACTGCAGCTCTCATAAGTAACAATGTTCCATTGTGTAATGTGGAGAAGCTGGCCCCTTCCCCAGCACTGTAAAGGTTAGTCTGAAGGTGCGCATCCCTCGGGACAGCCCCCACTCTCCCACGGCCACGGCCGCCCTCTGCCTCGTCTCCCCCATGTGGCCACATGCACTGTGACGGGCTGAGGGTGGAACAGAGGTGTGGGACAGGCTGGTCCCTCTGCCCACCCAGAGTCACTGACCGCAATGCACTGCCATCGGACCCCTACCCCCACACCAGGGAGATTCACCCCCCACCGTGACCGCAGGGACAGACGGCTCGGGGCAGTGGCAGCCATAGTAAATCGCTTTTAAAACATGGGGGGGGGGGGGGGGGGGGGGGGGGGGGCACACACACAAATTCCCAGGCGGGCCAATGACAAGTGTGCATGACCATGAACAATTTTATCTCCTCCCACTCCCCCCCCGACAACAAGAAGCACGTTTTATTTATTGTTTAAACACAGTAATACCGTCTGGTTGCCTGCGTAACGAACACACGCTCCCACGCTCAAAACAACAGATAATCTGTAATCTGTTTTAGCGACGATGGATTTAAGGACAATCCCCCGGTTAGTACAGAATGTAATGAACAGCCACTGAGTCCATATGCAAGTGAGGCCATTTCCCAGTCCCAGCTACAGTTGACCACAGAGACCCACTGCAGCCATCGCCACCATTCCGGACATCCCACAAGGCCATGCCCCGCTGCCCCGTCACCTGCGGCTCCCATCTGATGATGCAGAGGAACGTACGTCTTCCTTTACATCTCCACCTCAGCCTGATAGTTGACCCCCTCACTGCCTAAACCTCAGTCGGGGTTAGAACTGGTCTCAGTGTGTGGACTGTCCACACACATACGCCACAACACTTGACACTAGATGGGTCAATTGCTTATAGAATGCTCCTGGATTCTGAATTCTAAATTAACCATGGAACTTTCAGCCCAAGTTGTTGATACCATTTACATTCCCTTCACACGGAGAGACCGACTGCAGCTCTCAAAGGATTTGATGTTGCCATGGTTACATGATTGGCCCATGTGCCAAGATGGGTCAAGGAAGGCTTTAACCAATGGAAGATTTTTGTCGACTTGTGTAAATGTCATCTGGGAAGTTTGAGCACTAAATAATGTATTTGTAGTAACTGAGGAATCGGCGCACAGCAGGTTCGGCAAGATACAGGGGCGCGTGTGTCTGCGGACATGCCCCTTTATCTTCTTGTGAAGGAATAAATAAATGTTTGTCTCCTTGACAGAAGCAGAAAGCAGGAGCAATATCAATCAGCGGTGTGGTGGATGGTTCAGGACAGTGGCAGATCACTCAACAGGCCAAACAGAAAACAAAACACTATCTTTATATATTGCGAAACAAACAGTATTACAGAAGGGGGAGCAGATGCATGGTAGGAGAATCTGATGCTCAGCCAAATCTGAAAGATACTCTGACTGAAAAATTAATGTTCTCTCCTGATATTCCAAATATGATTGAAAGTGAAGTCCAATCCTAGCTGCAACCCCTAGTCAATGGGTGGCCTTGTGGCACGGCAGTAGAGTTGCTGCCTCACAGCGCCAGAGACCCGGGTTCAACCCCGACTACGGGTGCTATCTGTATGGAGTTTGTGCGTTCTCCCCGTGACTGCGTGGGGTTCTCCGAGGTCTTCGGTTTCCTCCCACACTCCAAATACGTGCAGGTTTGTCTGTAAGACCGGGGGCTCTGGTGCCGACTACTCACCTCACCCTCGCGGAGCTGGCCGAGTCCGGAGCGGGTGGAGCGGTGGTGGAGCGCTGCTGCTGCTGCGACCCGACCACCGGAGATACGGAGGCTGCAACTGTGGGTCTGGCGGACGGCGGCACCGGGAGCCCGCGGGTCCCTGGAGGGAGACCGCTTTTCAGGGCTCCCGCAACGGCGACTTCTCCCGCCCGAGTTGCGGGGTCGAAGAGCTCCTGGAGCGGGGCCTACATCACTGCCCCGCGCGGCTTGGAATGGCCGCGGGACTCTGAGAGCGCACGCCGGGGGCTCCAACATCAAGACCCGGTGTGCGACCTTGCACCACCCGGCGTGGCTTTAATGGCCGCGGGACAATCGCCATCGCCAGCCGGGGGCTTTGACTTTGACTCTGACATCGGGGGGGGGGGGTGGAGGGTGCAGGGGGAGAGATAAGTTTTTTGGAGAGAGCGATGTTTTGGATGTTTATGTAAATATGTTGTGTATGTGATGTGATGGATCAGATTCAGATTCAGATTCAATTTTAATTGTAATTGTCAGTGGACAGTACAGAGACAACGAAATGCATTCTATTTGTTTGTAATGTATGGTCTATTTGTTTGTAGTGTATGGCTGCAGAAACGTCATTTCGTTTGGACCTCAAGGGGTCCAAATGACAAATAAATTGTATCTTGTTTATCTTGTTTAGGCTTGGCATGAATGTAGATTTGTCCCTAGTGTGTGTAGGATACTGTTAGTATGCGGGGATCGCTAGTCGGCGTGGACCAAAGGGCCTGTTTCCGCGCTGTATCTCTAAAAAAAGACGACTTCACCAGCAAACTGGGGTCAAGGAAAGAGCGTTCCGAGAACAACTTCTAATCTCATGTTTAAGAAGGAACTGCAGATGCTGGAAAATCGAAGGTAGACACAAATGCTGGAGAAACTCAGCGGGTGCAGCAGCATCTATGGAGTGAAGGAAATAGGCAACGTTTCGGGCCAAATCCCTTCCGGGTTTCGGCCCGAAATGTTGCCTATTTCCTTCAGGGTTTCGGCCAGAAACGTTGCCTATTTCCTTCGCTCCATAGATACTGCTGCACCCGCTGAGTTTCTCCAGCATTTGTGTGTTCCTTCTAATCTCGTGTGTGGACTAGATAAAAAAGAAGGCCAGCAAACTACCGGACTTTGTATATGTGTCACACTATGATCCTTGGCTAGATCTATTACCCTGTGTAAATAATCATTGTATTATAGATTATGAAATATTTATTTGTTGTGTTGTTGCGTTAATGTTGTAGATCTGGAGTTTAACAGAAAGCTTCTCTTCCCTTTCTCCCTCAGTCACGAGTTACGTGTTAAGATGAAGTTATCTCTGCTGTAATGTTAATAAAGTCTTTGGATCTTAATCAGTGTGCGTGACTAAAGTTATTCCAACAGCAGAGCTCAACAATGTGAATGTACAGCTGCAGGAAGTTCCCAGTGCATGCGACAACTAAACACTCTTGGCCTTTGACTTCTCTTGAACTGATGGGAGTCTTGAACTGATGGAATTAGACATCTGTCCATTTGTCTGCTGATGCTATCTGACCCACTGAGTTACTCCAGCATTCTGTGAAACGTCACCTATCCATGTTCCCCACAGATGCTGCCTGACCCGCTGAGTTACTCCAGCACTCTGTGTTTTCCTACTAGATGAAGATCAGTTACTGGATGTGAATCTACAGGTCGAGTTCAGCATCTGATGTGTATGGGGTATGTGGGGTTGTTTAATGCCCCATACAGTGGCATCAGTAGGTGCCACATCCACCAAGATGCCAATGACCAGTTGCCTGCCCAGCCCAGTGCCCTGCTGTCTCTGGCCATTGATCATGGAGTAGGTGGGAAATCCAGGACCATGGTTAAAGGAGCTTGATTTACCACACGCCCAACTGCACAGATAAATCCCTGTTGCACAGTTCCACATGTGGGTGCTGCCATGCACTGGATCTTGTCCCTGCCTGAGCCCACCATCATTTACCCTGGACAGACGGGACTTAGAACGGTGGTGAAGGGCGGTGGCAACAGGTACAGACCCAGCTTCACCCAGGACTCACTTCTTGTTGATTCCAGACACACACTAGTTCAACAATGGTATTAACGCTGTCATTGTGTGGAGCAGCCTATGAATAACCAGCAAATGGCCAACAAGTAACCTTGACCTCAGGCTGCCTCCTAGGGGCTTCCAGGAAGTGTCTGTAGACACAGCAGACGCACGGGCTGTGACACACCAACGTTCCCTGCATTTCTCCAGAGCTCCCAGAGAATGGGAGAGGTTCACTAGTTAGTGACCTTGTGTCACCTGCCACTCACAGCGTATCTCACAAAGCCAAGCAGCTGGGAGGTGCCGGAAGATTCCACGGGGGCATCTGCTTAGAACAGGAATCTATCTAAAGCAAGAACAAGAGAGAGAAGATGCAGGCACAAGGAACTGCAGATGCTGGAATCTTGAGCAAAATACACAGTGCTGGAGTAACTCAGGCAGCATCTGTGGGGAACATTGACAGGTGACGTTTTGGGACAGGCAGCATCTGTGGGGAACATTCGACAGGTGACGTTTCGGGACAGGCAGCATCTGTGGGGAACATGGACAGGTGACGTTTCGAGTTGGAACCTTTCTTCAGACTCGAGAGGGAGAATGCAGGAAATGCCCTGGGCAGTGCGGTGCAAGGAGCGATCAGCATCATCTGCGTCCAGTACAGATATCTGGGCAGTAACAAGCAAAACTGTATTGTAGAGACAGTCAACACTGTGATGGAACATTGCTGACATGTGTCGTGTGAGAAGGAACTGCAGATGCTGCTTCAAACAAAGATAGACACACTTCTATAATTGTGTGCCTTGTCCATATCTGCTCCGAGTGTAGATATCTCTGTCATTGTACATCATCCCAGTATAGAATGAGGCCATTCACCCAGGCAGATCCAATCAGACTCTGAGAGTGATCCCACTACAACCACTCACCTGCTGTTACAACCGTTACTTTCCTGATGAAGTGTTCAGATCGTTTATATTTTCCTCCAGTACAAGTATTCCACCTCACAATCAACCCCACCTGGTCTTCTAACCTCGTGTTTGTGGAATACTGTGCGATTCGCCGGTTTACAAATCAGTGAGAATTCTTTGCTTCCTCCCAGGTCCAGTTTACCGTTGTCCCATTGATTCATACTCCACTCATCAACTTGTCATGTGGGATCTTATCAAAAGACATTCTAAAATCCATATGGGCAACATCAAGTTATCGACCTTCCTTGTTATTTGCTCAAAGAATATAATGTACTCATTCAGACAGATCTTATGCTGACAATTAATCCATGCCTTTCAATTTGAGGGTTTAGATTATCCCTTCAATGATCAAATGTACTGTCCACCACTGACAAGTCATGTCGACGTTTCCTTTCCTTCACAACCAATAGTACAATGTTAACAGTCCTCCACTTCTCTGATGCTGATCAGACTCTGGGATATATTCAACTGGTCTGAGGGTTCTATCAAGGAGCCAAGTCATGCCAACCTCCATCTGAAGAAGGGTCTCAACCCGAAACGTCACCAATTCCTTCTCTCCAGAGATGCTGCCTGTCCCGCTGAGTTACTGCAGCATCTTGTGTCTATCTTCAGTGTAAACCAGCATCTGCAGTTCCTCTCCACACACTAACCTCCTGCTGTACCATGTTTATCCCATTCAGTATTTCACACTCACTCTCTCCCATTACAGCATTGACCCATCTGTGTGTAGACGGCCACTAAACATGCATTGTAAGTTGCGTCATCTGCTCCACACACACGATGCCTGAACTGTCTGCTCAGTCCATCAACCCCCGCTCCTGCTCCCAGTCCCGGTCCCTTCATTATAGAGCGATGTAATACTTCCCACAAACATTACTTCAGGAAAAGACTGGAGGAAACATTCCCTTGACATAAGTCTAGCTTAGTTTAGAGATACAGCGTGGAAACAGGCCCTTCGGCCCACCGAGTCCGTGCCGACCAGCGATCCCCGCACATTAACTCTATTCTGCACACACTGAACCTACAAACCTGTACGTCTTTGGAGTGTGGGAGGAAACCGAAGATCTCGGAGAAAACCCACGCAGGCCACGGGGAGAACGTACAAACTCCGTACAGACAGCACCCGTAGTCAGGATGGAACCCGGGTCTCTGGCGCTGTGAGGCAGCAACTCTACCGCTGCGCCACCGTGCCGCCCGTATTATGAGATCGCACAGTAGATTTCTGACATGCCAAGTGCAGAATAGAAGTGGGCACAGATCGCTGAGGTACATGGTGCAGAGGTCAGGACAATATATCTGTGTAACATGGTAATTGCCTTCTGATCTACAATAGCACCACCAACACAGCTAGAAATAGTATTCTCCAACATTGCTACATATTACATCAACAGGGTATACTATCCCACTGCTCTCCACTCTGCACTGGACCACTTGGACAATATATGTACAGCATCAGGCTGTTGTGTAGGATGGAACAGCAGATGCTGCTCTAAACCGAGATAGACACAAAAAACTGGAGTAACTCAACGGGTCAGGCAGCATTTCTGGAGAGGAGTGGGTGTGGGAGGAAACCGAAGATCTTTGCGAAAACTCACATAGGTCACGGGGTGAATGTACAAACTTCGTACAGACAACACCCGTAGTTAGGTTTAAACCCGGGTCTCTGGCGCTGTAAGGCAGCAACTCTACCCCCTGTGCCACTGTGTGCCCATAGAATTAGGCCATTCGGCCCATCAAGTGTGTAGGATAGTGTTAATGTGCGGGAATTGGTGGTCGGTGCGGACTCGGTGGGCCGAAGGGCCTGTTTCCACGCTGTGTCTCTAAACTAAACTAAATCTAGCTGGAGAGAGGACGGTTCAGTTGCCCGATAACAGCCGGGAAGAAACTATCCTGAATCTGGAAATAAAAGAGCAAAGAACACAAGATGGTCTGCAGCGAAATTTCATTCTGATTCTAATGCTGCAGGGATATGAAATATTTTATGGAGATTTATGACTTGATAAAAAAATCTGATATGATTTGGAATGTAAATTGTACATTTTAATGAATGTAATAAGTGTCTCATCCAAGTGTAATATTTAATTTGTATTTAACAAATATGTTTTAATTAACAGTTATTTTCCAGCATATGGGCCAGCTATTTTAGTCTTCAGAAGATATGGTATGTTGATTAAAGTGGTGATGGGTGGCGAGTTAAATAACATTCAACCTGTAATACTAATTAAAGATTTTCAAAGCCAAAAGAAGCAGCACTTTTTTTTTATTAACTTCCTTTTGAAAACAATATCTCCAATGAGGTCTTTAGATTTTCCTTTGTACATAACTGCAGTAGTCAATCATGAAATTAGTGCGGTAATTCTGCTATAACGAATATTTCATTCTGTTTAATTGGATATAACAAGATTGATGCATGGGCGAATATGTTTGTATTAAGTGGGCTCAAGTAGTTAAAACACAACTTCAACTGGGAACAGGAGAAGCACTTAAAAGTTTCACTGGAAAATGTCAAGCAGAAACAAACCTGCCTTACCAAAAAACAGTTGTGGAAAAATAATAGTTTCCATGTAAACATCCTGCAGTGATTACACTCTATTGATCGAGTTGATTGATTGAGTTGGGTGATCAGCCATGAGAAGCCATGATCATATTGAATGGCGGTGCAGGCTCGAAGGGCCGAATGGCCTTCTCCTGCACCTATTTTCTATGTTTCTATCCTCAAGATCATTGTCTGTCAGTTTCACTGAAGGTGGACATGAAATTGACAAGCAATCACCTCTATTGATGACAGATACAAAATGCTGGAGTAACTCAGCGGGACAGGCCGCATCTCTGGAGAGAAGGAATGGGTGACGTTTCGGGTTGAGACCCTTCTATTGATAGGTGCAATGATACACTATTGAAAATGTTCCCGATGTTGGGGAAGTCCAGAACCAGGGGTCACAGTTTAAGAATAAGGGGTCGTCCATTTAGGACTGAGATGAGGAAAAACCTCTTCACCCAGAGAGTTGTGAATCTGTGGAATTATCTGCCACAGAAGGCAGTGGAGGCCGATTCACTGGATGTTTTCAAGAGAGAGTTAGATTTAGCTCTTGGGGCTAACGGAATCAAGGGATATGGGGAGAAAGCAGGAATGGGGTACTGATTCTGGATGATCAGTCATGATCATATTGAATGGCGGTGCTGGCTCGAAGGGCCACATGGCCTACTCCTGCACCTATTGCCTGTTTCTATTTCTAGTGCCATCTTTAAAACGTCTCTCTGTCCACTGTCTTAGTCTCTCCTGCTGCCAATTCTATTGTTGCCCTGATGCTCATCTTTATTTCATTATATCTCAAGTGAAATGCAAGTCACTTTTCCTAATATAATAGCATTTGATTGATGGATTATTAGTGAATGTGCAAACAGAGATAATTACTTAAAATAAGCAGGAAGACCATTGTTTTGAACCAGATGTCGTCAGACTGTATAATTTACCCAAACATAACAAATATTTATAGCTCTCATCAAACACCAGGTATACGCGTTTATAATTTACAAATATAACCAAATATCTTTGTCAAACACCGTGGGAATTCCTGTCAGATGTTCTGGTGCAAAAGGAACAATGGCCATGGTGGCGCAGCGGTAGAGTTGCTGCCTTACAGCGCCAGAGATCCAGGCTCGATCCTGACTACGGGTGCTGTCTGTAATGAGTTTGTGTGTTCTCCCGTGACCTGCGTGGGTTTTCTCCAAGATCTTCAGTTTCCTCCCACACTCCAAAGATGTGCAGGTTTGTAGGTTAATTGACTTGGTATAAATGTAACATTGTCCCTAGTGGAGGGACAGATGTTTAGGGGTAACATGAGGGGGAACTTCTTTACTCAGAGAGTGGTAGCGGTGTGGAATGAGCTTCCAGTGGAAGTGGTGGAGGCAGGTTCATTGGTATCATTTAAAAATAAATTGGATAGGCATATGGATGAGAAGGGAATGGAGGGTTATGGTATGAGTGCAGGCAGGTGGGGACTAAGGGAAAAAAGTTGTTCGGCACGGACTTGTAGGGCCGAGATGGCCTGTTTCCGTGCTGTAATTGTCATATGGTTATATAGTGTGTGTAGGATAGTGTTAGTGAGCGGGGATCGCTGGTTGGTGTGGACCCAGTGGCCTGAAGGGCCTGTTTCCGTGTCATATCTTTCAACTAAACTAAACTAAAACGTCTTGTACATCAGGGAGTATGTCACATAATTCCAGCGAAGATTGCATTATAATCTCGGTACGGGAGAAAATCGGAATTCCTTGCTGTAAAAAAATCTTAAACATTCGCTTGTTTAAGCTTTCAAATGAACGGAATCCTTCAGTGATCTCACCAAAGATGGGAAGATGGCCAGAGGCTATGAGGTCAGATAAGGAGATAAAGGTATGGAGACAAGAGGCACAACATGAGAAGTCTCAGGATGGGGTATAGGTGGAGGGGAACAGGGGAACAGGAGAGGATTGTTGTTGGTGAGATTGTTACCTAAAACTGGCAAATACACCATTGTAACCCAACTAGATGCTTCCAAAAGTTATATTTAATAGACCAGTGAACACATTCCTATGCTTGCTTTCTTGCATAAATACATAGAATTCTTTGTTGAAGATAGACACAAAAATCTGGAGTAACTCAGTGGGTCAGGCAGCATCTCTGGAGAGAAGGAATGGGTGACGTTTTGGGTTGAGACCATTCTTTAGACTAAGAAGGGTCTTGACCCGAAACGTCACCCATTCCTTCTCTTCAGAGATGCCACCTGTCTCGGTAAGTTACTCCAGCTTTTTGTGTCTATCTTCGATATAAACCAGCATCTGCAGTTCCTTCCTACACATAGAATTATTTGTCATTGACTATATTGTAACATTCAATGGGAACAATGATGTATCTGTTAAATACACATTTCATTCTAGCAGCATCTGTCCACGTCTATCACTATCAAGATACAGTTGGCACAGGATGAGGTGGCATTGATTGTTTGCATTTCAAGGCTATTATGGAATGACTCGGGCAATGAGTCTAGTTTGTCATTTGGTCCATTTTTCCAGCCTGTGTCATGTTGGTTATTTTGTCAATCCTTAAAAGTTTTTCAGTATCAATGTTTGCTAAATAGTTGCATCTCCCTTGTGTTTGACAACAACAGAACTAACTCACGTTAAATGTGTAGGAAGGAACTGCAGATGCTGATTTACACTAAAGATAGACACAAAGTGCTGGAGTAACTCAGCGGGACAGGCAGCATCTCTGGAGAGAAGGAATGGGTGACGTTTCAGGTCGAGACCCTTCTTCAGACTGAGAGCCAAGGGAGAGAGAGGGCGTCTAGAGATATGGAAGGTTAAGGTGTGAAAAGACTGATCAAAGGGGACGATGATAAGGAAAATACATAATGATTCATTGTTAATAGTGTGTAGTACACCACCCTGGCCATCTCACCCCCACTGCCATCGGAAAGAAGGTACAGGAGTCCACTACAGTTGTCTCCTAATCTGAGGAAGGACATTCTTGCCATAGAGGGAGTACAGAGAAGGTTCACCAGACTGATTCCTGGGATGTCAGGACTTTCATATGAAGAAAGACTGGATAGGCTCGGTTTGTACTCGCTAGAATTTAGAAGATTGAGGGAGGATCTTATAGAAACTTACAAAATTCTTAAGGGGTTGGACAGGCTAGATGCAGGAAGATTGTTCCCGATGTTGGGGAAGTCCAGAACAAGGGGTCACAGTTTAAGGATGAGGAAATGTTTTAGGACCGAGATGAGGAAAACATTTTTCACACAGAGAGTGGTGAATCTCTGGAATTCTCTGCCACAGAAGGTAGTTGAGACCACAGTTCATTGGCTATATTTAAGAGGGGGATGTGGCCCTTGTGGCTAAAGGGATCAGGGGGTATGGAGAGAAGGCAGGTACAGGATACTGAGTTGGATGATCAGCCATGATCATATTGAATGGCGGTGCAGGCTCGAAGGGCCGAATGGCCTACTCCTGCACCTAGTTTCTATGTTTCTATGTTTCTATGTCCAGGTTCAGGAACAGCTTCTTCCCTACAGCCTTCAGGCTATTATATACGACAACCTCCAATCAGCTCTGATCTACAATAGACTGTTATTGCACTATTATAGTTTGTTTGTTTTTTATGTGTGTGTGTGTGTGTGTGTGTGTGTGTGTGTGTGTGTGTGTGTGTGTGTGTGTGTGTGTGTGTGTGTGTGTGTGTGTGTGTGTGTGTGTGTGTGTGTGTGTGTGTGTGTGTGTGTGTATGTGTGCATGTGCGCGTGTGTGTGTGTGGGCGCATGTGCGTGTGTGTGTGCGTGTGTGTGTGTGTGTATATTGGTGTATCTATATACCTGTATATGTGAGCACTTTTATATTTACACACATTTTTGTTGTTTATTATATTGTACACAGTGTACTATGTTTACATATTGTGTTGTGTTGCTGTAAGTGAGAATGTCACTGTTCTATCTGGGACACACTTGCCTCTTGACCAGGCTCTGGGGCAGAGAGCCGTTCCTGGTGACATACCCAGTGCCTGCATCATCATCTCCAGTAAGCTGGAGCAGCCATGGTGAGAAGCATCCCCTTGGCCCGTCGTGTTCCGTGAGACACAACATGGCTCCAACGCAGAGTGGATCATCTTCACCCGGCAACAACAACTATCGCCCGGCCAAAATCAACGTGCTCCGGTGCAGTGTTTCTCATTAAATCCCTTCTTGGTTCCCTGTCAACTACAATTGCCAATTAGCTCTCAATTTGTGACACAAGTGTACACTTGCCAGGAATTGGTTTCCAGTTTTCCCAGAAAGGCATGAGAAGTTTTCATCCACCAACCCGCGTCCAGTTTCCTCCAGAGGTCAGATTGCTGTGTTCCACTTGTAAATCAGAGCCGGCTAAAAGCTGGAATATATATATTCAAGAGCTGGGGAATATCGCAAGTTGATTTTCCACCAATTCTCTGTTAAGAAGCCCGGAGGCTGTACTGATGATGTGTAATACCAGCCTACACTGGGCAAGATACATTCGGAAACAGAATCAAATAGATTCCTGCTGGTATGGATGAGAAGACAATTGGTGATTGCTGAAAGAGGATTAATTCCTGTTAGCACGCTAAGAAATCATAAATAATGGGAGATTAAAGATGAAGGGGAACACATGAATGCTTCTTGCTTTCTGGTAAAGGAGGAGGAAGCATTGCTTCAGGCTCAGCTGCAACTGCAGGTTTCAGGAGATGCTGTAATCACCAGCTCTCTACACATGGAGGATGGTGGCAGCATTAATTTAACGGAGATATCTTCCGAGATTCATGAAATAGGATTTCAGCATCTTTATTAAATATACTTTGTTAACCGATTGCCATCCCAGTCCAGCCACTGGTTATTCCAGCCTCCTGTACAAGACTGCATGTGAAAAGTGGCAATGAATGCTCACCTTTCTAGATCACGATCCTAACCATAATAAACAACTCAAGTGAAAAATTACAATTTAAATCCATTACAGATTTAATATATAAAAATGGAACTCTGACAATAGTCAATTTAAAATGTTTCATTGACTATCTAGTTCATCAGTCATGACATTAGCAGATTGTTCAAAAGGTCATAAATAATTATTCTGCAACTCTGAAGGAAACAATCTCTCTCCTTGGTGAATCCTCCTCTGTATTGATTAGACTCTCAACCACTCAGCCCCTCTGTCTCTTGCTATCCCAGGACTTTGAAACAATGGCCTGTTTTATCATCAGTTTTCCCTTCCCTCCAACATAAGCCGATGGTCTGAAATACGCCTTGCCATCACTATTGTTATATATTCATGCCAGCCAGCCAGCCTGGCATCCTAGACAGGTCTAGCCCCCTGCTCTTTCCCCCATTGAGCCCTTCACCCTTCTCTCTGCATCAGTACTTGCTGAACCCCCAGCACATCTCCCCCCTCTGTCAGCTTCGATGGAAAGTCAAAGATATGAATGTTAACTCTTCCAATCTTTCTCTTAGCATGTTTCTCTCTCCAGAAAGGAAGGAACTTCTGAAGAAGGGTCTCGACCCGAAACATCACCTATCCATGTTTTCCAGAGATGCTGCCTGACCCACTGAGTTACTCCAGCACTCTGTGAAATGTCACCTATCCATGTTCTCCACAGATGCTGCCTGACCCGCTGAGTTACTCCAGCACTCTGTGAAACATCACCTATCCATGTTCTCCACAGATGCTGCCTGACCCGCTGAGTTACTCCAGTATTTTGTGTCCATACGCTGACATCTTGGCATCAACTTACTGTTAAAGGAGCGCTATAGTTCCAGAGGTTTAGTGTATTTAATAGCGACACGCATGTCACAACTAAATATATCAATTATTTTATTTTTTTAAACAGTTAAAAAACAGTAGCTTTCTGAACTCTGTACAAATGAGGAAGGTGCTGACGGCATGTGGGATGGAATATGTTACCGGGGAATGGACTGATGCACGTGCTCCAAGGGCTGGCATAGACTGGATGGATTGAATGGCCTTCTCCGTTATAAGAAAGAAAAAAGGAAATGGCACGTTTGACTACGAGTGCAGAGATTTATCTTCTCCAAATGCTTCTCAAAGTGGATCCAAAAGTCTGATTGTACCAAGCTTAACCAACCGGCCTGCAGATCTTTGACATGTGGGAGACAACTCAAGCAGTGGACAGAATATTGGTGTTGGTGGAATATGATGAAGAATGTGTTGACTGGGCTTGTATTCACTGGAATTTAGAATGATGAAGAGGGGATCTTATAGAAACGTGTAAAATTCTTAAGGGTTTGGTCAGGCTAGAGGCAGAAAAAATGTTCCCGATGTTGGGGGAGTCCAGAACCAGGGGTCACGCCTTAAGAATAAGGGGTCGGCTGTTTAGGACTGAGATGAGGAAAAAAACTTCTTCACCCAGAGAGTTGTGAATCTGTGGAATTCTCTGCCACAGAAGGCAGTGGAGGCCAATTCATTGGATGTTTTCAAGAGAGATTTAGCTCTTCAGGCTAATGGAATCATGGGATATGGGGAGAAAGCAGGAACGGGGTACTGATTTTAAATGATCAGCCATGAACATGTTGAATGATGATGCTGGTTGGAAGGGCCGAATGGCCTGCTCCTGCACCTATTTTCTATGTTTCAATGGTGTTTTGATCCTTCCACTGAGTTTGGAGGCTTTAGCTGAGACAACATCAGTGGATCTTTTCCAAAGCCTCGAGGCGTTTGCTCTCGGTCTGATAACCAATGATTGGATGGTCTCAGGAACAGAATCTTCTTGATATTTGAGGAATGTGAATGAATATTAGTAGATGAGAAAAATGAGAACATTGATCCAGGGTCAATGATTATCAAGCTTAGTAATTAGTGCAGATCACTTCTTTCCTGTATTGTAAATAGACACAAAAAGCTGGAGTAACTCCCGTCTTTGGTTTAATCTATGTGTCTACCTTTGGTATAAACCAGCATCGGCAGTTCCTTCTGACACATTTCCTCTATTGCTCTTGCTGTACAACATGTAATTCCACCATTTCAAATCTATAGATAATCAAAGCAGCAACAGAGGATATAGATATGTCGTGTGGGCGAAACAAAAAGGAAGGACCAGTGGAAAATCAATGACCCCCAGCCCAGCAGCTGTAATGTAAGTGGTGAGGGTGGTGAGAGAGAGAGATAGAGACGGGGGAGAACACTCATTATCAGTAACGCTCGCTCTGGAAGAGATGTAAATGGGTGAGATGAATGAGGACCAATCGAGCAGTGATCGCCTCCTTCCTCAGCTGGAAAACAGAAAGGCTGGTGCGCGTGTGTGTGTGTGTGCGATGTGACTTGTTGCTGGATTCAGCTGGTGGTGCAACAGACACGAGAGCACCAAAGGTCAAACTACGGCCAGTTGTAAATCAACAGACCGGTGGTCAAGAGACACAACATAGAAGCAGGACCTTTAGACGACCGGTCCCATTTTATAACTCTCCCCACATTCCGTGGCGCAGCGGTAGAGTTGCTGCCTCACAGCGCCAGAGACCCGATGGGTGGAGTTGTGACGCAATTCAAATTTTAGTTTAGTTTAGAGATACAGTGTGGAAACAGGCCCTTCGGCCCATCGAGTCCGTACTGCCCAGCGATCCCCGCACACTAATAATAATAATAATAATAATAAATGTTATTTATGGGCGCCCTTCAAGAGTCTCAAGGAGACCTTACAAAAATTTAGCAGGTAGAGGAAAAACATGTAAGGGGAATGAAATAAATAGTAGAGACATGACTAGTACACAAAGTAAAGACAGAATTCAATTCAAAACACAATATGTGGCAATTAATGCACAGATGAAAAGGGAGGGGGACGTGGGGCTAAGGATAGGCAGAGGTGAAGAGATGGGTCTTGAGGCGGGACTGGAAGATGGTGAGGGACACGGAATTGTGGATCAGTTGGGGGAGGGAGTTCCAGAGCCTGGGAGCTGCCCTGGAGCAGGCTCTGTCCCCAAAACTGCAGAGGTTGGACTTGTGGATGGAGAGGAGACCGGCTGATGTGGATCTGAGGGACCTTGATGGTTGGTAGAGGCAGAGGAGGTCAGTGAGATATGGGGGGGCCAGATGGTGGAGGGCTTTGTAGGTGAGGATCAGGATTTTGTAGGTGATCCGGTGGGAGATGGGAAGCCAGTGAAGTTATTTGAGGACTGGAGTGATGTGATGCCAGGATTTGGTGTGGGTGATGAGTTGGGCGGCTGCGTTCTGGACCAGTTGGAGTCGTTTGATGTAGGTGGAGCTGATGCCAAGGAGAAGTGATTTGCAGTAGTCCAGTCGGGAGGAGATGAAGGCATGGATGAGTCTTTCAGCAGCGGGCGGTGTGAGAGAGGGACTGAGTTTGGCGATGTTGCGGGGATGAAAGAAGGAGGTTTTAATGACATGACACTAGCAATATCCTACACACACTAGGGACCATATACACTTATACTAAGCCAATTAACCTACAAGCCTGTACGTCTTTGGAGTGTGGGAGGAAATGGTAGGCCCGTAGTCAGGATGGAACTCAGGTCTCTGGCGCTGTGAGGTAGCAACTCTACCGCTGCGCCATCGTGCCGCACTTTTCTTCTGAAATAAGTCATTGCTCCAGGTATCAGGGCCAGATAAAGTAATACAGGACAAACATGTCACCACATTTGGGTCAAAGATAGACACAAAAAGTTGGAGTAACTCAGCGGGACGGGCAGCATCTCTGGAGAGAAGGAATGGGTGACATGAGCTCCAGCTTGTTGTGTCTATCTTCGGTTTAAAGCAGCATCTGCAGTTCTTTCCTGCAGCATTTGGATCTGTATTCTTCAGGTATACAGGAGAGGAGTCATTGTGCAGTACAAAGTCACAAACCCTGGCCACCACTCAGCTTCAAGTGAGGTTTTATAAAGTTTCAGGCCGAAGCTTATTCTTTTAATTGAGAACAATGGTTTTGTTTTCCATTTAAAATCATTAATGGTGTAATTACTCATTGGATCAATGCTTGAAGTTCACAAAGGAAGAACACAATAGATACACATGTTCATTCCACACAAGTAACGTTAATCAGAGTGTTACAGTAATAATTATTTTACAGCTAAATGATTGTTAAATGGAAACAAGTAATCATTCCAAATCGGAAATAGAATTAAATTAATTATTTCTCTGCCTGAGCTTGTAACATATTTTTCGCTGCTAATAATAAATCTATGAGTGAAGAAGAGTTGTGGATAGAAATGCTTTGAACAATAATGGTGACATATGGCAGCCTTTGGCACTTTAACCCTGGTTTCAGGTTGGTGGAGCTGATGTGCAGGTACATGGTAAACCCTCCGGCCCTTGGCTATGTAAAGGCTGGCAGATTTTAATCTTTAGATGTTATTAACAATTACCTCCAAAGTGGGAGGAAGCAGAAGCTGATTGGCAGATGTGGGTAGAAAGGAACTGCAGATGCTGGTTTACACTGAAGGTAGACACAAAGTGCTGGAGTCTGGAGAGATTGATTGGGTGACGTTTCAGGTTGAGAAGAAGGGTCTCGGCCCTAAACGTCACCCATTCCTTCTCTCCAGAGATGCTGCCTGTCCCGCTGAGTTACTCCAGCTTTTTGTGTTTGTTGACTTTATTTTTCTTCACACAGATTGCATGAGGTTGTGTCCTTATCACACCCCTCCTGTTCATTCCCCCACACCCTGCCCACACTCCGACAGACGTCCATACATCACCTGAAGCTCACTCCTTTCAGCAATATTACCGGCATCCATTCTTTGTACAAATAGAAAAACTTTGCAGAAAATAATTTCCCCCAAAACACAATATTAAATAATTTATAGTTGGATCGTCTCTGACTCACAATCCTGTTTTATATTAAAAACATATCTCATTTTTTGCAAACTTTTTAATCGTAATTGAGAATTTAGTTAAAAGGTGATTTGCAAAAGCCAAAATTCTGGCTGATTAGATGCAGGAAGATTGTTCCCGATGTTGGGGAAGTCCAGGACAAGTGGCCACACAGTTTAAGGATAAGGGGGAAATCCTTTAGGACCGAAATGAGAAACTAATTTTTCACACAGAGAGTGGTGAATCTCTGGAATTCTCTGCCACAGAGGGTAGTTGAGGCCACAGTTCATTGGCTATATTTAAGAAGGAATTAGATGTGGCCTTTGTGGCTAAAGGGATCAGGGGGTATGGAGAGAAGGCAGGTACAGGATACTGAGTTGGATGATCAGCCATGATCATATTGAGTGGCGGTGCAGGCTCGAAGGGCCGAATGGCCTCTACTCCTGCACCTAATTTCTATGTATCTATGACCCTCGTTCACAAGTTTCTCCTCTGGAGAGAGAAGAAAGATTGGAAGAGTTAACATTCATGTTTTTGACTTTCCATCAATGCTGACAGAGGGCGGGGATGTGCCGGGGGTGCAGCAAGTACTGATGCAGGGAGAAGGGGAAAGGACTCACTGTGGAAAGAGCAGGGGGCTAGACCTGTCTAGGATGCCGGGCTGGCTGGCTGGCATGAATATATAACAACAGTGATGGCAAGGCGTATAGCAACAAGGGATGTTAGTGGGACAAGTAAAGAACAGGAAGATGAATCTGGGAGGTGTCAATTGTTGCAGTGATAATAACGACAGGAACTTGCTGCTTGACGAACACACAGACATTGATCGTGACTGGGATTTGCTAAACTTGATGTTGAACCCAGTATGTTGTGTGCACTTCTGATCATCGTAGTAGAGTCCGGACAAAGGGTCATTAATGAGATAGATAGTAGCTCAGGACTGCTTATGTATCAGCGTTTATATTAACTAGCTTTTATATTAATTAGTTGGCATTAATATTAACTAGCGTTTATGTTAATTAGCTAGCTTTTATGTTAATTAGCTCATGTTTATATTAACTAGATTTTATATTTATTAGTTAGCATTAATATTAACTAGCATTTATGTTAATTAGCTAGCTTTTATGTTAATTAGTTCGTGTTTATATTAACTAGCTTTTATATTAATTAGTTGGCATTAATATTAACTAGCGTATATGTTAATTAGCTAGCTTTTATGTTAATTAGCTCGTGTTTATATTAACTAGATTTTATATTTATTAGTTAGCATTAATATCAACTAGTGTTTATGATAATTAGCTAGTGTTTATATTAACTAGATTTTATATTTATTAGTTAGCATTAATATTAACTGGCGTTTATGTTAATTAACTAGCTTTTATGTTAATTATCTAGTGTTTATATCAACAGCTAGCCCCTTGTGGTTTCTTTCCAGTCGAAGAAGGGTCTCGACCCGAAACGTCACCCATTCCTTCTCTACAGAGATGCTGCCTGTCCCGCTGAGTTACTCCAGCATTTTGTGTGTATCTTCGGTATAAACCACATCTGCAGTTCCTCCCTACACATTCTTTCAGGTCATGTCTGCAGAATCCATTCCAGGTTTTCCTTCCTGATGGTGGCTCATTGATTGAACAGAAGTTTATTCCACCTGAGAGAGAGGGAGAGAGAGAGAGGGAGAGAGAGAGAGAGAGAGAGGGAGAGAGGGAGAGAGAGTGTTGGCGGAGCAGATCCACTCATCCCACCGCTGGTCTCAGCAGAGTGATGGATACCTGCTCCGTACATGCACGCTTCCCCTCATTAGTGATAATTGGTCTTTGGAGGACTGGACCGTTGGAATCTCTCAAACACCCACTGCTCTTTTGTTGAACCATTTGCATAAAAAGACGAGGACATTCTTTTAAGGATCATTAGCCAAAAAACAAACAGGGATTTTTTTTTTCCCAGTCAATGAAATGATATTCTTGTTTTAATCTGCAGTTGCAGTTTGAAGCAGGTGAAGATGAAAGTGCTCTGGCAGTTATCTCTATCACCTGATGACTAATGACAGCTTGGGAGTGTCAACAATAGGTTGGCTTTGAAGTTTGGCTCAATATGAAATGACAGCCCTTCACTGTGGTTTAGCATTGCCAGAGCCCCTGGGGATTCATTTACATTCAATTATTGGCCAGCAAACTGAGGCAAATGCAAAGAAATGAAGGCAGCGCTGATTGGTTTCTCAGCTCCAACAGATACTGCCTCCAGCGGGCCCATTTGGAACGTTGCCACGTTACAGGAGGGGAGGGGGGGGGGGGAGGGGGGGGGGGGGGGGGGAGAGGGGGGGGGGGGGGGGGGGGGGGGGAGAGGAAGGGGTGTTAGAAAGAAAAATCAGTTTTCCTACCAAAATTGATTTATTTTGTTTAATATGAAAGAAATATTAGTCTATGAGGTGGAAACAGACAAACAATGTTTCGGCTCAGGGTCTGGGAAAGCTCCTGTCCATTGCTGCCTGACCCACCAAGTTCCTCCGGCACTTTGATTTCAGCTCGGGATTGCAGCATCTGCAGACTCCCCACCTGTGAGCTATCAATGAAGTATTAAAGCAATATTGGCAGCTGGTGCTCCAGTAACAAGTTTAAGGAATAATGTAACATTTAATCTATTATAGATTGAGAATAAACTGGTTTTCAGAAGGTTCTTGTACATTCCCTCATTAATGCAGTTACTCCAGCAATCTCCGTCTATCTAATTTCATCCACGCTGCTCTGGTTTGTGGAGGCATACTGAACAAGAACACTCATGCAGATTTTACCCCTTCATTCTATTCACTACCCCCCTACTGATGTTTTGTGGACACAGTGGAAAAATAGGTGCAGGAGTAGGCCACTCGGCCCTTCGAGCCAGCACCGCCATTCAATATGATAGACAATAGCTGAACGGACTTTGCCCCCTGCCAAAGTATCGCACAAACCTGGACACACTGCAGCAGAGCCACTGTCGTGCCGCTGCCGATCGGAACGCCTGTTGATGTTTAGTAGAGTGTTAATTTGTTCATGATATATATATTTTTATTTCTATTTATTTTTAATGCACACTGAATGGACACTGGTTGAGCAACGTTTTTTTGTTTCCTCTGGGTATGTGAATACTCAGGAAATGACAATAAAGATATACAATACAATACAATACATTAGACAATAGGTGCAGGAGTAGGCCACTCGGCCCTTCGAGCCAGCACCACCATTCAATATGATCATGGCTGATCATCAAGAATCAGTACCCCGTACCTGCTTTCTCCCCAAGTCCTTTGATTCCGTTTGCCCCAAGAGCTAAATCTAACTCTCTCTTAAAAACATCCAGTGAATTGGCCTCTGCATGAAAGGCATCGATAGAGTGGATGTGGAGAGGATGTTTCCACTGGTGGGAGAGTCTAGGACCAGAGGTCACAGCCTCAGAATTAAAGGATGCTCTTTTAGACAGGAGGTGAGGAGGAACTTCTATAGTCAGAGGGTAGTTAATCTGTGAACTCATTGCCACAGACGGCTGTGGAGGCCAAGTCAGTGGATATTTTTAAGGCAGAGATAGACAAATTATTGATTAGTGCGGGTGTCAAAGGTTATGGGGAGAAGGCAGGAAAATGGGATTAGGAGGCAGAGATTGGCCATGATTGACTCGATGGGCTGAATGGCCTCATTCTACTACTATCATTTGTGAACTTGTGAACATTAGCTCGTGGTCAGGCTTGATGCTTCCATGAGCATGGAAAAGTCGATGTTAGTTTGCCTTTGTTTCCTCTTGGTGCCAGCAAGCTTGTTGCTTATTTACAGCAGCTATATTGGAGTAGTTGGTACACTTGTTCCATGCTCTGTCTGATGAAGGACTTCAGTCCAATGCTGGGTCAGGCTCCTTTAGATCAAGTCCTGCAGAGGCAGGTCCAGCAGTTCACCAAACACAAAGCGTTGACCATTCACTGCTCAGCCATTATGACACAACGCAGCCAAAGGCAGGAACATTATTCAGATTCAGATTCAATTTTAATTGTCATTGTCAGTGTACAGTACAGAGACAACGAAATGCATTATTCACTCAAGGGTCAAGAGTGTTTTATTGTCATGTGTCCCAGATAGAACAATGACATTCTTACTGACTGTAACGCAACCTAACCCTCACTACGGAACCACATATAAATGTGAAGGGATGTCTATCACCCACAAACTGCTGTTGCGTACTCTTGTGTCCAAGTGCCAGTGAGTCTGTGCTTTGGATCAAGTTGACCTCACTCTTGATTGTGTTGCAAATTTACAGCCTCTTGTTCAAAAATAATGTTATCTGATTTCACCATCCAGTAAGCCTCTTGTGACCAACCACACAAAGAGGATTCTTACTGCAGCTTCACATTGGGGCAGTCGAGACTGTTAGCGTCACCAGCTAGGGATGAATCACATCTGGCACTTTAATCCTTACTTGTCACGGCCACATACACATACTTCTGAAACAAATGAGTGAGTAACAAGTGGGCGAGGTTTAACCCTCAGCTGTACTCCAGAACTGGTGCTGTACTCCAGAACTGGTGCTGTACTCCAGAACTGGTGCTGCACACAGAAGCTGAGGAGACGATTCTCACCAAGGGGATCACATGTAATGAAATGTAAAGTGTCAGTAGACCAGATGAATGAAACATGGAGAAATAGATGCAGGAGTAGACCATTCGGCCCTTCGAGCCAGCATCGCCGTTCAATGTGATCATGGCTGATCATCCACAATCAGTTCCCCGTTCCTGCCTTCTCCCCATATCCCCTGACTCCGTTGACCCTAAGAGCTAAATCTAACTCTCTCTTGAAAACATCCAGTGAATCGGCCTCCACTGCCTTCTGTGGCAGAGAATTCCACAGATTCACAACTCTCAGGGTGAAAAACTTTTTCCTCATCTCAGTCCCAAATGGCCTCCCCCTTAATCTTAAACTGTGACCCCTGCTTCTGGACTCCCCAGTTGGGACCTCCACAATGGTCACCAATTTGCGTAAAACCTGGCATGGAATCCATCTGGTCCTCGGGATGGAACTCTCTCTACTGCAATTATTTTATTCTTTGCTGTTATTTACTTGTGCATAATTTAGTGATCCAACAGTGTGGGGCATTCATTTCCTGCAGATCTTCAACGTACTATCTTCTTTCTCAGAGAGGTGGGTTGTTTTGTAATTGGCCAGAACACAGCTAGGTAGACATTGGGTGTAGGCTGCAGGAACAGCTGTAGACTGCAGAAATAATTTCATTGTATAGGACAGAACGGCAGATGCTGGTTTAAATCGAAGGTAGACACAAAAATGTTGGAGTAACTCAGCGGGACGGGCAACATAAAGAATCTAGTTGTTCTGATCTCAGCGTCAATTACAATTTACCAATGCTGACTCTTTACAGGGATAGGACAAGTTTGGAGGTATATGGACCAAACGCAGGCTACTGTGTAGCTTCGGGCTTGTTTCCACGCTGTAACACTCTATGACTCTTGACTCTTGAGAAATTATTTCCATTAAGTTAGTGGGATCCAAGTTATTTCAATTTCATAGCAACAACTTTGAACATAACTTCATAAACCGTGACCAAAGATAGTATTTTGAATATCGGTCTTATCCAAGCCTCTCATCATCTAATGCATATTAATTTAGTTTAGTTTAGTTTAGTGATACAGTGTGGAAACAGGCCCTTCAGCCCACTGAGACCGGGCCGGCCAGCGAGCCCCACGCATTAACATTATCCTACACACACTAGGGACAATTTGCATTTATACCTAGCCAATCACTCTATAATTAACCTGTACGTCTTTGGAGTGTGGGCGGAAGCCAGAGCACCTGGAGAAAACCCACACAGGTCATGGGGAGAACGTACAAACTCTGTACAAACAGCACCCGTAGTCAGGATCGAACCCGGGTCTGTGGTGCTGTAAGCGCCGTAAGGCAGCGACTCTGCCACTGCTCCACCGTGTCACCACACAGCCGTATAGATTGTAATCTGGAACGCACGGCTCAAAGCTGTGTCGAAACAGGTTCCGTTTCTTCACGAGGAATTCAATAAAAAACATGTAGAAAAGTTTCAAAGTCCCAGTGGGTAGAATGAGAGATGCAGGGGACTGGTGATGGGCCAAAGGCTTTCTCCTGTGCTGTCATCAGTCTATAATTCTACAAGTGTATCATGACAACTCATTGATAAATGTTCATGTAGACTTGGGCTGTTAACTAAATCTGTTTTATTACTCAACAGTAAATTTAATACACTCTGTCCCTTATTATTTCCAGAGTGTATTGTTGCAGAAAGCTATTGAGAATTTCATTGCCTTTCTGATGTAAACTAGTCTGCTTGGCCCTATCTGCAGGAACATTAACATTTCCTCATCTATACTTGCTGTCCTTACTGTGTTCTTGTCCACTCTCTGCATTGATGTATTGTGCTTGTGGAAGGATATGTAGTTGGTGAGGGGGGGGTGGTTTAGTACATACAATCTCTCCCAGGGCATCTGTTTCTTCATTCTACCCGTAAATCCTTCACAGACACTTGCCTCTCTCTCAGTCTCGTACATTCCCACATCGTCAAAGCCAAGACTCCCACATTAACTGCTGTCTACTCCTGCTCAACGTCTGCCCTTTATTTGCATTTCAGGATTGACATCAATGTTATAAAAGCTCAGAATGGATAGGAGCAGAATTAGGCCATTCAGCCCATCAAGTTACATAGAAACATAGAAAATAGATTCAGGAGTAGAGGAAAATAGGTTTGAGCCAGCACCGCCATTCAATATGATCATGGCTGATCATTCAGAATCACTACCCCGTTCCTGCTTTCTCCCCATATCCCTTGATTCCGTTAGCCCAAAGAGCTAAATCAAATTTTTAGTTTAGTTTAGTGAGACAGCACTGAAGCAGGCCCTTCGGCCCCAGCGATGCCCGCACACTAACACTATCCTACACACACACTAGGGACAAGGATATTGAAGCTGTATGTTGTGGATAATGGGAGCTCTATTTTGATGCAGCCTGGCAATAATCAGGGCATGGTGTACGGGGGAGTCAATGGGAGAAGGTATCTCGCACAGAATGCTGCTCCCTGTTTGGTGGCCGGCCAATCGACAGACAGGTGCAGAGGAAGAGCAAGGGCAGGCAGGCTGCCACGTTCACCAGCATTGCCAACTCTGGATGCCAAGCAGCAATTATCAGAATCAGCAAGACAGTTGCCATCTGGAAACAGCTTTGTACCTCATCAGGATGATGTTCATTTCAGCACCCCTCACAATAGTTCTATCTGCCTGCATATTGTGTATATATTAAAGATCATCACACATGTATCACTATTCTATATTTCTCTACATTCAGCATCTACAGAGGCATTAAGATGATTCACTGAATGCAGGAAGTAAACAGAAGTGTTAGAGGTCGTGGGTGGGTCAGGCAGCATCTGTGGAGGGAATGGACAGATGATGCTTTGGGTCAGGACCCTTCTTCAGACTGAGTGAAGTGGAGAGTCCCACTCGTGGGGGAGTCTAGGACCAGAGGCCACAGCCTCAGAATTAAAGGACGTACCTTTAGAAAGGAGATGAGGAGAAGTTTCTTTAGCCAGAGGGTGGTGAATCTGTGGGATTCATTGCCACAGACGGCTGTAGAGGCCAAGTCAGTGGATATTTGTAGAGGTTAATGGGGAGAAGGCAGGAGAATGGGGTTAGGAGGGAGTGATAGATCAGCCATGATTGAATGGCGGAGTAGATGGGCCGAATGGCCTAATTCTGCTCCTTTTCCTTATGACCTTGTGACTGAGATTCAACAAGACGACCTTGAAACTAGGACACCAGATTGTGTGGGGGAGGGGGTGCAAGGGTCACTAAACTACACTTAGTGGCCAGGTAGCCAACACCAGGCAGTGTACAACATCATCGGGGGAAGGGGCGGGATAGATAGGCTGAATGCACAGTCTCTTACCAGGGTGGGGGAATCAAACACAAGAGCTCTCAGGTGAGAGGACAAGATTTAATAGGAGCCTGAGGGGCAACATTTTCACTCGGACGGTGGGTGTGTGGAATGAGTTGCCAGAGGAGATAGTTGAGTCAGGAACTATCACAGCATTCTAAAGACACTTGGACAGGTACATGGACAGGACAGGTTTAGGGGGATATGGGCCAAACGCTGGCAGGTGGGACTCGTGCAGATGGGGCAAGTTGGTCGGCATGGTCAAGTTGGGCTGAAGGGCCTGTTTCCGTGCTGTATCACTCCATGACTATGTATCTGTGGAGGATAATTACTCACTTGCTGCTTGGCCAGCTGAGTTAGACAATAGACAATAGGCGCAGGAGTAGGCCATTCGGCCCTTCGAGCCAGCACCGCCACTCAATGTGATCATGGCTGATCATCCCCAATCAGTACCCCGTTCCTGCCTTCTCCCCATACCCCCTGACTCCGCCATATTTAAGAGCCCTATCTAGCTCTCTCTTGAAAGTATCCAGAGAACCAGCCTCCACCGCCCTCTGAGGCAGAGAATTCCACAGACTCACCGCTCTCTGTGTGAAACTCTCTGAGTTCCTCCAGCAGTTTGTTTTTTGCTGCAGATTCCAGCATTGCGATCTCCATGAAGGATGATTAGTGACGGTTTGGGCTAAAATAAAGGGTTCATCTATTCAGAATTCTCAGGCACCAACGCTGTAATTGACAGTGAAATTACACAGCCCTTGAATGAAGCGGGGCAGTCAGAATGAAAAGGCAGATTGTATTTGGGGAAATGATAGCGAGGAAAGATGACAAAACACAAAGAGAACATTCCAACGCATGTTCTAAACTCGGTCAATAAGTCTCTACACTAGAAACCTAAAGTAAAGAGCAGATAATCAGTGGCGTGTAGTTTCCTCATCAGACAGACGGAAGGTTGAGGGTCCAAAACCAAAAGATCGCCTGGGATCCAGGGAGACCAGGCCAACTTCATAGAGACTGAAGACAGACAGAAACTCCTGGAGTAATTCAGCGGGTCAGGCAGTATCTGGAGAGAAGGAATGGGTGACGTTTCAGGTCAAGATTCTCGTAGCGACTGTATCTGGTGTTCGTGGTGTGAGGCCAAGTGCGATCAGACTGGGCGATCGTTTCACTGAACACCTTCGCTCAGTCCGCCTGGACCAACCTGATCTCCGGGTTGCCCAACAATTCTACTCCCCCTCCCATTCCCAAACTGACCTTTCTGTCCTGGGCCTCCTCCACTGTGTGAGGCCCAGCGCAAACTGGAGGAGCAGCACCTCATATTTCACTTGGGCAGCTTACACCCCAGCGGTATGAACATTGACTTCTCTAACTTCAGATAGCCCTTGCTTTCCCTCTCTCTCCATCCCCTCCCCCACCCTAGTCATCCTGCCAGTTCCACTGTTTGCATCCACATATCTCTTCATTATCAACTCTTCCACAGCCAACAATGGACCATTGTGGGCTCCACCTTTCCTTGTTTCATCGGTGTCAACTCTGATTTGTTCGGACCATGTCATACCTCTAGTATCCCTCCAACCTGACTCAGTTTGAAGAAGGGTCTCAACTCGAAACGTCACTAATTCTGTTTTATCCAGAAGTGCTGCCTGACCCACTAAATGACTCCACCTTTTTGTGTCCACCTTTAGATAGAGAATTAGCATCATGGAAGCAGCGGAGGACCTGGTTCTTGTTTACTTGGTCCTCCAAAATATTCCAACTGGAATTTAAACTGGAGGTGGTGAAGGGAGGGCTTAAGCCAGAAAGGGTTATTGGGAAGAAAGAGTTACTTTAAATGTAGTTGCATCTGGTTGGGTAACTATAGTTGGGTGGAGATTATTCCATGCTTTCATTGTGTGTGCGTGGGAAGAACAAATTGCTGTACACATCTGTCTTTGTAGCTGGGATCACAAATTGGATCGAATGCCCTCGTCTGCTCCTAATTGGTTTGGGTTTGGTGTAGGTCTTGTAGTCTGTCGAGCTGGCCATTTAACATTTTGTAAAAACAATTCAAACGGTGAGCTTCACGTCTGTCTGTCTTGGAGAGGGTTCCACCCCAGAGAATTCAGAAGTTTGGTGACACTCGCTTCTCTCTCATAGGTGTTAGTAACAAATCGAGCTGCCTGTCTTTGGACACGTTCGATAGAAGAAATGTTTTTATTTGTGTATGGGTCCCATGCTGCAACTGCGTAGTCCAAATGAGGTCTCACAAGGGTGAAGTATAGCTGCTCCTTGACAGAAGTTGAACAATGATGAAAGTTGTGCCTCAGAAAGTTTAGGACACCTATTGCTTTCACCGTTGCATGATGAGTCTGACCATTCCAACGCAGATCATTCTGCAATTTGATGCCAAGATACTTGGTTTGTTTGGATTCTTCAAGGGCGGTACCAAGTATATTGTAAGATGTTTCGCCTGGATTCCTCTTTCTGGTGACACGCATGGTTTCACATTTGGAAGGGTTGAACTGCATGCCCCATTGTTGTGACCACTCAACCATAGTATCGTGATCCTTTTGGAGAGCATCTTCATCATCAGCTGACTTCATTGGACGGTACAGCAAACAATCATCAGCGAAAAGTCTGGTCGTACTTGCGACTTTTTCATGGATGACATGGATGTCATTTATGTAAAGCAAAAATAGGTGCTGTATGACACCATGACTCTAGTTTAGTTTAGAGATACAGCGCGGAAACAGGCCCTTCAACCCACTGAGTCCACACAGACCAGCGATCTCCACACATTGACACTATTCTGCACACACTAGGCCCAATTTACATTTATACCAAGCCAATTAACGTACAAACTTGGAGGTCTTTTTGTTCTTACTTGCTGCAGCACAACACAATATGTAAACATGTGTACCATGTTTACATATTGTGTTGTGCTGCAGCAAGTTAGAATTCCATTGTCCTATCTGGGACACGTCATAATACAACACTCTTGACTCTTGTCTTTGGAGTCTGTGAGGAAATCGAAGATCTCGGAGAAAACCCACACAAGTCAGGGGGAGAACGAGTAAACTCCGTGCAGACAGCACCCGTAGTCGGGATGGAACCCGGGTCTCTGGCGCTGCAAGTGCTGTAAGGCAGCAACTCTACCGCTGCGCCACCGTGACGTCCTAAAGTTAAAGTAAGCTTCTCCAAATGATAAAATAAGCCGAATGAAACTGGGCAATTGTTAGTATTGTAGGTCTGATTAACTCACCATTTGCCTCAGCGGTACTTCAGAACTGAATGAGCATTACTAGAATATGCTGCTGAAATTGAGTTGGACATGGGAGTTAGACTGAATGTGGCCAGTATTGTGAAGGGTTGCTGCAGGGCATGCAAGAACCAGCAGAAAGGCCAAATACACAATCAAAATTAAATTGTTTCTGGAGACACAAAATACTGACATAAGATCATTTAGAATCTGTGCGGACATGATTATGTTGTGTCTTGAGGTTTATCCTTTTTAATCCACTGGGGTTTAGAATGTTTAAAAGTTCATCTGAAGGAATTTATAACCTTTAAGTTTTGAAAGATTTTAGATAAAGTATGTCGGAGGAAAGACATATTTGGAATATGGGATTGCCAGTAAGGCTGCGAGCTGTTAGCACGACATAGTTCACACGTTATCAGAGCAGAATTGGGCCATTCGGCCCATCGAGTCTATTTCAATAGACAGACAATAGGTGCAGAAGTAGGCCATTTGGCCTTCGAGCCAGCACCGCCATTCAATGTGATCATGGCTGATCATCCCCAATCAGTACCCTGTTCCTGCCTTCTCCCCATATCCCCTGACTCCGCTATCTTTAAGAGCCCTATCTAGCTCTCTCTTGAAAGCATCCAGAGAACTGGCCTCCACCGCCCTCTGAGGCAGAGAATTCCACAGACTCACCACTCTCTGTGAGAAAAAGTATTTCCTCGTCTCCGTTCTAAATGGCCGACCCCTTATTCTTAAACTGTGGCCCCTGGTTCTGGACTCCCCCAACATCGGGAACATGTTTCCTGCCTCTAGCGTGTCCAAACCCTTTATAATTTTATAATGTTTCAATAAGATCTCCTCTCATCCTTCTAAACTCCAGAGTATACAAGCTCAGCCGCTCCATTCTCTCAGCACATGACAGTCCCGCCATCCCGGGAATTCCACCATTCCACTATGGCTGATCTATCTTTCCCTCTCAACCACATTCTCCTGCCTTCTATCCATGACCTTTGACACCCGTACTAATCAAGAATCTATCAATCTCCAATTTAAAAATATCCACTGACTTGTGGCCTCCACAGCCTTCTGTGGCAGTGAATTCCACAGGTTCACCGCCCTCTGGATAAAGAAATATCTCCTCATCTCCTTCCTAAAGGTACATCCTTTACATGTAGAGTGGGCAGGTAGTGTGGAACTGTCTTGTTGAGTCTTTGCTGTGCTGCGATTTGGAAAAGAGTCACCACTTTGTAGACTAGTGCATGTGCCTTTAACACAGTGACCTCACCACTACTAACCACTCCCCATATCACCAGTATAATTGTAACCTCCCCACCTCCAGATCGCTCTCTAGCTCCGGTGACAGACCACGGACAGCTAGGGCAGGAATGTGTATGAATAGTAATGTGTGTGTCTGATAATAAAATAGTAGTGAAGACTTAGTGTGTCTCCACTGGTCTTTACACACTTGACCACCCCAAAGCTGCCCCACGATTTAATGTGGTCATAGATGATTTTGCCCAAGGTCCTTTCTCCTCTCTGTCACCCTCATTCCCCTGATCTTTAGAAAATATACCCAACTGTCTTAAACATAGACATAGAAACATAGAAATTAGGTGCAGGAGTAGAGGCCATTCGGCCCTTCAAGCCTGCACCGCCATTCAATATGATCATGGCTGATCATCCAACTCAGTATCCCGTACCTGCCTTCTCTCCATACCCTCTGATCCCTTTAGCCACAAGGGCCACATCTAACTCCCTCTTAAATATAGCCGATGAACTGGCCTCAACTACCCTCTGTGGCAGAGAGTTCCAGAGATTCACCACTCTCTGTGTGAAAAAAGTTCTCCTCATCTCGGTTTTAAAGGATTTCCCCCTTATCCTTAAGCTGTGACCCCTTGTCCTGGACTTCCCTAACATCGGGAGCAATCTTCCTGCATCTAGCCTGTCCAAACCCTTAAGAATTTTGTAAGTCTCTATAAGATCCCCTCTCAATCTCCTAAATTCTAGAGAGTAACCTCACTGATCTGGGCTGCAAACATCGAGGGTTAGGATCTCCATAAATTCAAAGGGTTGCTGGGTCATCCTGACTCAGATATGGTGGCATGGAACTGGCTCCACATGTTTCCAAGCTCCATGACTCTTCATGTATGATTCTACTGGTCCAGTCTGGCCTCTGTCTGGCCCTGGGCTTATAATTGGTGATTGTGACCACTGTCATGCATTTAACTACACAGCGTAGCATCACATTCAGGCCCTTCAGCCCAACTCATCCATGCTAACCAAGATGCCACTTCTAAACTAGCCCCACAATTCTTCAATAGTCTCGTTCCACACTTTCTGTCTCTTGGCCTTTGTCCAAACATTTGCCAATCAACAACCCTCCTTGGCTCTCTGGTGCATCTGTGGAATTCTTTGCCACAGAAGGCTGTGGAGGCCAAGTAATTGGGTGTTTTTTAAGGCGGAGATAGATGGATTTTTGATTAGTACGGGTGTCTAGGGTTATGAGGAGAAGGCAGGAGAATGGGGTTCGGAGAGAAAGACAGACCAGCATGATTGATTGACAGAGATATGAATATATGAATGTGTTTTAAGGACTACACTCTACAATGCAAATTCAAATTCCAAATCTTTTATTTATGTTTTGAGCTCAGGAGTCCACATATCTAAACGAGTAAACATAACTTCTGCACCACATAAGCTAACATAGATTTAAATTCCTAGGTGGCCATGCTGGGGTTTGAATTCACAGCTCCAGGTTATGTTCTCACAGAGTGGTAGAGCACAGAGCTGAGCCCTTTGGCCCATCATGATCATGCTGGTAGCTTTTATCCACCCACACTAACCCCACTTGGTGTTCCACGAGGAACAGGCATTATCAGGCTGGTAACTTCACAATAACTTCAGTCCAGCCCCCAATTATGCAGAGTGGAGACCTTGTTTACACAGCCCATAATCTCAGTAAGGTCCTGGATACATAGATACATAGCAAACATGTGCAGGAGTAGGCCATTCGGCCCTTCGAGCCAGCAGCGCCATTCTATGTGATCATGGCTGATCATCCACAATCCTCTCATGAATGCTCCCACTTGACTTTGAATTCAAATTCCACCTCATTGTGTAGGAAGGAGGTAGGAAGATCAGTCTGAAGAAGGGTCTCAACCCGAAACGTCACCCATTCCTTCTCTCCAGAGATGCTGCCTGTCCCGCTGAGTTACTCCAGCATTTTGTGACTATCTTTGTTATAAAACAGCATCTGCAGTTCCTTCCTACACATTAGTGTGGTGCAGTGTAGTCTAGTGTAAGGTACTTTAGTTTAGTTTAGCGATACAACATGGAAACAGGACCTTCAGCCCACTGAAGATAGACGCAAAAGGCTGCAGTAACTCAGCGGGACAGGCAGCATCTCTGGGGAGAATGAAGTGTAAAGAAGGGTCTCGACCACAAAACGTCACCCATTCCTTCTCTCCAGAGATGCTGCCTGTCCCATTGAGTTACTCCAGCATTTTGTGTCTACAGGGGAAGTGGTCAGATCCATATAACCATATAACCATATAACAATTACAGCACGGAAACAGGCCATCTCGGCCCTACAAGTCTGTGCCGAACAACTTTTTTTTCCCCTTAGTCCCACCTGCCTGCACTCATACCATAACCCTCCATTCCCTTCTCATCCATATGCCTATCCAATTTATTTTTAAATGATACCAACGAACCTGCCTCCACCACTTCCACTGGAAGCTCATTCCACACCTTTTTGCTAACGTTACCACTCTCTGAGTAAAGAAGTTCCCCCTCATATTACCCCTAAACTTCTGTCCCTTAATTCTGAAGTCATGTCCTCTTGTTTGAATCTTCCCTATTCTCAAAGTGAAAAGCTTGTCCACATCAACTCTGTCTATCCCTCTCATCATTTTAAAGACCTCTATTTAAAGATCGTTGTGTCATCGGAGAACACATGGAAACCGATGGCTTTTTTCTTTCCAAATGATATTTGCATTTCCTCGCTCTCATATGCCCTAAATATCCCCAGATCCATGAATCATGTCACCATCACACAGTTAGTAATTGGAACAAGTATTTCTCTCATAACGTTTGGTCAATTTTGGAAGTATTGGAATCTTTTAATTGGAACCAAAAGCTAGAGGAACGAGACCATTATTTATCCCCTTCTACCTTTTTGCTAACGTTAGCACAAGATGTCGATGAATAACTGCGTACATGCCCAATAAAAACATTGCTCCTTACATCCAACACATTCTAAACTTTACATGAGAGTGAAGAATGCACTGAAGTGCTGGTTAACTTTGAAGAATGCGGATGTTCCCAGAGAGATATCTTCAGTGTTGGTGTAATTGTTAGAATTATCTTCGGATTTGCTCTGATACCGTCATGTATATGGAAAACATTAACATCAATGTTAGATTTGAATGGTACCATAAACAAACCCTTGAAGATAGTTTAGTCCTGACTGCAGTGCAAACATTCGTAAATGGATGACTGAACAGAAGTGTCTCTCATTTGCTCTGCAATAAAGAAAGCTCATCTATCATTCCTGTACAAATTCCACTCTCCTCCCGACTTGTATCAGATTGCATGACTGCAATAAATATATGGCAGAGCCTATTAAATGAATACTAAAGAGAGAGTCCCAAGCTTGCCTGCTTCTTTAAACATCTTTAGACATCACAACTTTAGACATCACAACCAATTTATGTCCTTTGCCTTTGGATGCAAACTCATCAGTTTCCCTTTCCTGCTGAAATATAAACAATGACAAACTCCAAAGCCAAGTGACATCAAATAACCCGTCCATTTTCTCTCATTCCCTTTCACTAATCCTGATGTGTGCAACACAACTTTAGGCTTTAGAGACACAGTGTGGAAACAATCCCTTCGGCCCAATGAGTCCGTGCCGTCCAGCCATCACCCCGCACACACTGGGGACAATTTACAATTTGCACCAAGCCAATTAACCTTCAAACCTGTACATCTTCACAGTGTGGGAGGAAACCGGTGAAAACTCACGCAGGTCACAGTGAGAACGTACAAACTCCGTACAGACAGCACCCGTAGTCAGGATGGAACCCGAGTCTCTGGCGCTGTGAGGCAGCAGCTCTACCCGCTGTGCCAACGTGCCGCTCTTGATTTTTTTTTGGTTTTACAACTGATGAGAGTGAAAACATACTTTGCCTGTGCCACGTCTATGTTCTTTAACCACACCAGTGAGCTTTCTGTGCTCAATGATATCCGTGCTTGGAAGGACCGCAGGAATTAATTAAGGAATTAATGAGGCATGCATTGAGTGCTTATCCATGGATGCCCAGGAGGCAACCCTGTAGTCTGCACCATCAGTCTTAAACAATCACCGTACAGATGACTGAAGCAGCATGAGAAGCCACCCATAGCGCCCGGTAATTGGCGTAAACATGTACTGTGACATTCGGGGCATTACACACCAGTTGCACATTCTAGGAATGAATGCTTCTGCAATGAGGTGTGATTGTGTTTCCACTCCGATATCCTAGCAGCGAAACCATGAAGAACGTGAAGAACATGGAAATGCAGCTTGGAGCAATGTTACTGTTGTAGCCACAGCTGCCTGCACTTTCTATGAAATATACTTCAGCAACAGTATTTGACATGGTTTTTGAAAATCATGACATTATGAAGACTACAACCCCTGTCCCACTTAGGAGACCTAAACAGCAACTTCTAAAACCTTGCCCGCCACCCAAAAAAAAATCAAGGTCGAGGTGACCTGCAACCTCCTACCACCTCCCATGCATATGTTGAAAACCTTCCTCGACTATGAAGAAAACCGGCTTCGACTAGACCTGCGACTAAAAAATTATCGATTTTTAAAACGGCAACCTATTTTTAGTCGAGGCCGGTTTTAATCATGATGAAAAAAATAGCAGCAACCTAGATGAAGCCTCGACCATGTGGAAACCACTTTGACCATTAGGGAGAGTGACCAAAACCTCCGGTGACCTCATGAAAACCTTGTGTGGTGGGCAAGGTCACCAGAGGTTGCTGTTTAGGTCTCCTGTGGGACAGGGGCCAACTGGTCCAACAATGTGGCAGAGGATACATATAGTGCCTTCATCACCGATTTAATCTGTCAGATTTCAATGAGCAGCGGATGGCTGATGTTACACTTGACATTGTGATGATGGGGGGGTGTTGATTTACCAAAGTGCCCACAAGGTGGGCCGCTGGAGGTTCTCCAGCAGCCTGGGGCTCAGTTTGACCAGGCGACTGTAGGCCCTGCAACAGCCTGGGACTCAGTTTGACCAGGCGACTGTAGGCCCTGCAACAGCCTGGGACTCAGTTTGACCAGGTGGCTGCAGGCCCTGCAACAGCCTGGGGCTCGGTTGGTCCGGGCTCCGCTCCAAGAGGCCGAGCGTGTGGACCGCACACGGCCTACAGCGGTGGAGCAGCGACAGAGGACACCACTTGGCCAGGCCGACCCTGCAACGCCGCCAGGACAATGGACCTTCATGGTCGGGTCAAGATCCCTGCACTTACAACAACTGGGAAATGGCAGCAAACTGGCGACTCTGTACACAATCTCAGCGTACCACCGCAGTACACTAGTGCTGTATCTGAGATACTTATCTAAGATGTATTTAAGTGTTTATGTATTGTGATACTTGCACTGAACCGTATACAGAAATGAATTTCACTGTACCTTGATACTTGTGACAGATAAAGTACAACACCATACCATGAATCCAATATGGTGGACACTTTCCTTGCCACCTTCACATCCCAGGCTCTGTGACAAAAGTTGAGATGGGGGCATCCAGAAACAAATATTAGTGCCTAAGTTTGTCAACAAGGTGCCCACAACTCAACTCCAGGCCACGGGACCTTTGTTGTTCAGAATAGAGATACAGCGTAGAAACAGGCCCTTTGGCCCACCGAGTCTGCACCGATCAGCGATCCCCGCACACTAATACTATCCTACACACATTAGGGACAATTTACACATACATAAACCAAGCCAATACAAACCTGTACGTCTTTGGAGTGTGGGAGGGAACCGAAGATCTCGGAGAAAACCCACGCAGGTCATGGGGAGAACGTGCAAACTCCATACAGACAGCAACCGTAGTCAGGATCGAACCCGGGTCTCCGGCACTGCAAGCGCCGTAAGACAGTAACTCTACCGCTGCGCCACCGTGACCACATGCGGGTTTAATTTAGCAGTTGGCCGTTTCCGCAAAAGCCAATGTCACAGTAATGTGGCATCACACAGAGAGAGGCAGCTACTGGGGACAATAATACAGATTGGCTTTGATTCAGTGATTCACAATGGCTGAGTGTCTAACCTACTGCTCTCAGCCCTGTGCCAGCCACGGCTTTTTTACATAACAATATATTATTAAAGCCACTCACAGATACAGTAAATGCCACTAACAGATCCAATGAGAAATATTTGCAAAGGGCTCATAATATCTCTATTATGAAAACATAAATATTTTGTGTTATTGGTTACATTTATTATCTCCCTATGAGATGCTAACCTCACCATCTCATTCCCAGAATGCATTGATCTTGGTGTAGTTTTCACAAGCACTTGACACTGTAATAGTGGGAGCAGAGGGCCAGTTCCTTCAGCTGGCAGATAGTGCTGCAACATATCCAAGTATAGTCCACATCACTACATCAACAGAGATACGTCTTTGCCTTCCATCACAGTGAGGAGGAGATGCGCTGTGATGGATATTCTGTGTAAATTGTGTTGTGTCTTGGGTCTTTTTTTCTTGTGTGTATGACTGCAGAAACAATATTTCATTTGAGCTTCAATGAGGTTCAAGTGACGAATAAATTGTATTGTGTAGGTCTTTTGTATGTGTGTGTGTGTGTGTGTGTGTGTAGGTAAGACTGTGTGTGTGATACTGTGTTATGGGCTTTGTGTGTGAACAAGATGTGTGTGTGTGAATGTGAATTAATCAAATGAACCTTTTATGTGTGTGTGTGTGTGAGATTATCAAAATGTGTGTGTGTGTGTGTGTGTGTGTGTGTGTGTGTGTGTGTGTGTGTGTGTGTGTGTGTGTGTGTGTGTGTGTGTGTGTGTGAGACTGTGTGTGTGAGACTGTGTGTGTGTGTGTGTATGAGACTGTGTGTGTGTGTGTGTGTGTGTGTGTGTGTGTATGAGACTGTGTGTGCGTGTGTGTGTGTGTGTGTGTGCGTTATTCCCTTATCATGCATCTATACACTGTACAGACAGTTCAAGAGTTAATGCTAATATCTCCCATCAGTTTTAATAAACGTTATGTTTTCTTGGCTATTCTTCACAGTCGCTTGGCTTCCCAGCGGTAGAGTTGCTGCCCCACAGCGTCAGGTTCCATCCTGACTACAGGTGGTGTCTGTACGGAGTTTGTACGTTCTCCCTGTGATCGCGTGGGGTTTCTCCGAGTGCTCCAGTTTCCTCCCACCCTCCAAAGATGTACACGATGTAGGTTCTTTGGCTTCTGTAAATTGTAAATTGTCCCTAGTGTGTAGGATAGTGTTAGTCTGCGGGTGGTTGTTGCTGTCCATTTTCTCCAGAGAATCGTATTGTGTTGTGTCGTATCATATTGTAACTCAATGTAAAGCTACGCTGCCATGGCTGGCTTCAATCCCCCTTGGACCATGCATGAATCACAGGCTATTGACGTAAAACATATATAGAACTAACTGCACGTGGCCCACTAGAGGGACCTGCCACCTGCCCCCACTAGTTCCAGATGTGGAGAGCTACATGAGTGGACCACACTCTCCCCATTGTACCCAAAAACATCTGGCAGAGGGGAGCACACTCTCCCGACTGCACCAGGCAACATCTGGTGGAGTGGACCACACTCTCCCGACTGCACTGGGCAACATCTGGTGGAGTGGACCACACTCTCTCGACTGCACCAGGCAACATCTGGTGGAGTGGACCACACTCTCTCGACTGCACCAGGAACATCTGGTGGAGTGGACCACACTCTCTCGACTGCACCAGGCAACATCTGGTGGAGTGGACCACACTCTCTCGACTGCACCAGGCAACAACTGGCGGAGTGGAGCTGAGTCTGAGCAGTGAATGGACCTGCATTTTGATGCCTGCATTTTCAAACTCTTGAGAATTAAGGGACAAAAGTTTAGGGGCAACATGATGGGGAACTTCTTTACTCAGAGAGTGGTAGCTGTGTGGAATGATCTTCCAGTGGAAGTGGTGGAGGCAGGTTCATTGGTATTATTTAAAAATAAATTGGATAGTTATATGGACGGGAAAGGAATGGAGGGTTATGGTCTGAGTGCAGGCAGATGGGACTAGGTGAGAGTAAGTGTTTGGCATAGACTAGAAGGGCCGAGTGGCCTGTTTCCGTGCTGTAATTGTTATATTGTTATATGGATAACCTCAAGACCCCTTTACAGCCAGCCCACCAATAGAAGTTTGAAACTGATTTGACCTATCGTCCACAGCTGAAGGACAGGATAGGACAGGATTAGAGGGATAACACATCAAACATGGGCCTAGTTCTGATGAGATTGCATCAAACTAGAATGCTAGCTCTCCTTACAGACACTGCTCCACCAGCTGAGAGTCTCCAGCATTCTCATGCTGACTCCAGATTGTTGGACCAGTATTTGTTGTACTTTAGTCACTGCATCTCCATTAAAGCTCCTTCAATAAAATAACCAACCCCGATAGGTTCTAAATATAGTTTCAATTGCCAGAATTCAATGATCTATTTTTACAATTAACTTGAAGTCATTGTTAAGTCATTGTGGGCATTACCTACTGAATATTGGCCAGGCAAGGAGGGTGGCATGGTGGCGCAGCGGTAGAGTTGCTGTCTCGCAGCGCCAGAGACCCAGGTTCGATCCTGACCACGGGTGCTGTCTTTATGGAGTTTGTACGTTCTCCCCGTGACCTGCGTGGGTTTACTCCAGGAGCTCCGGTTTGTAGGTTAATCGGCTTGATATAAGTGTAAATTGTCGCTAGTGTGTGTAGGATAATGCTAATGTGCGTGGATCGCTGGTCAACGCTGACTCGATGGGCCGAAGGGCCTGTTTCTGCGCTGTATCTCGAAACTAAACTAAAAGGCAGGAATGCCGACTTCATGCCTTGCCCAATATTAGAGGAGAGAGAGCGAACACTGCCAAATAATTAAATGTTACCAACAATATTTACCTTTCTTTCTGAATTCAACAAAGAATAAAGGGAAGAACTTATCAATTCCAGACAGATTTCACTCGGTTTGTCAGCGAGTGTGATATCCAATATGTTGTTTTGCTTCATTGTGCTTTTACCATTCAAGTTCATTCACTGGCTAATGTTGTTCTGTTGCACTATGTTTTATGCAAAATACATAGATGCTAATTGTTACATGCAGTTGATACGTGTTCATAAGTGCGGCACAGTTCTTGGTTGGTTTCTTGGTCCTCCAAAATATTCCAAATGGAATTTAAACTGGAGGTGGCTCGATCCTGACTTCATCACCTATCCATGTTCTCCACAGATGCTGCCTGACCCGCTGAGTTACTCCAGCACTCTATGAAACGTCACCTATCCATGTTCTCCACAGATGCTGCCTGTCCCGCTGAGTTACTCCAGCGCTCTGTGAAACGTCACCTATCCATGTTCTCCACAGATGCTGCCTGACCCGCTGAGTTACTCCAGCACTCTATGAAACGTCACCTATCCATGTTTTCCACAGATGCTGCCTGACCCGCTGAGTTACTCCAGCACTCTGTGAAACGTCACCTATCCATGTTCTCCACAGATGCTGCCTGACCTGCTGAGTTACTCCAGCACTCTGTGTCCATCAACAGTTGTAAAGTTGCATTGACCTTTAGTCTCTGAAGAGTTTGCATTTTGCCACCACTTATCACAACATAGCTTTACAACATGTGGTTATTTAAACTGAGGGGAAATAATCGAATTATTATTTTGTAATGCATTTATAAATATATTTGTGAGTCATAACCAACCAGGGTAGAACTGTAATCTATTTCCCTGGAAGAGACCCTCATCCACCTGCTTGATGTAAGATGGAATGATGGCATTCTACCTGTCCTGACAGGTGTGCTTTGTCAGTTGCCTCCTCAGTGCTTCTCGTACTTACTTTTAAATATGATCTGAAATATATTATACTTTGGAGAATATACAGTGTTAATTAAGTTAATTTTCACTGCAGTTAATTATCATGTTCCTTGCCTGTGGAGTTAGCTCCAGCACCTTGATAATAACACACTTTGCAAAATGTGTTGATGTATTTTGTTGTAATTACAAATCCAATTGAAGATCCCATTTAAAGTTGTCATTGCTCACTGGTTTAGAACGATGCTGGGTCATTTGGTCTGGGGATGTGACTGGTTAGTCACATGCACTATGAGCAAGAAGTGTTCTTCTCAGTCTACCAACGGGCTCGCCATCTGTCTCTCATCATTCCTAATCTCACCTCTGGTGCAGCCTAGTTCCTGTGTGCTCTGTGTCACTGTGTAGCCCGGTCCCACAGGGCAGCTACATCACACTGCAGTAACTGAGTTGACTAAAGACATTATGAATGAGGAAACAAGGAGATGAAGTGAGGTAAAGGTCCCAGTAACCCTTGGAGATCAAACTAGAACTATGTTTGACTGTGAAAAACACATCAAGTGCTGAACATTGTACCCGAGGATTATTACTCGGATGTGTGCATCTGTGGAGAACATGGATAGGTGACGTTTCACAGAGTGCTGGAGTAACTCAGTGGGTCAGGCAGTATCTGTGGAGAACATGGATAGGTGACGTTTCACAGAGTGCTGGAGTAACTCAGCGGGTCAGGCAGCATCTGTGGAGTACATGGATATGTGATGTTTCACAGAGTGCTGGAGTAACTCAGCGGGTCAGGCAGCATCTGTGGAGAACATCACTCTGCGACTAGTGTAGCTGGGACATGTTGGCCGGTGTGGGCAAGTTGGGCCGAAGGGCCTGTTTCCGTGCTGTATCACTCTGTGGCCCTATGATTCTAACTGGTAATATATAAAATTCTTCAGCACCAATATACTTCACTTTGATCAGCATCGAATAATGGAACATTGAAACATAGAAAATAGGTGCAGGAGTGGGCCATTCGGCCATTCGAGCCAGCACCGCCATTCAATATTCTCATGGCTGATCATCTAAAATCAGAACCCCATTTCTGCATTCTCCCCATATCCCTTGATTCCGTTAACCATAAGAGCTAAATCTAACTCTCTCTTGAATACATGTAAGAAAGAACTGCAGATGCTGGTAAAATCGAAGATCGACACAAAATGCTGGAGTAACTCAGCAGAACTGGCAGCATCTCTGGAGAAAGGGAATAGGTGACGTTTCGGGTCGAGACCCTTCTTCAGACTTGAATAAGGAAGCAAAAGTAACGAGTGGGAAGGCAGCCCAGATCGGTTGCAGGTTGGTGAAGCTGAGAGCTGTGTTTATGGACATAAAATATCCAACTACGGAATGGCCAGAGTGAGAGTTGTTGGAATGAATAATGAGGTAACATTGGCCTCTGAGAAGAAGCATTGCAGCTTAAAGCGATGATAAACTTTGAAGAACATGGTGCAGTGGGAAAAGCAATACCTGAACATCTCGTGCAGTCAAACAAAATTAGCACATTACAATTCTCCAAAAGTGTGCTCACAGTTATTTTATCTAACGCGGCTTTCGAGACTGAATGTAAAATGTGAACCTTCTGCAAGATCTCGCCCTAGAGTCGAAAATAAATGAGCATGGTGTATAATGATGGCCCTTGAGAGGAGGCTGCAGTCAATGTTACCACAGCTCCACGGGCAGAGAATAATCTCCAGCTCAGTCTCTGCTGCCCTTTTCCTAGTGAGTGTTGTTGACGCTGGAGGAGGAATTACTCAGGGGCAGCCAGGCTCTCTCTGATCAGATGGAACACATTCACAGCAATGGTCACATCCTGACCATTGCCATAGAGGGAGTGCAGAGACGGTTCACCAGACTGATTCCTGGGATGTCAGGGCTGTCTTATGAAGAAAGACTGGATAGACTTGGTTTATACTCTCTAGAATTTAGGAGATTGAGAGGGGATCTTATAGAAACTTACAAAATTCTTAAGGGGTTGGACAGGCTAGATGCAGGAAGATTGTTCCTGATGTTGGGGAAGTCCAGGACAAGGGGTCACAGCTTAAGGATAAGGGGGAAATCCTTTAAAACCGAGATGAGAAGAACTTTTTTCACACAGAGAGTGGTGAATCTCTGGAACTCTCTGCCGCAGAGGGTAGTCGAGGCCAGTTCATTGGCTATATTTAAGAGGGAGTTAGATGTGGCCCTTGTGGCTAAGGGGATCAGGGGGTATGGAGAGAAGGCAGGTACGGGATACTGAGTTGGATGATCAGCCATGATCATATTGAATGGCGGTGCAGGCTCGATGGGCCTAATGGCCTACTCCTGCACCTAATTTCTATGTTTCTATGTTTCTGAAGGAAGGACTCTAAATGTATTCACCATCTTCACCTCTCCATCGTTCTGTGGCAGTGAATTCTACACATCCCCGTCCTCCACGCAAACAAACTTCTCCTCATCTCAGTTCTGAACCTTCTCATCCGCAAACAAATGATTGATCTGTAGTGTTTTGAATAACTGAGGCCCGGGCTACACCCCCCCCCCCTCCCCATTAATTATTGGCTGCAACCCCGATAGAAGACCCAATTATTCCTGCATAACTTTTCTTATCGGTCAACCTGTCCCGCTGGATTACTCCAGCATTCTGTGCCTATATTCGGTGTAAACCAGCACCTGCAGTTCCTTCTTACACAACCAGTTTTCAATCCTTGCCAGCACATTGTCCTCATTACAACGTGCTTTACATTCACCCTCTAACCTTTTATGTAAGAGCTTATGGAAGGCTTTCTAAAATTCCATGTGTACCACTTTCAATGATTTTCTATTATCTATTCCACCAGTAACAACCTGAATAAACTCCAGCAAGTTTGTCAAGTGTAATCTCCCTTCTAGAAATCCATGTTGACAATGTCTAATCCTATTGATGTTTTCCAAATGTCCTTTTATCTCATCTTCTGCAATAGTCTCTGGCATTTTCCCCAAACACAGATGCTACTGGTTTATAATTCCCTGCTTTCCCTCTCCCTTCTTCACTTGCCAGTGAGCTGACCTTGGCCCTGGAGTGGACTTGCTGGAGATCGAACAGTTTTCCTTTGGTTCTGAAGATTAGCTCCAACCCCAGGGGAAGTTTGTTGGAGATGACATTTGAGATGCAGCGTGGAATTAGGACCTTCGGCCCACCGAGTCCGTGCTGACCTAGCGATCACTAGCATTATCTTACACATTAGGGACGATTCATCATTTCTACCAAAGCCAATTAACCTGGTCGTCTTTGGGATGTGGGAGGAAACCGGAGCACCCGGAGAAAACTCACCCGGAAAAAATCCGTACGGTCAGAGTTATGCATCAAGGAGGCAGGCCCTGGGATCCAACTTGTCCATGCCAACCAACAGGCCAACCAAAGCCCATCCCACTTGCCCACGTTTGACCCAATACCCCTCTAAACCATTCCTATCCATGTTTATGTCCAAATGACTTTTAAATATTAATGATTGTACCCATAGTTGTTTAAATCTCATCCTATTTTGCTTATATTATTATTCTGTATTTGTCCATTTCTGCTAACCTCCTCAATGTCGGTGTGATGCATGTTGGTCGTAGTTGGTGGGAGATTGCAACCTTCACATGGTCCACCCTATTTCGACGAATGCAATCAACCTGGCGTGCACAATCAAATAAGATCAAATAAAACAAGTTGGTCCTACAACCTTAGGCTGTGCACGCTGTACACAAGAAGAAGAAGTAGGAATAAAGGTGACGGGTGTCGGGGGGGTTATGGGGAGAAGGCAGGAGAATGGGGTTAGGAGGGAGAGATAGATCAGCCATGATTGAATGGCGAAGTAGACTTGATGGGCCAAATGGCCTCATTCTGCTCCTATCACTTATGACCATATGAAAGGAAGTTAACAGATACAACATCAACTTCACGAAGAAGACAAACAAACTGCTCACATCAGCTTGGCCCACAATATTAAGCAACATTCAATACTCAGTCTTCAATGAAATGAGAACAAACTTTTCCAAGGGATATATTCTGATGCACTTGATCATTATAAATATTAAATTAATCAAATCCTTTTGCAAAAAGAATGAATAAAATCAGAAAATGTTATCTGAGAAGTTGCCCTAAAGTCTTTGTGTGTATTTGCTGTAAAATATGTTTGATGATTTTAAATAGTTGGGATCATTTAAGCTCCAGATTATGGATCCTCTGGGTTTCTCATTTTCATAGCTATTACACAAATGCACCAAAATATTGACTGAGCAAACAGCTCCAAAGCTTAGCTCCAGGACAAGAATCTTAACATAGTCACTATTTAATCCCTGTTGAATAATTCATTAATAAACGCAATTGTCCTATTTATGAATCTAGTCCAAAGTTTAGATCACAAAAACAGGGATGTAATTACTGAGGCTTTATAAGGTGCTGGTCAGGCCACATTTGGAATATTGTGAGCAATTTTGGGCACCATATCTGAGGAAGGATGTGCAGGCTCTGGAGAGGGTCCAGACAAGGTTTACAAGAACGATCCCAGGAATGAGTGTGTTAACCTATGATGAGCGTTTGACGGCACTGGGCTTGTACTCGCTGGAGTTTAGAAGAATGAGGGGGGACTTCATTGAAATGTACCGAATAGTGAAAAACCTGGATAGAGTGGATGTGGAAAGGATGTTTCCACTAGTGGGAGAGTCTAGGGCAGGAGGTCACAGCCTCAGAATTAAAGGAATTACAGGGTGGTGAATTCTTTGCCACAGAAGGACGTGGAGGCCAACAGTGGATATTTTGAGTTAGTGGATAACTCACAGCGAGATAGATTCTTGAACAGTACAGGTGTCAGAGGTTATGGGGAGAAGGCAGGAGAATGGGGTTAGGAGGGAGAGATAGATCAGCCATGATTGAATGGTGTAGACATGATGGGCCGAATGGCCTAATTCTGTTCCTATCATTTATGATCTTATGACATCAAGGAGTGAGGTGAATGGTTAGGCTTGGTGGCATCCTATTTAAACGGATTAAAAAATAATGAGTAGAAACAAGTAAATGCAGGTGTTGGTTTACAAAAAGTGGCAGTGTACTGGAGTAACTCAGTGGGTCAGGCAGCATCTGTGGAGAACATGGATAGGTGACGTTTCACAGAGTGCTGGAGTAACTCAGCGGGTCAGGCAGCATCTGTGGAGAACATGGAAAGACCTTCCTCCATTCTTGATGTCTTGCTATTTCAAACAAATTATATAAATCTTGAGTTTTGGAACACATTTATAGGAAGTAAGGTTATGACGGAAAGATAACGAGCTCTATTGATTCAGTTTCTACTAAAAAAAACAAGTTAGCAAAGGGAATTAAATAAGGTTATAGCTGAAGCAGTTCCAACACGATATCACTAGAAGAGTTTTAAAAGAATTTGGAGATGCAATGACCACTGTATTATTGATGAAATAGACGACAAGCAGAACTTTACTAGAAGCAGAGGACTGGAACAAATGAAATTGTGAGAAGGTCAGCAGATTTGTGTGTTATATCATGTCGGGGAGAACAAAATAAGTTGTACTCTACTCTCAAATCCTGCAAGGGTTTTAAAACGTTGATTGGATTTGCATTTTACGGTGCTGTGATGTTGAGGGGGAATAATTGACCTCATGTAGGTCTGAGGCTAGTAGGGAAAGGGTCACCACACGTTTATATGTGTGCTGCTTCAGAGGTACAGCAGCTCCAGTATCCATTCAAGAACGTCACGCTCTGATATGGCCATGGATTTACCATGTACCTGCCCAGCAGCTCCAATACCTCTGGAGCAGCAACATGGCGATGGCCAAAGGTCTCAAATTTAAGGAATGTTGCCCAGGACATGGAAAAAAAAACTGAGTGGAAAGTGTCTATAATCTCAAAAGAAAAGGAATAAGTTCAAAACTCATAGGAGTAGAATTAGTCCATTCAGCCCATCGAGTCTACTCCGCCATTCAATCATGGCTGATCTATCTTTCCCTCTCAACCCCATTCTCCTGCCTTCTCCCCATAACCTTTGACAAACTCACTAATAAAGCATCAGCCATTCTCTGTTATACAAATATCCATTGACTTGGCCTCCACAGCTGTCCGTGGCAATGAATTCCACAGATTCACCACCCTCTGGCTAAAGAAACTTCTCGTCACCTCCTTTCTAAAAAGGAAAGTCCTTTTGTTGTGAAAGGGAGAAGATTGATGAACAGAGGATCTACAATGTTGCTGCTCATTGTTTCCAAGATGCTGGAGATAATGCCCATCATTCCGAACATCTTGGTGAATCTTTCATATTGTGGACACAGATACCTGGCCAATATACTGTTGGACACAGATACCTGGCCATCGTACTGTTGGACACAGATACCTGGCCAATATACTGTTGGGCACAGATACCTGGCCAATATACTGTTGGACAGGTAATAAACAGATGCTTCCCACAGATGCAAAACGCAATTCCCATTTAGTCTTTCAATTCTCTTTGAAATCTTGCCTTGCCATTGAAGCATATTCTGCCCTTCATGACCTTGTGTACAAAGGAACATTTTTTTTGATGTGCCTTCTTAATATTAACTCCATCACTGACAATTGCTGCATCACTTAAAAGAACCTTATTATTTATCACTTTGATTGTGTGAATCTTTCCAATAACCTTGAAGTTGTGTGGCTCGGAATTCATCCATCATTCTAAAGAAAACATTATTATTTCTTCAACTTTTGCCGCATTTTTAATTTTCTTATGTGTAAAATCACAATTATAACTTGTCTCCGTATTCACTCAAGGCCAAGCAAATACACCTGGTCACTCATCTGTTCTACACAACACTACAATTCCAGGTCTTACTACGAAAAGCGAAACTAATCTGTAATGTGAAGGACAAGCAATGAAATTCCACTGTCTACGTTGGGGGGGGGGGGGTGCTGTCTGTACGGAGTTTGCACGTTCTCCCCGTGACCTGCGTGGGTTTTCTCTGAGATCTTCGGTTTCCTCCCATACTCCAAAGACGTGCAGGTTTGAAGGTTAATTGGCTTGGTGTAAATGTAAATTTGCCCATGTGTGTGTAGGATAGTGTTAATGTGCGGGGATCACTGGTCAGCGGAGACCCGATGGGCTGAAGGGCTTGTTTCAACATTGTATCTCTAAACTAAATTAAAGTCATAGTGATACAGTGTGGAAACAGGCCCTTCGGCCCAACTTGTCCACACCGGCCAACATGTCCCAGCTACACTAGTCCCACCTGCCTGCGTTTGACCCATATCCCTCCAAACATGTCCTATCCATGTACCTGCCTAACTGTTTCTAAAATGTTGGGACAGTCCCTGCCTCAATGACCTCCTCTGGCAGCTTGTTCCATACACCCACCACCTTTGTGTGAAAAGGATATTCCTCAGGTTCCTATTAAATATTTTCCCCCTTCACCTTGATTCCCCTACTCTGGGCAAGAGACTGTGCATCTAAAGTAGTAGACCACATATCTCCAAGGAACAGTGATCCAGGGGCCAGCGGTGAAAGGCTGGGAATGGGGTTGAAGGGTGAAAGGTGAATCAACAGAGGAAACGTCACCAGAACATGACAATGTATTGGAACATTCGACCAAGGATGTGTGAGACAGAGTCATAGAGAGATACAGTGAGAAAACAGGCCCTTCATCTCAACTTGCCCACACCGGCCAACATTGTCCCAGCTACACTAGTCCCACTTGCCTGCGCTTGGTCCATATCTCCCCAAACATGTCCTATCCATGTACAGTACCTGCCTAACTGTTTCTAAAACATCCATCTCAGTGAGACGGAGGGGCACAGTGTTTATTTTTGCAGGTTCAGATGCGAGGAGAGTTACAAAACACAGCATTGTATTGACGAGACCAATAAAGGGGGAAATACTAATGATAATAACGTGACCACATCACATCTATCACTTCTATTGCTCATGTCGATCGATTATGGTCGTTGAAATATTTGATTTAAACATTTTCACCTCACATTCTGAACATTTTATTTTCTAAAAACGAGTTTGCTAAGTTTTATGCCTTTTATGTCTGATCATAGAATGTGCAGTTGCCAATTTGAACAAAAGCCATTGGTTGAAATTGAAGGGAAAATATGAGATATATGGACAGATGTGTTGGTCTGCTACGGCCAAAAGTAAAAGGAATTTGCTGCACCTGGTGTGCAGACATCAACGCTCTGAAGATTAGTCATGATAGCAAGGGCAGATTGGCTGGAAAGTAAACATCAGGAGGGGAGAGGACTATACCTGACACTTTTACAGAGTTTGATGAAGGATCTCGACGCAAAACGTCACCCATTCCTTCTCTGCAGAGATGCTGCCTGTCCCGCTGAGTTACTCCGGCACTTTGGTTCTATCTTCAGTGTAAACCAGCATCTGCAGTTCTTCCCTGCACCTCTACAGAATATGTCCAGGCGTGCATCGTTACTTGTCAAGGACAATGTGAGTAGTGGAGACCGACCTTGATGGAGTGGACAAGCCAGCTGACTGGGCAGCCATCAATCCACATGGAGGGAACATTATCATCAGGTCATCAGTGTTAGGAGAATTCGGCCCATCAAGTCTACTCCGCCATTCAATCATGGCTGATCTATCTAAGATACACCACTTAATATAACACATAATGAGTATTGGTGATGTTTTTATAATTTAGTGCTTCTGGCATGAATGTTCATAAATTCATAAGTGATGGGGGTAGAATTAGGCCATTCAGCCCATCAAGTCTACTCCACCAATCAATCATGGCTGATCTATCTCTCCCTCCTAACCCCATTCTCCTGCCTTCTCCCCATAACCTCTGACACCCGTACTAATCAAGAATCTGCCTCTGCCTTAAATATATCCATTGACTTGGCCTCCACAGCCGTCAGTGGCAAAGAGTTCCACAGATCCAACACCCTGATGGGACATGTGGCTAATCCTGGTTATAGAAGCAGAGCACTGATGTGAAGCAACTCAGCCTTGGTGAACCGTTATTAATGCAATTATATCACACAAAGCTGAGCCTCAAAGACAGCCTTTTATCCTCGATATAAGTGAATACCCGCAAGAAGGATGTGCTCAGGCACCCAAAAGAAACTAATTAAAAAAGGAATTAAAAATGGGATCTGGAGATCTCCATGAGTCATCAAGAAGGTGATGAGGATTGTTCAGGATAATAATAATCAAACTAGTAAGACAAAGCACATAGCCTTTGAAATATCATATATATATATTGACAGTAGATTAGTATAGAAGAAAGACAACTTGAGATAGATGGGAATTCAAAAAATTCTGTTATAAAGAATTTTTTTATAATTTTATCGTTCATCTATTTCACAAAGTAGTCCATTGAGTCCATGCCAGTTTACAAAACCATCGCATCAATCACGCTCCCCACTCTCTCTCAATGTCTCACATCTCAACTTTAATGGCAACTTATTTGGCCCGTAGAGATTGGCCCAGCATATCTGAATTATTTCTCTCCACAGATGCTGCCTGACCCGCTGAGTTACTCCAGCACTCTGTGAAACGTCACCTATCCATGTTCTCCACAGATGCTGCCTGACCCGCTGAGTTACTCCAGCACTCTGTGAAACGTCACCTATCCACGTTCTCCACAGATGCTGCCTGACCCGCTGAGTTACTCCAGCACTCTGTGAAACGTCACCTATCCACGTTCTCCACAGATGCTGCCTGACCCGCTGAGTTACTCCAGCACTCTGTGAAACGTCACCTATCCACGTTCTCCACAGATGCTGCCTGGCCCGCTGAGTTACTCCAGCACTCTGTGTCTATCTACCAAGTTAGTATAATTTATTGTCTGGTGTACCGAGGTACAGTGAAAAGCTTTTTTGTTGCGTGCTACCCAGTCAGCAGAAAGACAATACACGATTACCATCGAGCCGTCCACAGTGTACAGATACAGGATAAAGGGAATAATGTTTATTGCAAGGTAAAGTCCAGTAGAGTCTGGTTAAAGATCCAGCACTTCTGAAGAAGTGTCTCGACCCGAAACGTCGCCCATTCCTTCTCTCCAGAGATGCTGCCTCACCCGCTGAGTTACTCCAGCATCTTCCAGCACTTCATGTTTTGTTTTGTAAGCCAGTGCCTGCTGATCCTTGCATCTTCCATTATATACCACGGGCACTAGGATAGTTCAGTTTAGTTTACTGTCCCGTGTACCGAGGGACAATGAAAAGCTTTTTGTTGCGTGCTAACCAGTCAGTGGAAAGGCAATACATGATTACAATCAATCTATTTACAGTGTATAGATACATGATAAGGGAATAGTGTTTAGTGCAAGGTAAAGCCAGCAACGTCCGGTCATGGATAGTCCGAGGGTCACCAGAGGTAGCCAGTAGTTGAGCATTGCTCTCTGGTTGTGACAGGATGGTTCAGTGGCCTGATAACAGCTGGGAAGATAGACCCGGAAGGTATATTTTTGTCCCAACATACACCAAATATTAATGTGCCGTGCATTCACAAATTCAGCTATGAGATTACCAATAAAATAATATACACAATAATTAATAAAAGTGCTTTGTAAAGTACTTTGAGTAGTGGATAATGTTACTGAAGGTTGAATATGAATATATATTCCAGGATAATATTAGTGAGGGACCCAGGGAACAGAGTGCAGTGCTTCAGATGCACAGAGTAATATTGCTGTGTGCAGAAATATTGGTTTCTGGTATTAATATAGCCTTCAATAAAGCTACAGCCCAGCTGAGCCCTGGTAGTATTGTAATGATTCACTTAGTTAGCCAAGATCAGCAAGTACTAATGCAAGACTGATGAATCTTGGATTCTTCTTTCACATTCAATTAGAGTCTTAGAGTGATACAGTGTGGAAACAGGCCCTTCAGCCCAACCTGCCCACACCCACCAACATGTCCCACATACACTAGTCACAGAGTGATACAGTGTGGAAACAGGCCCTTCAGCCCAACTTGCCCACACCCACCAACATGTCCCACCTACACTAGTCACAGGGTGATACAGTGTGGAAACAGGCCCTTCAGCCCAACCTGCAGAGACCCACCAACATGTCCCAGCTACACTAGTCCCACCTGCCTGCACCTGGTCCATATCCCTCCAAACCTGTCCTATCCACATCCCAACCCAAGTGTTCAAGTATTGCTTTCCCTCTGGTGATAACACAAGGCTGTGTGCTCACATTCTGCATCTTCTTTGTGAGAACATGTCGCTGGCTACATTATTGTTCCTCAACCTGTCTCTCTGCAACTCTCACCTCAAGATAATATTTATTCATAAAAAGCCTTTACAAGAAATACATAAAACAGTGGTTGTCTTTCATTACATTCACAATGTTGTCAGTCCTCTTCCATGAGTTATGAGCACCCTCTGTCACTCTGGGCCCCTACAATGTACTGCACGGGCCCACCTGAAGTGTGAAAGGTCCCTACAACATTCGTCTGTGTTGGATGTGTTTTTACATACGCGTTTGCCCCTCAATGCCCAGTGGCAAACAAAGTTTAGATTGCTGTCCTTATCCACTTCATCAGTTCATAGGTGATAGGAACAGAATTAGGCCATTCGGCCCGTCAACTCTACTCCGCCATTCAATCATGGCTGAGCTACCTCTCCTTCCTAACCCCATTCTCCTGCCTTCCCCCCATAACCCATCACACCCAGACTAATCAGGAATTTAAAAAAACAAAGTGCTGTACCTTCGAGGTTGAAGTGAAGATTGCTCTCCCCCTCAACACCTGTCGTGGTCATGTACCTGTCCAAATGTAGCTCAGACTTGTCCATAATCACATCCAACACTACTTTTGCAATGTGATCATGGCTGATCATCCACAATCAGTACCGCCTTCTCTTCCTATCCCTTGACTCCGCTATCTTTCAGAGGTCTATCTAACTCTCTCTTGAAAGCATCCAGAGAATCATCCTGAATTCCACAGGCGGAGAACTCCACAGATTCACAACTCTCTGGGTGAAAAGGTTTTTTCTCATCTCAGTCCTAAATGGCCGACCCCTTATTCTTAAACTATGACCCCTGGTTCTGGACTTCCCCAACATCAGGAACATTTTTCCTGCATCTAGCCTGTCTAATCCCTTAAGAATTTTACATGTTTCTATAAGATCCCCTCTCATCATACTAAATTCCAGTGAATATAAACCCAGTCGACCCATTACAAGCCCAGTCTACCCATTACAAGCCCAGACTACCCATTACAAGCCCAGTCGACCCATTACAAGCCCAGACTACCCATTACAAGCCCAGACGACCCATTACAAGCCCAGACTACCCATTACAAGCCCAGTCTACCCATTACAAGCCCAGTCGACCCATTACAAGCCCAGACTACCCATTACAAGCCCAGCTGATCCATCCCCACATGGCCATCAACTCCCCTTTGATTCTTTTTTCTTCCCTAGGTTCCGCATTCCGTCAATTCCAAACAGGAGCACGTTGCAGATAATGCTTCATGCATTTTACTCCAAGCAGAGCAAAGCTCGGGCCCAAGATAAAGCAATTCTGCACAGCACTGATTATCCACAATGATGTTACTTCTGGATTGCACTGATAAGCTGCATCAACAAAAACTGCCATGAATCACTTAAGAAAACATCCAGAACATGATATCAATGCGATTAATATAACTTCAGGCAAATATTCCAGAAAACAGCTATCTATCTGTACAGAGCAGGAGAATGTAAATAACTGAGTCGTTCTCAGAAAGACCACACCAGGAATCATAAGATCTAACCCCACTCACCTGCCTTCTCCCCATAACCCCTGACACCTGAATCGCGCTACATGTTATGATCAGGTACGACAGATAGAAGTTTAGGAGAAACTCTAGGTGATAGGTGAACCGCATTTCAAATTCCATTTGAAAGGATCTCTCAATCAATCACACAGATAACATCTCCCCGTCACCAAGGAGTCTTTGTCTGCAGGGGTGAATAATCAATCCTGGCAGTGCTTGCAAAGACCACATCCCTCCGATCAATGAACAGGAAGCAAGGTTGATGGAGAATGAGGACCAGGGTGAGTATTCTGGCATCTTCAAGAGGTGGCATGGAGAAAGGTGGGATGAATGGCCTCTTTCCTCAACACCTGTCCAAGGGCCCAATAACTCTTCTCAGGTGAAGCAATGATTCACCTGCACTTCTTCCAATTTAGTGGAAGCTTTCAGTTTTGATAACGTGATCTCCTCCATGCTGGAGAAACCACCTGCAGTTAGTTAGTTCAGTCTATTGTTACCTGTGCCGAGGTACAGTGAAAAGCTTTTGTTGCGTGCTATCCAGTCAGCGGAAAGACAATACATGATTACAATCTACTATAGACTGGGTGACCGATATGTTCAGCCCACAAAGGTGACCAAGTTGCCGCGCATTCACTTCAACTGGTCTTTAGCTTCCGACTGTTATAACAACAGAATCAAAATTAAGATAGATGGGACCCAAATACTGAATACAACAATTACAGATATCTAGACTTCATCTGGGAAAATACTGGAGGCTCCGAGATTGTAAACTTAACTCAGTATTTTATCCACACAGATTCTCTCTCTCTTTTAATTAAGATTTTGAGGAGCTGTTAGGTTATGTACAAAATCATGAGAGGAATAGATCGAGTAAAGAGTCTCTTGCCCAGTGTAGGGGAATCAAGAACCAGAGGACATAGGTTCCAGGTGAGGGGGAGATTTAATATAATCTGACTGGTAACATTTTCACAGAAAGGGTGCTGGGTATATGGAACGAGCTGCCAGAGGAGGTAGTTGAGGCAAATACTATCACAATGTTTAAGAAACATTTAGACAGGTACATGGATAGGACAGGTTTAGAGGGATGTGGATCAAATGCAGGTAGGTGGGACATGTTGGCCAGTGTGGGCAAGTTGGGCTGAAGGGCCTGTTTCCACGCTGTATTACTCTATGTTCTGCATCAGAATTCAAAATTATAGGACTTTGAGATGAGGAGAACTGTCTTTAGTCAGAGGTGGTGAATCAGTGGAATTCATTGCCACAGAAGGTTGTGGAGGCCAAGTCAGTGGATATTTTTTTAAGACAGAGATAGACAGATTATTGATTATTTGGGTGTCAGAGGTTTATGGGAAGAAGGCAGGAGAATGGGGTTAGGAGGGAGAGATAGATCAGCTATGATTGAATGGTGGAATAGACTTGATGGGCCGAATGGCCTAATTCTACTCCTATCACGTGACCTCATCTCACAGTCCCAGACTGCTGCTTTTTTCCTCTCCTGTGACCTCAGTCATCCCCTTCTATCTCCACCTCCTCCTGAAAGACCAACAAGGCTTCACCACCATCTTTGAGTTGACACTGCCAGTGTCTGTGTTGTGTGGATCTGCTTTGTATCTAGTACCATCACAGCCACTATTCTCTCTGCCCCTAACCCGTCCCACACACTTGCTTCATACTTGTCACTCACGTCTCCAGTTGCAAAGAAGCTTCTTTAACCTGTAGCATTAACTGTTCTATTTCTCCTTGCAGCTGTCTAACCTGCAGAGTGCCTCCTGTATTCTCCATTTTCATTCCATTAAGGCACACATTATTTTGTACAGTCAACATAGTTTGATGAAAGGGAGATTGTGTTTAACAGAGCAAATCATTGTAGATGTACCCAGCAGTGGAGCCGGGGAAAGTGTCTTTGTGAATTTCCCATGGACACTTAATGAAGGTGCAACATCAGAAGGTTTTTATCAAGGCAAAAAAACTCACGGGGATGAGAGTAATGTATTGGAGGATTTACTCATCGAATGAAATCATTTAATGAGCTGTTATTAGTGGGGTGCTGCAGGAAACTGTTGTGAAGCTCAGCTGTTTGTAATCTTTGACTGCCTCAGGTGATGGGACTACATGTCATGTCCGTGACACAGTAAGGAGAACAGGAAGTCAACTCAATCAAGGAGACAGAGTCAGGAAAGGAATACAAATTGGTCAAGAAGGGGGTTGTGAGAATTGAGCAGGAACGCGGAGAAACGAGACTAAAGATCAGATAAAGATTAAGGTTCTTAGCCCCGACTAGTCTGAAGAAGGGTCTCGACCCGAAACGTCACCCATTCCTTCTGTCCAGAGACACTGCCTGTCCCGCTGAGTTACTCCAGCATTTTGTGTCTACCAGTGAAAAGCGTTTGTTGCATGCAACAAGACTATACTGATACATGAAAGACAATACAGAACGGGCTCCTGAGTGACAACGTGGGCAGGCAAGTTGAGTCCACGTCAGAAATTCTAATGGAACCATGACACCAGTTTATTTTAGAGATACAGCTCGGATACAAGCCCTTCGGCCCACCGAGTCTGCGCCGACCAGCAATCCCCGCACATTAATACTATCCTACACACACTAGGGACAATTTCCAATTACACCAAGCCAAATAACCTACAAACCTGTACGTCTTTCGAGTGTGGGAGGAAACCCACGTCGGTGACGGGGAGAACGTACAAACTGTGTACAGACAGCGCCCACAGTCAGGATGGAACCCGGGACTCTGGCGCTGCAAGCACTGTAAGGCAGCAACTCTACCCACCGTGGCCTCCGTGTCCTGGGCCAATCAGCCTGACTGACCTAATGCTCAAGTTGGTGACCATCGGAAACCATCAGGAAGGGAGATTTCTTCCCGAATCAACGCACTCTTGCAGATACAGGAGATACAACTGTGCTCAAATGCTTCAATAGGGAAGCTCTCGAGACTAATACAGCCTAGAGGTAAATGTTAAATATTCTTTAGTAAATTGTTTTGTTAGGCATGCGGGAGTGACAGTGTTAAGGAAAAAAAAAGTAGAAAAAATTGATTTATAAATCAATGATGGTGAAAATGTTCTGATTATAAGTGTACACATACGTTTCCTATTGGAGTTTCCAAATTGCTTTTCCTTTGACAATCAAACCTAGAATGGATTTTGTCTCTGAAAACTCTTACAATATATTACGGCATGGATAATAGTCTGCAGACTGCAGTCGCAAGGACTTCTCTGTGACATTAAGGCTGGTGCTAAAGGCTGACCTAACGTTTGGTAAAAGTATTTGTGTGCTTGTGACAGAGTCTCAGAGCCCCAAGCACATCAAGAGAAAGGGGGACCATCACCAGGGGTCACCGTTTAAGGATAAGGGGTCGGCCATTTAGGACTGAGATGAGGAAAAACTTCTTCACCCAGAGAGTTGTGAATCTGTGGGATTCTCTGCCACGGAAGGCAGTGGAGGCCAATTCACTGGGTGTTTTCAAGAGAGTTAGATATAGCTCTTATCCTGCCATTCCTGTGTATGAAGGAACTGCAGGTGCTGGTTTAAACCGAAGATAAACGCAAAATGCTGGAGTAACTCAGCGAGGCGGGCAGCGTCTCTGGGGAGAAGGAACGGGTGACGTTTCTCGACCTGAAACGTGTCTAACAAAGGGTCTCCACCCGAAACGTCACCCATTCCTTCTCTCCAGCGATGCTGCCTGTCCCGCTGAGTTACTCTGGCTTTTTGACCATTCCTACCAAGCCAGGGATCAGCATTAGTTGAATGAAAAGTAGAGAAGGGGCTTGGCAGCAGCTGCATCAATGGGGTATGGAACAAAATGGAGCTACCCATCCTGTTACACATTGCTACACAAATAGGAAACACAGAGAAGGAATGAACAGGATGCAGGGATGAACTCACTGCTATACCCCTGGGATCACTAGTTGGGCCAGAGCTGCTCACAATATATATCAATGCTATGAATGTGGGGACAAGACACAGCAGATTCAGATTCAGTCTATTGTCAGATACACGTGAGTGCAATGAGATTCTTGTTGACATGAACCTCACCGAGTCAATAGTATATCACGGTATTGATAACAATAAAGACAGCAGGAGCAACGCTCCAGAATGGTGCAAGCCTCGTGACACAATCTGAAGCCGTGCACAAACATGCTGAAGTATTATCGTGGAATAACCAAACGGGTGGAGTGTAGAGTTTGTGGCAGCAGCTCCATAAAGGAGAGGGGGTGAACCAGGGATTATGGGGAGAGGGCAGGAGAATGGGGTTAAGAGGGATTGATAGATCAGCCATGATTGAATGGCGGAGAGGACTGATGGGCCGAACTGGGCCTGTACTCGCTGGAGTTTAGAAGAATGAGTGGGAAACCTCATTGATATGTACAGAATAGTGAAAGGCCTGGATAGAGTGGATGTGGAGAGGATGTTTCCACTAGTGGGAGAGTCGAGGGCTAGAGGTCACAGCCTCAGAATTAAAGGATGTTTTCCTTTAGGAAGGAGATGAGGAGGAATTTCTTTAGTCAGAGGGTGGTGAATCTGTGGAATTCTTTGCCACAGACGGCTGTGGAGGCCAAGTCAGTGGATATATTTAAGGCAGAAATAGATAGATTCTTGAATAGTATGGGTGTCGGGGGTTATGGGGAGAAGGCAGGAGAATGGGGATAGGAGGGAGAGATAGATCAGACGTGATTGAATGGCTGAGCAGATGATGGGCCGAATGGCCTAATTCTGCTCCTATCACTTATGAAGGAGGTAGAGTGGAGAATGCATGGCAGCAGCTGATGAAGGGGGTGTGAACAAGGTGATGGGGTCAGAAGTCAGATACTCGTGGGGTAGAAGCATTTCTCAAGTCCCGATGTCTGGGCTTTCAAGATGCTGCACCTTCTACCAGTCGGTGGAAGAGAGAAGTGAGCAACGATGATGGTATTTGCAGCCTACCTGATGCAACACACCATGAAGATGGGTCTGGGTGGGAGGCAGTGAGGAGCCTGTGGCTGTAATGGACTACGCTGTGTTCACCACTCAAGATAGACACAAAGAACTGGAGTAACTCAGCGGGACAGGCAGCATCTCCGGAGAGAAGTATTGGGTGACGTTTCGGGTCAAGACCCTTTCTCCAGACTGCACTCCACGCTCGCTGCAGGTTGAGACGGTGAAGAGATTCACTGGATAGTTATCTGTGATGACAGGATGATGATGGAAGTGAGGTTATACAGACAAGCAACAACTCCCCTGAGTTTAGAAGAATGAAGCACAATTTTGTTGAAGACTGCAGACCTCTAATGAGTTATGACAGGAGAGATGTGGAGATGTTTCCCCATCTGGAAATCTGGAATCCAACATCATGGACATACTGTGGCAGCTGGGGGTCAGAGTTGCTTTGTAAATGATGGAGGTGAGCAGAAATGTCTTTACTGAAAAGGTGATGAATCTTTTGGAATTCACAGATCAATATGTTTTCAGATATTCAGGGAATCAAGGGACGTGACCCTTATGCAGGAACCAGGGTTAAAGGTGAGCTATGAACCATCAACTAGTACACTCATCAATGTACATCAGTAACAGATCTAACACGGAAAGCTAAAGAATATCAAACAATACATACACACTTCAGTCTGTAAACAACATTCTTTGCTGTTTTTCTTTGGCCCATTTTATTTCCAGTTACCACTGCTGTTTTAATCCCTTTAGTTTTAATTATCAAATGTGTTACTTGGTACTTTGTGAAATATTTTTTGAAAATCCATAAACACATAAACTCACTGTGTTTCAATCCAATCAATGATTGCTGTTAACTTCAATCTACATTTGCATCTATTCTATTGTAATTTGCTAAATGCCAACAATTGCAATTCAGTTTATTGTTTGTAATGAGGTCTGGAGAACATAAAAATACACAATGATTTTCCGCTGCTGTCAAGATAGCCCACGATTCCATTACATGTCCAGAAATCTATCAACAACTACTTTACTTCAGGGATACTTTAGAGATACAGTGTAGAAACAGGCCCTTCAGCCCACCGAGTCCGTGCTGACCAGCGGTCACCCTGTACGCTAGCACTATCCTACACACACTAGGGACAATTTACAATTTTACCGAAGCCAATTAATCTACAAACCTGCACGTCTTTGGAGGGTGGGAGGAAACCGGAGCACCTGGAGAAAACCCACGTGGTCACAGGGAGAACGTACAAACTCCATACAGACAACACCCATAGTCAGGATCGAGCCCGGGTCTCTGGCGCTGTGAGGCAGCAACTCTACCGCTGTGCCACCGTGCCACCTTTTTGAATAATCTCAGCCATCTGGGGCAAAAAATTCCAAATATGATGTAAACGAGATGTGACATTTCCAGCCACAGTTTGTTTGTGTGGATGTTCTGGCCACATCAATGGGAGAAGTATCTAAGTGTCTTTGTTCACCTCTCACCTTAGAAGAGGCAGTGGCTCCAATTCCCGACTGTGAACTCATGATTAGAACAATAAAGTAACGTTTTTGAAGCTGCCCATTTTATTCCCCAATCTTAAAGCCTGCAAAAATCTCCGCACCAAGCCTAAGATAGAGATTTGACAATGTCCCTGAAGGTCATGGATGAAATCCCATGCAGAGCAATGACAGGCTGAACATGTCAATGGAACAAAACAGCAACATCTTCTTCAGCACAAGAATCAAGACCTCCAGAAACATGAAACCAAATACAAAGTGCTGGAGGAACAGTGGGTCGGGCAGCATCAAGGGAGGGACAATGTTTCAGCTTGGGACCTTCTTCAGACTCCAATGGCAGAGATTTCACAATGCCCTTGAATGCCCAAAGGATTCCAATACGAATCCTGCAGCACTTTGGGTTTTGCTCAAGATTCCAGCATTTGCAGTTCCTTTTGTCTCCTGAAACATGTCATTCATTCTTCAAAAAGGTATTGAAGACATACCTTCATTACTAAAGCTAAAAAAACTGCTGGAGGAACTCATAAAGTTAGGCAACATATATGGAGGGAAATGGACAGATTCAAGTGTCAAGAATGCACAACAGTATACTGTAAGCATAAATACAGAACAGTTCAGTGTGTTTATATAGCATTGACCATATATATATACATAAATAAACAGATAAAGTGCAATAGGCTGTTATAGTTCAGAATTTGTTTGATGGTGAATTTAATAGTCTGATGGCTGTGGGGACGAAGCTGTTCCTGAACCTGGATGTTGCAGATTTCGGGCTCCTGTACCTTCTACCCGATGGCAGCGGAGAGATGAGTGTGTGGCCAGGATGGTGTGGGTCCTTGATGATGTAGGCAGCCTTTTTGAGGCAGCGACTGCGATAAATCCCTTCGATGGAGGGAAGGTCAGAGCCGATGAAGGACTGGGCAGTGGTCACAACTTTTTGCAGCCTTTTCCGCTCCTGGACGCTCAAGTTGCCGAACCAAGCCACGATGCAACCGGTCAGCATGCTCTCTACTGTGCGCCTGTAGAAGTTCGAGAGAGTCCTCCTTGACAAACCGACTCTCCGTAATCTTCTCAGGAAATAGAGGCGCTGATGTGCTTTCTTTATAATTGCATCAGTGTGCTCGGACCAGGAAAGATCTTCGGAAATGTGCAGCAGTAGGCCATTCAGCCCTTCCAGCCAGCACCGCCATTCAATATGATTATGGCTGCTCATCCAAAATCAGTACCCCATTCCTGCTTTCTCCACATATCCCTTGATTCCGTTAGCCCCAAGAGCTAAATCTAACTCTCTCTTGAAAACAGTCTCCTGGTCAGATGACAACTGTTTCAATAAGATGTCTCCAGATTCTGTTTACTTGTGTTTTTCCAAACTAATTGAATTGTAGTTTGTTGCCGGCAACCATGGAGAGTGAAACGCTTTAGAAGAGCTTGGTTTAACCATGGTGAGAAACATCCTTTTTCCACTGTGCTGATTAGATGCCGTTAGCTGGGAATTTCCTCGGGAGCTGTGGGGTCCGCCAATGCACGTCCAATGCAAGCAACAAAAAACAAAGATCTTTTAGAGACACGGCATGGAAAGAGGCCCTTCAGCCCACCGAGTCCGCAACAACCAGCGATCCACGTACACTAGACTATCCCTCCCACCTGGGACAATGTATACACTAGCAACAATTAACCTACAAGCCTGCATGTCTTTGGAGTGTGGGAGGCAACCGGAGCACCCGGTGAAAACCCACAGGGAGAACGTGCAAACTCCGTACAGACAGCACCCGCAGTCGGGATCGAACCCAGGTCTCTGGCGCTGTGAGGCAGCAGCTCTACCCGCTGCGTCACCGTGCCGCCTGCTAAATTTAGTAACATAGTTCCTTCCCATTTATTGGAAAACACCACAGACATTTGAAAATATTCCATGTAACTTGGCTGGAGAGTTTAGAACCTTATACAGGCATGTTACGTGGCAATGGAGGTGGACTTGCAGCAAGACTGTAAGGGGGTGTAGATCATTGTTCAGCAGATGCATGGTGTAATGGTGCCCAGGTCCACACCCAGGTCCACATCCAGGTGCCCAGGTCCACATCCACCAGCTACCTATTTAAAAGCTGTCTCTCCTGTCTGATCTACTGGGTCTCCAGCGTCTGGCAGCATCTCTGGAGAACATGGGTAGGTGACGTTTTATGGTTATGACTCTTCTTCATTGTGAACAAGGGTGTAGTGGGCACCACAGTGTTGCAGGAGTAGAGTTGCTGCCTCACAGCACCAGAGATCCGGGTTCAATCCTGTCTACAGGGTGCTGTCTGTACGGAGTTTGCACGTTCTCCCTGTGACTGCGTGGGTTTTCTCCGGGCGCTCCAGTTTCCTCACGTTCCACAGACGTTCGGGTTTGTAGATTAATTGGCCCTCTGTAAATTGCCCCTAGTGTGTAGGGAGAGAGAGACTATATCATAGAACTGGTGTATGGATGATTGATGGTTGGTGTGGACAGACAGACAGGGATCAAACCCGGGTCTCTGGCGCTGTGAAGCAGCAACTCGACCACTGCGCCACCGTGCTGCTGAGGCTCCTGGTGTTGAGACATAAACTTCCAGGTAACCAGAGAGGTTTAACCAATAACTCCATTGTGTGTTCCTCCCTTGTTATAGGGCAGAAGAATGATTACGATGCTGTATAATCATTCTTGATTTAACGAGAGGGTCAGAATTGAAGGAGATGCAATTCTAAGAACTTGTCAAGGCTCTCGTGTACACCTTTGGTTAAATACGTTCCCAGACTGCTATGGATATTTCTATAATGTGGTCCCTCTGTACAACACAACCTGACTCAAGGCAACACATTCCCAATTCCTCCACTTTGCATGCGTGACTTATCTCCGGCATTGGGTGGGAAGTCAATTAGACCGCAGCTGCCGCATTGAATGCCATTTATTCACACTCAAGCAGCAAAGGAAGAAATGTACCCAAAGTTCCCAGCTCCCATTAGTGTTATGCAGCTGTGGGATGCCACAAACACCTGGAACTTGTGGCAGCGTTAAAACGGGAGAACACCACAAGATGCTTCAGCAGCACACAATATGATACAGACCCCAAGCCAGATGTGTCCAACACTCATGCAGGAAGGAACTGCAGATGCTGGTTTACATCAAAGGTAGGCACAAAGTGCTGGAGTAACTCAGCGGGACAGGCAGAATCTCTGGAGAGAAGGAATGGGTGATGTTTCAGGTCGAGACCCTTCTTCTGTCAGTCTTTGTGAGGAAGGGTCTCGACCCGAAACATCACCCATTTCTTCTCTCCAGAGATGCTGCCTGTCCCACTGAGTTACTCCAGCATTTTTGTATCTATCCTCTGTACAGCACTTGCTCAGAGAGGCTGTACGGAGATTCTCAAAGGAGGGCAGACACATAGTCTGCTTCAGTGAGCAGTTTAGAACATGGGGTGAGATAGATGAGGATACATCCAGGAATCCTCAGGTGAAGAATTTTGGGAGTTATTCTTCATTCTAAGATGAAGTAGATCACAGGATGAAGAGTGTAGGATGGAACTGCAGATGCTGGAAGATAGACACTAAATGCTGGAGTAACTCTGTGGGTGAAACAGCATCTCTGGAGGAAAGAAACAGGTGACGTTTCGGGTCGAAACCTTTCTTCAGTTGAAGAAGGGTCTCAACCTGAAACATCACCAGTATCTAGCCTCTGTCGGCGCAGACTTGCTCAGACAGACGGAGATTCTCAAAGGAGGGCAGACACATAGTCTGCTTCAGTGAGCAGTTTAGAACATGGGGTGAGATAGATGAGGATACATCCAGGAATCCTCAGGTGAAGAATTTTGGGAGTTATTCTTCATTCTAAGATGAAGTAGATCACAGGATGAAGAGTGTAGGATGGAACTGCAGATGCTGGAAGATAGACACTAAATGCTGGAGGAACTCTGTGGGTGAAACAGCATCTCTGGAGGAAAGAAACAGGTGACGTTTCGGGTCGAGACCTTTCTTCAGTTGAAGAAGGGTCTCAACCTGAAACATCACCAGTTCCTTTTCTCCAGAGAAGTTATCTGACCCACTGAGATCGATCCAGGAAGAAGTCAATGAACCGCAGCAAACAAACCTCATGACCAGAACAACAGGACAATAAGACAAAAGCACCAACTGGAGTAAAATACAAGTTATTCACAGCCACTTGTGGACTTTTGGCATGATTGATGGGGTAAATTACCCAATCTATTCACATTTAGCGTTAGATTAATGGTGTTTCAACGCAGTTCTGAAAACAAGTCTGATATGCATGGGAAATATTTCCTTATCACTCACGGCACGGTGGCACAGCGGTAAAGTTGCTGCCTCACAGCACCAGAGGTGTTGACCACGGGTGCTGTCTGTACGGAGTTTGCACGTTCTCCCCGTGACTTGTGTGGGTTTTCTCCGGGGTTCATCCCACACTCCAAGGTGTGCAGGTTAATGGGCTTGGTATCATTGTAAATTATCCCTAGTGCGTGTAGGATAAGTGTGCGGGGATCGCTGGTCGGCGCGGACTCGGTGAGCTGTAGGACCTGTTTCTGCGCTGTTTCTCTAAACTAAAAGACAAAACCACTTGCAGATGTTTGCAATTGGAAACAAATACACTGAAACACAAGCACAATATGCTGGGTGGATGTCTCTGTACTGTGTTCTTTGCATTGGAGGCAACACATACATCAGAGCACATGTAGTGTAGTGGTAGTGTACCAGGAACCTTCACCACCTAGCCTGGAGGTCTTTCTCTGTCTCCCATCACTGTCCTTCATCCAATTGACCTGGGCTGTCAACGGCCAATGCAAGATCCAGAAGATGCTCAAAGTACTCACTGATTAGACTAGGTATGCAGAGAGAGAAAAAGTTCATGTTTCAGGTTGTTAGCCTTTCATCAAAGGGAGGTAATGTCGGGGAAAAGCATAAGATAGGGAGGTTGGAGATAGAAAGATAGTGAGAGAGTGGAGACGGGGAGAGATGGTGATGGTGGTGGTGGTGGTGGTGATGGTGATGGCGGTGGTGATGGTGGTGGTGGTGGTGGTGGGTGAGAGAAGGTGGTGAAACCTGTTGGTTGCTGGTTTAAACCAAATATAGACAAAAAAAGCTGGGTCAGGCAGCATCTGTGGAGAAATGGAAAAATACCTATTTTAATCGTGGCAGTTTGTGCTGGGGGAATGCAAGTGGAGAGATAAACGGACAGAGGAGACCGACAAGGAATGAATACAGTAATTGTGAGAAACAGAATAATAAATTTATTTATTGGCGCCTTTCAAGAGTCTCAAGAACTCTGCAGTCCTTGTAACTATCGCTGGATATCATCAGGTCATAAGTGATAGTAGAATTAGGCCATTCGGCCCATCAAGTCTACTCCGCCATTCAATCATGGCTGATCTATTTCTTCCTCCTAACCCCATTTTCCTGCCTTCTCCCCGTAACCTCAAACACCCGTTCTAATCGAGAATCTATCTATACCCTGCATCCACTGTCTTGGCCTCCACAGCCGTCTGTGGCAAAGAACTCCACAGATTCACCACCCTCTGACTAAAGAATCCGTCCAGCATGTTCGATACCGTTGAGAGAGGGAAGGTAACCAAGGCAATGTTGCACCTGGATGCTCTTTCATCAGGACCGGCTGGCTGCCTCTGGTGCCCAAAGATGTTGAACTCATCATTGAAACCTGAAGCAGTAATATGTTGATGTGGAAGGTCAAATTGAGCTTACACCGGGATCTTGCACTGTTCCGACATATCCCAGCGACACATCAGTGAGTAACTGCAGAAGCTACGAATCCAAAACACAAACAGGAATAGCTGGGACATGTTTAACGCAATTGAATTTACACAACTCCCACCTACTTTTTTTCTGCAGACACAAAAAGCTGGAATAACTCAGCGGGTCAGGCAGCGTCTCTGGAGAGAAGGAATGGGGGACATTTCAGTCGAGACCTTTCTTCAAACTGAGGGTCAGGCGAAAGGGAGACACAAAGATATGGAAGGGAAAGGTGTGAAAACAAGGGGTCAAAGGGTACAAAGGTCAAGGGAATTGTAGACTAGATCCTTGTTGGCCAGGGGAAGGTGACAACGAGGCAAACAGAGATACAATATAATCAGGAGGACAGTGGGACTGGCCGGAGAACTAGGGTGGGGGAGGGACGGATAGAGGGGGAAAACAAGGGTTACTTAAAGTTAGAGGAGTCAATGGTCACCGCTGGGGTGTCAGCTGCCCAAGCAAATTCATGCAGGATCTTTCCTGACAGCAAAAATGTGTTTGGCATTGAACACAATAGAATAATATGGCACGTGGTTTTATATAGAACTTGTATTAGCCACTATGTTAAGCATATCTTTAATGCATATTACAATTTCTAGCTTAATAAAACTGTGCTGTTTGCTTTGTGGATACATCACCATGGCACCCATAATGTTTGCTACATCCTAATCACTGCCTTTGCTAGAAGCAATGAAATTCATTTAAGGCTTGTTTACATTGTGAAGAATTCCAGCCTCTCAAAGTACAGGAGAACCTGCTGCTTAGAATCTTTCATTTTCATTATGGGATGGAAATTAATGCAACAGAAATGCCACTGGTTAAATCCATGCATAAACAGCTGTAATCAAGCCTTGAGATTTCAGACCTTAGCATTGATGTCAGAAATAGCTTCAAGGCAGCCAGCATTATGGAGATCACAGTCAGCCTATGCAATCATCATCGACTGCTTTGATCTCTCGTTTTCACACCTTTCCCCTCCATATCTCTAGTCCCCTTCACCTGTGACCCTCAGTCTGAAGAAGGTCTCAACCCGAAACGTTACCCATTCCTCTCTCCAGAGATGCTGCCTGTCCTGCTGAGTTACTCCAGCCTCGTGTGTCCATCTTCTCAGCAGGCGTGATTATCTCTCAGCCTGGTCACACTCAGAAAAAAGTTGGTTCTAAATGAGTGGTCACTATAATGGCAATCACCTTCCTAGCTGTGTGTGGCTGACACCAGCTCTCAGACCAGGCTGAAATCCAAAACATGTTGAAGCTAATTTGTAAATTTTCTGTGTGGCAGCACGGCGACGCAGCGGGTAGAGCTGCTGCCTCACAGCGCCAGAGACCCGGGTTCGTTCCTGACGTACGGGTGCTGTCTGTACGGAGTTTCTCCCTGTGACCTGTGTGGGTTTTCTCCGGGTGCTCCGGTTTCCTCCCACATTCCAAAGACAGCACCTGAGGTCAGGATCGAATTGGGTCTCTGGTGCTGTGGGCCATCAGTTCCACCTGCTGCGCTAACGTGCCGCCCTAGAGAACAGCACATTCCTCCTATGGAACTATCTGGTTTCACAGCACAATGGAGGAGCTGAAACACTGTGGAAAATCCCACACCAGCGCTTTGTGGTGGCCACACGTCCGTGTGTGGGGGAAACTCACTGGAGAGGTCACATGCTGAGTGTCCAATACCTCGTTACCCACCGCTCCTCCAGCAAGGTCTGGGACAAGAACCGACTGCAGGCAGTGAAGAAAGCTAATGGCACGTTGGCCTTCATAGAGAGAGGATTTGGGTTTAGGAGCAAGTTGGTCCTACTGCAGTTGAACAGGGCCCTGGTGAGACCAAACCTGGAGCATTGTGTGCAGTTTTAGTCTCCTAGTTTGAGGAAGGACATTATTGCTATTGAGGGAGTCCAGCGTAGGTTCACCAGGTTAATTCCAGGGATGGCGAGACTGACATATGATGAAAGAACGGATTGACTGGGCTTGTATTCACTGGAATTTAGAAGGATGAGAGGGTTTCTTATAGAAACATATAAAATTATTAATGGATTGGACAAGCAAGAGGCGGGAAACATGTTTCCGATGTCAGATTAGTACAGAACCTGGCATAACAGTTTAAGAATAAAGGGTAGGCCATTTAGAACGGAGATGAGGAAAAACATTTTCACCCAGAGAGTTGTGAATCTGTGGAATTCTCTGCCACAGAAGGCAGCGGAGGCCAATTCACTGGATGTCTTCAAGAGAGAGTTAGATATAGCTCTTAGGGCTAACGGAATCAAGGGATATGGGGAGAAAGCAGGAAAGGGGAACTGATTGTGGATGATCAGCCATGATCATATTGAATGGTGGTGCTGCTTCGAAGGGCCGAATGGCCTACTCTTGCATCTATTTTCAAAGTTTCTATGTTTCTATGTTTCCATTTCCACAAGCTTGTGCCTCAGTTCCAGCCTGAGCAAACTATGAAGGAAATAGGCAACGTTTCGGGCCGAAACCCGGAAGGGTTTCGGCCCGAAACGTTGCCTTTTTCCTTCGCTCCTTAGATGCAGCTGCACCCGCTGAGTTTCTCCAGCTTTTTTGTGTACCTTCGATTTTCCAGCATCTGCAGTTCCTTCTTAAACACATGCCCCTTTCACTGTTATATTGATGGGAACAGAAGAGAGATCTCAAATGCAGCCATTCGGGACATGTCCAGCCATTAGAATTAATGCACGAGAGTTTGATTTGATCAATCTTTTTTACCGCTGTTGATCTCTTTTCCCGTCGCGATTTGAAATCAGGCATTGGCTGTTTGAAAACGTCTACTCAGTTTAAAGATCTAACAGCAATTGCAGTGTTGTTGAGATTCACTTGCAGCAGCAGCAACTACCGCAGGCTTTTCACTAAGAATGGGCTTTGAAAATATACGTTCAAACAAAGGGGATGGAGCCTAGACCATTCCTCAGGGTCCCAGCAAAATGGGAAAGAAAAGTCTCCAGACTCTTCTCAATGGATGGCTCCGTTTAAAAGTAAAATGAAAATAGCAAGTCTTGAATTATACACAACTGAGATGCCAGGAGGAATAGGGTGGAATAATTGGACACCTACCTACCTACCCACCTACCCACCTAAATACATACCCACCCACCCACCTATCTCTAAAACTCTCATCTTGTTTGGGATTCTGTCTGCGTGCGTGTCTGCGTGACCATGTGCTCCCGGAACTATGCCAAAACAGTACACGATAACGCTACAATTTTTGCACCACCTTATTCACAATTGTCCTGTGTGTGTGTGTGTTTTTTTTAAAAATCAAGTTTCGTTCAGATTGATGTTCTATTTAACATTATTCACATTTTTAACTTTACAAAATCCAGTATGAGAAAAAAATCACTTGGCGTTGCAGTGGCAGTTAGCAGCTATGGGATCTCATGGGATCTCATTTACATAAACTGCCCATCAGCAGTGTTCCAATGTTACAATGTTAACAAGGACAGGACTGCCAGCATAATGAGAGATTTGTTAGTTTTTAAGAGGGAACTGCAGATGCTGGAGAATCGAAGGTTACACAGAAAAGCTGGAGAAACTCAGCGGGTGCAGCAGCATCTATGTATATTTGTTATATTGTTGTAAGAGGGAGGGAGTGGGGGAGGGGACGAGGAGAGGATTGTTGTTTAATGTTATTTAAACAGATATAGGGAGAGGAGGGGGATAGGGAGGGGAGAGGGGTTATGGAGGGGGGGAGGGAGTGACAGGGGTTAGGGGAAAGGAGAGGTGAGGGATGGAGTGGGGGAGGAGGGAGGAAGAAAAGAAGGGAGGGTGAAGAGGAGGGCGAGGGAGTGCTGGCGGATGAGGGGAAATGAGCCCCGTCTACGCAGTTGGAGGCTATGGGTGCGTGGTGGAATATTGCGTTGGGGGAACAGTCCCTGTAACAGGGACTCTATGGGTTTCACTTGGTCTAGTACCTTTTAAATTGGGAAAGGTGTTTAGAAAAATGATAATGTTAAATAAGTTAAAACATTAAAATGCGGTGGCACGGAGGTGCAGCGGAATAGTTGCTGACTCACGGCGCCAGAGACCTGGGTTCGATCCTAACTACGGGTGCTGTCTGTACGGAGTTTGTACATTCCCCCCCCCCCCCCCCCCCCGGATGATCTTCAGTTTTCCTCCCACACTTCAAAGGCGTACAAGTTTGTAGGTTGATTGGTTTAGTATAAGTGTAAAATTGTACGTTGGGATGTGTTAATGTGCAGTTATCGCTGGTCGGTGTGGTGTGACTCGGTGGGCCGAAGGGCCTGTTTCCGCACTGTATCTCTAAACTAGACTATTAAAAAAGTGTATTCTACTCAGTTTCTAATTAGACTAGAAAATGGGGGAACAAAATCAGACTCACCAGGATCATATTGAATGGCGGTGTTGGCTCGTAGGACCAAATGTCCTACTCCAGCCCCTATTTACTACGTTTCTATGGTTCTATGTATACAAAAATTAATTTCACTGTAGCTAGATACATGTGAGAAATAAAATACCAGTAACGGGGAGAGCGTGCAAACTCCACCCAGACAGCATATAAAGTCAGAATTGAACATGGGCTGCCTTTGCCGTTGCTTACGACATGAGATTCAATGCTGGATAAACTGCACTTGGTACAAAAAACTTCAGACCCTCAGGAAATGGCCCAACATCTGAGGAACAGTCACTGCGGCAATCCTTGCAGAGACAAATCTTGCATGGCAACAGATAAACAGGAGACATAAAGTGAAAATATTCAGACACCAAATCTTCCACGCTCTCACATGACCAGTGCTGGACTTGGTGATACCCAACCGAAATGAAGCAGGCATCTGGGTAAAACTTGTGTAAGAAGGAACTGCAGATGCTGGTTTAAACTGAAGATAGACACAAAATGCTGGAGTAACTCAGCGGGTCAGGCGGCATCGCTGGAGAGAAGGGACAGTTGACGTTTCGGGTCAAGACCCATCTTCGGGTCAAGAATCCCTCCAGAGATGCTGTCTGTCCCACTGAGTTACTCCAGCATGTGTCTATCTTGGGTAAAACTGTCCCAGTTAAAACAGTTATTCGGCACGTGGGCAGCAGTAGAGTTGCTGCCTCACAGCGCCAGAGATCCGGGTTCGATCCTGTACAGAGTTTGTACGTTCTCCCCGTGACTGTGTGGGTTTTCTTCGGGTGCTCTGGTTTCCTCCCACATCCCAAAGACGTACAGGTTTGTAGGTTAATTAGCTTCTGTAAAATGTAAATTGACCCTAGTGTGTGTAGAATAGTGTAAGTGTGTGGGGATCACTGGTCGGTGCGGACTCGGTGGGCCGAAGTCCTGGGATGTCAGGACTTGAGGGAGGATCTTATAGAAGAAAGACTGGATAGACTAGGCTTGTACACACTAGAATTTAGAAGATTGAGGGGGGATCTTATAGAAACATACAAAATTATTAAGGGGTTGAACAGGCTAGATGCAGTTCATTGGCTATATTTAAGAGGGAGTTAGATGTGGCCCTTGTGGCTAAAGGGATCAGTGGGTATGGAGAGAAGGCAGGGATGGGATACTGAGTTGGATGATCAGCCATGGTCATATCGAATGGCGGTGCAGGCTCGAAGGGCCGAATGGCCTACTCCTGCACCTATTTTCCATGTTTCTATGTTTCCGCGCTGTATCTCTAAACCAAATCTAGTTGAACCAAGCTAAACTAAACTAAATTAAACGTTCCCAACTGGAATACAACAGTTATTTAATCTCTCGTTTCCCCTGCACAGCCCCCTTTCATTGCCAGCTATTTTACTGAATACATCTCTACATTCTGAAAGGCTGAAATCCCAGGCACAAGTATTCTGTGGTCATGTCACTCACTATCTATTCAAACAGAGCTATTCAACACAAGGCTGATGCATTCTGCAGCCAACTCTGATAAAATTACAATTTCAAGCAACATAACAGTCAGGCATTGGAAAAATACAACAATGGAACTCTGCTGGAGATGACTAGAACTAGCAGTTGGAGCTAGAGATTTCTTGAATCACAATACTCATTCAAAGACCAATTCAATAAAGGTAACACCTTTACCGAATGATTAAAACAGTATTTACCTTTCAGAGTAGCTCCTAGCTGGGCTACTGGTTTTACTAACATTTCTTTATACTTTAAACTGTCTTAATTGGAAACCTTTAAATAAAATCCAAGACATTTCATTAATTTTGTGTCTATTGAAAGCTGCAGATCAATTGGTTTTACCTTGATCGCCCCTGAATAAATGGTCTGGCCTAAGAAATCAATTTAGTAACTCTGTGCCATCTGAAAGCAGTCGTATTAAAAATGTATTTGATCTTCAGATTTAATGGAACTTAATCAGCTTTTCAGATTAAAGTGAATTTATTGACATTTTGTGAACTGGTTTCTTTTGGACTTCTCAGCGTGAATCATTGACCCATTTAGGCTGCATCTCGCTATTGTTTTACCTTTGTGTTACACGCACGGTGGCGCAGCGGTAGAGTTGCTGCCTCACAGCGCCTGAGACCCGGGTTCCATCCCGACCACGGGTGCTGTCTGTATGGAGTTTGTATGTCCTTCCCGTGACCTGCGTGGGTTTTCTCCGGGATCTTCGGTTTCCTCCCACGCTCCAGGTGTACGTACAGGTGTAATTGGTTTTGTAGAAGTGTAAATTGTCCCTGGTGTGTGTTGGACAATATTCCTGTGCGGGGACCTTGTGCAACCAGATTATGCCCTTTTTCTGGTCGTCACTGGATTTTCAACATGCTGACAATATTCGACTATGACGGGTGCCGGCAGTCGCCAAAAAAATAATGTAAGTGGGACAAGCCCTTAAGGATGAGAAGGATGTTAAATAAATGCAAATTCTTTTTCTTCCTGTCTTTGCTGCCTCAAACTCAAAACCAGCTTCTTATTTTCAGAAGGCTATCAACCTGAAAAGTCAACTCTGATTCTTTTTCCACAGATGCTGCCTGACCTGCTGAATAACTCCAGCATTTCATGGTTTTATTTCAGATTTTCTGCATCTACAGATGTTTTAGATTTATATTTTCTAATGTTTTCTGCAGGTGATGAGTTTGAGATTCAATCATCTGGGACATGCTCTTCTAATTGCTACTCCATGGATTTTGTGCAGAAATCGATCGCAAAGTTTTAGAACTCGGAACAGAATACAGTCTTCAATGGACCACTGAGGAACATGAAGGTAGACACACAATACTGGAGTAACTCAGCGGGTGAGGCAGCATCTCTGGAGAGAAGGAATGTGCGACTTTTCTACTTCCCTCCGACTCCAGGACTTGACCTGAAACATCGCCCATCCCTTCTCTCCAGAGACGCTGCCTGTCCCGCTGAGTTACTCCTGCATTTTGTATCTACCTTCAAATTAAACCAGCATCTACAGTTCTTTCTTACACTTGGGGAACACGACACAACGGTGTACTGAGAATGCTGCACACCTTTTAAAAATCTTTTTTTTTTATTACCAAAAATAATTTATATTTATTATTTATAAAAACGATATGTACAATACAAACAAGCCCACCACCAGAATACAAAGTCAAACAAATATTCTTAAATACTGAATATTAAATAACTATTTCCCAATCCTTGTTAAGGATACATTCCACCCCCCCGCCCCCCTCCGTGGTGCCCAGCGGCCCAGGAACTCCTCCAGGCTCTCCGTGAACAGCTCACTGTGGTGGGACTTCCATGCCTCCCAATTGTAGTCTCCCTCAGTCAAGTCCATCCCACACGGTTCCCAAACACTCGCGTATGTACGAACTGCAGCAAAGCTGGGGGTTTATACGTGGGGGCAGACGTGTACATGACTACAACGGTTCTTATCTAGCTCCCTCCCGAATGCCACAGTCAACCCCCTGTCGCTGTTATCATAACTTCATAAGTGATAGGCCATTCGGCCCACCATGCCTACTCTGCCATTCAATCATTGCTGATCTATCTCTCCCCCTAACCCCATTCTCCTGCCTTCTCCACATAACCCCTGACACCTGTACTAATCAAGAATCTATCTATCTCCACCTTAAAAATATCCAATGACTTGGCCTCCACAGCCGTCTGTGGCAAAGAATTCCACAGATTCACCACCCTCCGACTAAAGAAATTCCTCCTCATCTCCTTCCTTAAGGAACGTCCTTTAATTCTGAGGCTGTGCCCTCTGGTCCTAGACTCTCCCACTAGTGGAAACATCCTCTACACATCTGCTCTATCCAGGCCGCCCACTATTCGGTACGTTTCAATGAGGTCAAAATACAGCTACAATAACCACTTCTCCAACTTCAGGTAGCCCCGGCATTCCCTCTCCCTCTATCCCTTCCCCCACCCAAGTTGCACCAGCTTCTCGTTCTCACCCAACAAACAGCTAACAACGGCCTGTTGCCTTTATCATCGTTACTTTTTTGCACATCTTTCATTCATTGTTGTTTATCTCTCTACATCATCGTCTATATCTCTCATTCCCCTTTCCCCTGACATTGTTCTCTGCAGGTGATGGGTTTAATACACTGAAGGGATTATGTAAATATATGTTGCTAATATTGAGAGCTAATATTGTGTCCTTTATAATTTAACCCAGGCAATGTAACTCAAACTAAATGACATTACAACTAAATCCATTGAGCTTGCTGGCAAGTTTTCTTGCTATTTAAGCAGTCCTGTGAGCTGGTGATATATAAAGCCTCATGTAATGAGTTTGAAGTCCGTACTTCATGTTTTGATCCATGGGTTTTGTATGGATCGGGGCTGTGGAGTGATCTGGGCGGGAAGTCGCCTGAATCAGTTGTGGGCAATAAGGCATAATCCAACATCTCTCCGTCTTCTCACCCAAATTAAACTACTCGGAACGTTTTAAACTTTGCGTTAGATATCGCTTGGGGCGGCACGGCACCGCAGCGCAAGAGACCTGGGTTCAGTCCTGACTACGGGTGCTGTCAGTACGGAGTTTGCACGTTCTCCATGTGGGTTTTCTCTGGGTGCTCCAATTTCCTCCCACACTCCAAAGACGTACAGATGTATAGGTTAATTGGCTTCTGTAAAAATTGTAAATTGTCCCTGGGGTGTGTAGGTAGTTTTAGTGTACGGGGTGATCGCTGGTCAGTGCGGACTCGGTGGGCCGAAGGGCCTGTTTCCGCACTGTATCTCTAAATCAAATATGTTCCAACCACCACTCACTATCTTTAGGTTTAGGTTTCAAGACACAGTGCAGAAACAGGCGATCTGGCTCACCAAGTCCACGTCCACTAACAATCACATGTACATTAGTTCTATCTTACACATTAAGGGCAATTTTACAGAGGCCAATTAACCTACAAACCTGCACTCAGAGAGGTCACGGGGAGAATGTGCAAACTCTGTACAGACAGCACCCGCTGAGTTACTCCAGCACTGTACAGACAGTCCATGAAGATTGTTCCACAAAGGGTTTGTTTCCAAGTTGCATAATTCCACTTCGATTGCCTGTGATATCTCAGCTCAACTTATTCTAACCACCTCCATTGTCCCATCTCCAGGAGTGACTCTCGAATCTACTTACACGGTCTGCCCCAGCACTGAATTCCACTTCACGGAATTGTTCCACTTTACACTTAACTCCCCCCTGTATTTGCAAATAAGTGGATGGATGTCCGTGTTTGAGTGGGAGCTTCTGAACTTCATCACTGATCTTAGAAAAGATTGAAAACGACGAGTGCGAGAAGCTTTGCAAAAACGACAATACATTTTACACCCCCTCTGATCTTTATTTCTAATGAAGGCTCTAGAAATAGTTGGAGAGGGACACAGGGTAAATTTGGGAGTGGATTTGAGTTTCTAGCACCCATTCTATATAATAGTAGACACAAAATGTCAATGGATATTACAGGGATTTGTAAAAGACAAACTATACATTCATTCCACAAAAGGCTACCTCAGTGTTGTTTAAATTAGATGTGTAGAGATACGATATGATATGATAACTTATTTGCTGCGTGTTATCCAGTCAGCAGAAAGACTATATGGCATTACAATCATCGATACACCAAAATAAAGGGTTTACAATACGATAGAACATAGAAACATTGAAATTAGGTGCAGGAGTAGGCCATTTCGCCCTTCGAGCCTGCACCGCCATTCAATATGATCATGGCTGATCATCTAACTCAGTATCCCGTACCTGCCTTCTCTCCATACCCTCTGATCCCCTTAGCCACAAGGGCCACATCTAACTCCCTCTTAAACATAGCCAATGAACTGGCCTCGACTACCCTCTGCGGCAGAGAGTTCCAGAGACTCACCACTCTCTGTGTGAAAAAGGTTCTCCTCATCTCGGTTTTGATTCCAGGAAGGACTGTTGCCCACGGTGACCTGGTGATTGATTCAATCACGGACCTGTCTCACCTCTTCTCCCCTCTCCCATCAGGCAAGAGGTACAGGTTCACCTCCAGATTCAAGGACAGTTTCTTCCCAGCTGTTATCAGGCAACTGAATCATCCTCTCACCAACTAGAGAGCGGTCCTGACCTCCCATCTACTGTTGGAGACTCTCGGACTATCTTTAATCGAGCTTAACTGGACTTTACCTTGCACTAAATGTAATTCCCTTTATCCTGTATCTGTACACTGTGGATGGCTGGATTGTAATCATGTATTGTCTTTTCACTGACTGGTTAGCACGCAACAAAAAACCTTTCACTGTACCTCGATACACGTGACAATAAACTAAACATTAAAACATTGCCAGAGTAACCACAGATCAAGGAATTATCACCATTCAATATCTCTGCTTCACCCCCAAGCTTCAAATACATGAATAAATGGAGTATCAAGCCAGGACAAATATCTTCTTGCAAGTGGCCTCGATATTGGTTCCAGCGTGTGCCAAAAATCTACCCAACCGAAAGAGTGTTATAAACCGTTATACTAAACATTTAGAAGCAAACACTAAGATACAATTTCAGCTGGGGTCTTACCTTTCAGTCTTGTGCTTCTTCAATACTTTGCTGCTCTGCAGTCTGGAATGGGTGATAAACACAGAGTGCTGGAGTAACTCAGCGGGTCAGGCAGCATCTGTGGAGAACATGGATAGGTGATATTTCACAGAGTGCTGGAGTAACTCAGCGGGTCAGGCAGCATCTGTGGAGAACATGGATAGGTGACGTTTCACAGAGTGCTGGAGTAACTCAGTGGGTCAGGCAGCATCTGTGGAGAAATGGATAGGTGACGTTTCACAGAGTGCTGGAGTAACTCAGCGGGTCAGGCAGCATCTGTGGAGAAGATGGATGTCAAGATCCTTCTTCAGACAGTCTGGAGTGGGTATTAACTGTTGAAGACAGTCTATGAAGTAGCCCCACCTCACCTGCACTGATATAGACTGAGGGTGTTGTTGAGGGGGGAGGGGGAGGGGGGCAGCTCCTGTGATGAATTGTTAATAACACACAGAGTCGGTGCGTCCACCTACAACCATCAGTGTTACACCCTCACACATTCACTCACACTCACTCACTCACCCCTCACTCACCCCTCACTCACTCACTGACTCACCCTACTGGTTCACTGCAAGCACTATCACACCCCACAGTGGTCAAACACCACAACATAATATTCTACACCCCCCCCCCCCCCCCCCCCCGACATGAAACCTCCCACAACAACAGCTTGTGGATTCTCAGCAACACAGAACACAACATGTACACATTTCTCACATAATTTTCATCACGTTTTACAACATAGTTTTTACAACATTTTACAACAGTTTTATAACATAGCATTTACAATGTCAAGTCAAGTCAAGAGAGTTTATTGTCATGTGTCCCAGATAGGACAATGAAATTCTTGCTTGCTGCAGCACAACAGTATACTGTAAGCACAAAAATACAGAACAGTTAATTCAATATACACATATATATACGCACACATATATATATATACACACACACACACACATAAATAAGCAGATAAAGTGCGATAGGCTGTTATAGTTCAGACTCTGTTGGCAAGTTTAATAGTCTGATGGCTGTGGGGAAGAAGCTGTTCATGAACCTGGATGTAACTGATTTCAGGCTCCTGCACCTTCTGCCCAATGGTAGCAGAGAGCAGAAGAGAATGGACACAAAGTGGTGGAATAGAATGGTGGGGGTGATGGAAATGTAGAAATTGTCATCTCACTGTATGGAAAGGGAGCAATGAAATCATCATCAGCAGCAGCAGCAAAATAATCAATAGATATCACAATAAACGAACAAAAAAAGTTAGTAAATAAAATATCTGATGTAGTGCGAAACAAAACAAAGCCCGAATATGTAGAAACATAGAAAATAGATGCAGGAGTAGGCCATTCGGCCCTTTGAGCCAGCACCACCATTCAATATGATCATGGCTGATCATCCACAATCAGTACCCCATTCCTGCTTTCTCCCCATATCCCTTGATTCCGTTAGCCCTAAGAGCTAAATCTAACTCTCTCTTGAAAACATCCAGTGAATTGGCCTCCACTGCCTTCTGTGGCAGAGAATTCCACAGATTCACAACTCTCTGGGTTGAAGACGTTTTTCCACATCTCAGTCCTAAATGGCCGACCTCTTATTCTTAAACTTAAAGGAAGGTTACAGATGCTGCTTTTAAACTGAGCACGAGAACAGTGGAAGTTTTTAATGCCAGCTCATGTCAGAGTGGTTCCACAGCACAGCACAGCACATAACAGCAAAAAACAGTATATTGCAGGCACAGACATCGTGAGTTTATTGGTAGAATGCAAACATTTCATGGTTCTTTATCCTCTGAAGTGCACATAACTAAAACAACAAATTAAATGTGTAAAGGAAGGAACTACAGATGCTGGTTTAAACCAAAGATGGACATGGTCTGGAGAGAAGGGAATGGGTCGCTTTCAGGTGACACATTCCTGTCTCTCATCAGGCAGCATGGGTGATAGGTGACGTTTCACAGAGTGCTGGAGTAACTCAGCGGGTCAGGCAGCATCTGTGGAGAACATGGATAGGTGACGTTTCACAGAGTGCTGGAGTAACTCAGCGGGTGCAGCAGCATCTGTGGAGCTGAGGAAATAGACAACATTTCGGGCCGAAACGTTGCCTATTTCCAGAAGGGTTTCGGCCCGAAACGTTGCCTATTTCCTTAGCTCCATAGATGCTGCTGCACCATAACTCAGTGGGTCAGGCAGCATCTGTGGTGAACATGGATAGGTGACGTTTCACAGAGTGCTGGAGTAACTCAGCGGGTCAGGCAGCATCTGTGGTGAACATGGATAGGTGACGTTTCACAGAGTGCTGGAGTAACTCAGCGGGTCAGGCAGCATCTGTGGAGAACATGGATAGGTGACGTTTCACAGAGTGCTGGAGTAACTCAGCAGGTCAGGCAGCATCTGTGGAGAACATGGATAGGTGACGTTTCACAGAATGCTGGAGTAACTCAGCGGGTCAGGCAGCATCTGTGGAGAACATGGATAGGTGACGTTTCGGGTCGGGACCATTCTTCAGACTGAGTGTAAGGGAGAGAGGTAACTGGGAGCAAGAAAAGACCAGGATAAAAATCAGGATAAAATCAGGGCCAGCAACAGATGAGTTCAGGCAGGGAGGTTCCCCGATTGTTGGCTGGGCTGGGCAGGAGTGATCCCAAGAGTGTTACATCGTTGTGAACTGGTTAGCCGAGTTTTAGTGGGGTGGTGGGGGGGTGCTTGGGAGGGTGGAGGGGAGTGCTTGTACAAGATACTTAAAATTAGAGAATTCAATGAAAATGAAAATAAAATGAACATTAGAGAATTGTTAAGTCCCTCCCCACTCACGCACCCTGGATGCCTGGAACTCCAAACAAGCCCTCTCCCCATGTACAGAGTACCCAGCTTGCAGACTGTGACTACCTGTAATTTGATGCAGAGACCAGTGGCTGAGGGCTGATTCACCCTGAAACACACTTGTGTTCTCCCTGTCACGGTGCCCAGCTGTGCCTAGTTAGCCTCATGTGGTCAGGATATCTAATGCAGGATAGACGTTAACACATCGATAGATCACGCTGCCGTGAACAACAACTGGAGCAACAGGTGTAGATGGCGATTTAATCGGCGTATGAATGTTGGAGTACTTTGGGAATTGCACGAGAACCAGACCTGATGGAAATGAGACGTTTAATGCCAGCTCATATCAACAGAGTGGATTCCACAGCACAGCACAGCACAGCACAGCACAGCACACACGCTATATTGCAGGCACAGAGCTTCGTGAGTTTATTTGTAGAAGCAAATATTTTTGAATATTTAGAAGAAAGTGCAAACATTTCATGGTTCTGTGATTACTGACTATTATCCTCTGAAGTGCACATAACGAAACATCAACAAATTAAATGTGTAGGAAGGAACTGCAGATGCTGGTTTAAACCAAAGATAGACACAAAAAAATGCTGGAGTAATTCAGCGGGACAGGCAGCATCTCTGGAGAGAAGGAATGGGTCGCGACCCTTCTGCAGACTGAAGAACGTTCTTGCCCCGAGACCCATTCTTGCACCGTTACACACACACACACACACATTCCTTCTCTCCAGAGATGCTGCCTGTCCCGCTGAGTTACTCCAGCATTTTGTGTCTATCGTTTGTTTGAGATATTTTCGCTGCAGAAAGGTGCCCGGTGAAACCACAGCTGCCGTTTGGAATCGGTCACTAGAGCTGCCAGAGGAGGAATGTTCGCACTAGGAAACTGTTCCAGCCAAGAAGTAACGGTAGTATTCCCTGGCACTGATGAACAGCACATGCTGCAAGATCTCTGGCTGAATCATTGGGAAACAAACTGTGCCTGCCACTGTGTGTTTTCATGCACGCTGATTGTTCTGTAAATGGGACCAGTGAAAATGATGCACTGAATAATTGTTGGGTTGAGTTTATTGTCACGTGTACCGAGGTACAGTGAAAAGCTTTTGTTGCGTGCTGGACCAGTCAGTAGAAAGACAATACGCGATTACAATCGATCCAATTACAGTGTATAGACACATGATAAGGGAATAATTGTTTAAGAAAGAACTGCAGATGCTGGAAAAATCGAAGGTAGACAAAAATGCTGGAGAAACTCAGCGGGTGAGGCAGCATCTATGGAGAGAAGGAATAGGTGACATTTTGGGTCGAGACCCTTCTTCAGACATAAGGGAATAACATTAGTTTGGACTCGAGACACAGCAAGGAAACAGGCCCTTCGGCCCAACGAGTCCGTGCCGACCAGCGATCCCCACACACTAACACTATCCTACACACACTATGGACAATTTACACTATGTTTCACCGAAGCCAATCAACCAACAAATCTGCACGTCTTTGGAGTGTGGGAGGAAACAGGAGAGCTCAGAGAAAACCCACGCAGGCCACGGGGAGAGCGTACAAACTCCACACAGTCAGGGTCGAACCCGGGTCTCTGGCGCTGTGAGGCAGCAACTCTACCGCTGCGCCACCGTGCCAAGTCCTCATAACATATGCCCCACATATAAACGTGAGTGTACACACTGTGGGGGGATTGTGCAAACATGTGCAAGTTATTCCTTGCTCTTCCTGTGCAGTGGAGAGATACGTTTTTTTGGCCTTCCATCACAGCAATGTGATGGATGTTTATGTAAATTATGTTGTGTCTTGGGTCTATTTGTTTGTAATGTATGGCTGCAGAAACGGCATTTCGTTTGGACCTCAAGGGGTCCAAATGACAATTAAATGTATCTTGTAAACAACGGCTAGAGCAGAAACACAACGCTATTAGCTGTGACAATGAAGCTCGGCTTGAGGTCAGACACCATAGAAATTGTCACGTTTACTCAAACCTTGGTTCTGTTTAGTGGATTTATTTTAATTGTGAAATGTGGGGGATTATTCCATGAATATTACAATATACTATTCTGGAAATTAATTTTGAAAACGATACAGCAACCTTGGAAACTGTTCATCATGTCTGGTGCTTTCAAGCAACTTCAAACATTTCTATTGAAGTTTACAGTGAATAACTTCTCACTAAAAGCACCTTGACAGCAAACAAAGAGTAAGAAAAGTCTCTGTTCCCCCACAGCTGTGTGATTTCACCACTTGTTGGAGTTATACCAGGTGATGACCCAAATTACAGCTTCAGAAAGAAGATGCTGTTTGTTCTGAGCTCAAAGAAGGATGTTCCTATAGATCCAGCAGGCTCTGGGACATAGGTAGCAGGTTCCTATAGATCCAGCAGGCTCTGGGACATAGGTGGCAGGTTCCTATAGATCCAGCAGGCTCTGGGACATAGGTGGCAGGTTCCTATAGATCCAGCTGGCTCTGGGACATAGGTGGCAGGTTCCTATAGATCCAGCTGGCTCTGGGACATAGGTGGCAGGTTCCTATAGATCCAGCAGGCTCTGGGACATAGGTGGCAGGTTCCTATAGATCCAACAGGCTCTGGGACATAGGTAGCAGGTTCCTATAGATCCAGCAGGCTCGGGGACATAGGTGGCAGAAATCGAACTTGTCCAGCCACAGTGATGTTATTACGCAGGTAAAGCAACCAATCGAATTCGCAACGAGCAAAGGAACCTCAGGGGTTTTCACTCACAGAGTGGTGGGAACAAACTGCCAGACATTAGTAGTTGAGGCAGGAGTAGGAAGGAACTGAAGTTGCTGCTTCACACTGAAGATAGACACATTAACTCAGCGGGACAGGCAGCATCTCTGGAGAGAATGAATGGGTGACGTTTCGGGTCGAGATCCTTCTGCAGACTGAGAGTCAGGGGAAAGGCAAACATCGAGTTGACGCAGATATAATAACAAACATTCAAAAGGCACTTGGGCAAAGTACATGGATAGGAAGTGTTTAGAGAGATCTGTACCAAATGCAGGCAAATGGGATGAGCTTGGATGGGACATGTTGGTCGGCATGGACAGGTTACACAGAAGGGCCTGTTTCCTTGCTGTATGGCTCTGACTGTTTAATTTTTAAACATTTTATAGAGACCAAATAAGTATTGGGACAAACATGAAATTGATGGAAAAATAATTTGTATATTGTTTTAAAAAGTATGGAACATTGAAATAATTTAGCCCAAGGTCAGAAACCGAAAGGTCAGAAACCGAAGATCCTGGAATTTCAAAACCCACGCGGGTTACGGTGAGAACGTACAAACTCTGTACAGACAGCACCGGTGTTAGGGTGGAACCCGGGTCTCTGCCGCTGTGCCTCGATCATTGCTTTCAATGTCAGAACTGTTGAACTCCGCGGATAAAAGATCGAAGTATTTGCTTTTCGGTTTCTCTCACTTCAAACCAACGGAACGCCAACATGACCAGAGGACTGAGAGTCACACAGAGAGAAGGGAGAAGCTCTCTCTGACCATGGATTAAGCATGACTTTGATGTTTGGACAGCATATTTAAAATGCTAATGGAGACAGCATCCTCTCATACTAAAGTGTCACTTCCAATTACAGCTGGAGGGCCGGGTCAAGCAAGCAGCATCCTCTGATAGAGGCTGTGAGTTGGACTGCGTTATGCAGTACATGCTGAAGGTTGATGAGCTTCCGCTGACTTGCAGGCTTTAAAGACATTCCTTGAAGTTCAAAGAGAAATACAGATCTACAACGTTCATTTACCCTCCAATGCATTTCATCTTTGCCTTTCTCTGTGTAGAAGGACATTGACAAGCAGTAATGACACACCTCACACTGGCTAACACTGCCGGCCTGATGATTGGGATTGAAAGTGCCGGGAATTATATTTTAAAATTTGCTGAAGGTGATGAATTGTATCCAACTTGTATTCTGTAATACACAGGTGTCACATTTCTCAGTACATAAGTGATAGGAGCAGAATTAGGCCATTCGGCCCATTGAGTCTATTCTGCCATTCAATCCTGGCTGATCTATCTCTCCCTCCTAACCCTATTCTCCTGCCTTCTCCCCATAACCCCTGACACCCGTACTAATCAAGAATGAAACTATCCCTGCCTTAAATATATCCACTGACTTGGCCTCCACAGCCGTCTGTGGCAAAGAATTCCACAGATTCAACAAAGAAGGAGAAACTTCAATAAAAGTCAAAGTCTGTGGTGACTGTTGAGTGAAGTGAGCAGGAGCAAGAAAGTACAAGAAATAACCTTACAAAGGTTTTGCAAACCTTGCCTCTTGAAGCATCAACTAACTCTGCTCCACTGGCCCATAATGTACAATCTGTACCATCGTAAACATGGGACTGCAAAGTCCAGAATAAACTACAAAACATCTCAGTGTTTATATATATATACATATAAAATGTCATGCAATGAATAGTGTTCATTATCCTTCATGACATGAAATATGGTGAATATATATATATAAACACACACATATATACATACAAATTTCACTGTACCTCAGGGTATAGGTGCCAATAAATATATATATATTATATTATATTATATATTATATACCTTATATATTATGCACACACATACACGCATACATATATACAGTATATACAGTATATATATATTATATTATATATTATATTATATACCTTATATATTCTATACCTTGTATATTATGCACACACATACACGCATATATATATATATACCGTATATACAGTATATACTGTATATATATATATATGTTGAACATTGTTTTGGTTATTATGAACTTAACAGAGTCCTATATTAACCTAAAGATGGAGACCAGAATCTGGAGTAACGCAGCAGGTCACACACAGCATCTCTGGGGAGAAGGAACAGATGACGTTTTGGGTCGAGACCCTTCATCCCGCTGAGTGACTCCATCATTTAATGTCTGTCTTCAGTGTAAACCAGCATCTGCCCACTGTCCCCATTCCCACACACTATCTTTACATCTCTGTCGTGCTGTATCTCATTGTTCAGTTTCGGGATAAAACATTCTTGACTCCTATTCGCTGTTAACTGGCCTTGCTAGCAATGTCTCTGTACAGCTTTCATGATGCATGTGCAGCCAGGACAACAGCAGCATTCAATATGCCTTACATAAAGTAACTGGACTGATAAAACCTGACACTGGCTGTAAATCCTTGCAGTCACATTATGCCTGTGTAAACACATCCTGCTATTGGGTTCCATGCCAGGACTAAGCTAATATCAGCTCAGTGTGAGGATAGATGCCACTTAGGAATGGTGGGAGCTTTTATCAACATCATCTGCCTCAGTAGAGAAAAGGGAAGCGGGAACACTGAGTTGCAATTCATCGCCAGCCTCAATCTTTCAGACCTTTCATGCCAATTTCTTCAGATTCCTGAGGAGAATGGAATACCACAGTACAAAATTAAATGCTTCATGTTCAGCATTCTGCTTGGGCACCTGGCTCCTGGAGCTTTGTCTGCTGTAGAAGATCAGTTGGTTCCAATTTGGCATTCGACACAGAAGCTCAGATTGTGCTGCATGTGGAGCTGAACACAGCTCTGGTGAGGACCAGCATATGCACAACTTGTGCCTTTTATGTGAGGGCAGGTTTAGTGGGTTGCCATGCCAGTTAGTATGTCACACTGATACACTGCTGCCAGTTCACTGCTTGACACTCCATCCGTCAGCTACAGCTGAGGCCACGAGGTCAAGGAAAGAGCGTTCACGTCGATCGTGGCCCTGATTCCACCAATCTCTCCACCACCACGTACAAGAAGTGACAAGACAGACACCATTGTATGGAGAGGCCACACCACCACAAACATGCTGTCACGAGTTACAGGAGCAGAATTAGGCCATTCGGCCCATCGAGTCTACTCTGCCAATCAATCATGGCTGATCTACCCTTCCCTCCTGAGTTACCGCTGATACCGCTGAGTTACTCCAGCACTCTGTGAAACGTCACCTATCCATGTTCTCCACAGATGCTGCCTGACCCACTGAGTTATGGTGCAGCAGCATCTATGGAGCGAAGGAAATAGGCAACGTTTCAGGCCGAAACCCTTCTGGAAATAGGCAACGTTTCGGGCCGAAACCCGGAAGGGTTTCGACCTGAAACGTTACCTATTTCCTTAGCTCCACAGATGCTGCTGCACCCGCTGAGTTACTCCAGCACTCTGTGAAACGTCACCTATCCATGTTCTCCACAGATGCTGCCTGACCCGCTGAGTTACTCCAGCATTTACATAAATTCATAAGTGATGGGAGTAGAATTAGGCCATTCAGCCCATCGAGTCTACTCTGCCAATCAATCATGGCTGATCTACCCTTCCCTCCTAACCCCATTCTCCTGCCTTCTCCCCATAACCTCTACACCAGTACTAATCAACAATCTATCTATCTCTGCCTTAAAAATATCCACTGACTTGGCCTCCACCGCCGTCTGTGACAAAGAATTCCACAGATTCACCTCCCTCTGACTAAAGATGTTGCTCTCATCTCCGTTCTAAACGAGCGCCCTGCTCAGTTCAGTTTTCAGTTTAGTTTATTGTCACATGTACCGAGGTACAGTGAAAGGCTTTTATTACGAGCTACCCAGTCAACGGAAAAACCACAATTACAATCTGATTACAATCGAGCCGTTCGCAGTGTACAGATACATGAGAAGGGAATAACGTTCAGGTCGGAATACCCACCTGCCCTTGTAAATGGGACCAGCAACTATTTGCTGGGTGTTTATATTCTTGTACAATAGTTTGTTTAGTTGTAAACTAAAGTGGTGGTTGGCAGACAACAAAAGCTTTTCACTGTAGTTCGGTACACGTGACAATAGACTAAACTCAACTCAACTGAATTGAAAGTTTAAGAGTTTGCTGAGAAATGTTAGGTGTGAATTCAATGCGTCTGTACAAAGTAATAACTGCTGGACATTGTGGGATTTATAGCTATCTCCCTGGACCATGGCGGGGTTAGAGGAATGGCCGTAGGGCACCCATCGCAGAATAACGTGATGGGGGGGGAGGTGGAGGAGTCACGTGTAGAAGGTTTTTGCCGGTGCTGAAGATAACTTGTTGCAAACGTGACTTGGGAAAACTGCTCCCTTCGACTTTCAGGAACGTGTGTGGATTGTAACCATTCACCAGTTCAGGCAGCATTAGTGGAGAGAGAACAGGAATTATGTTTGTGGGTCTGAAGAAGGGTCTCAACTTGAAACGTCACTATTCCTTCTCTCCACAGATGCTGCCTGACCCGCTGAGTTACTCCAGCACTCTGTGAAACGTCACCTATCCATGTTCTCCACAGATGCTGCCTGACCCGCTGAGTTACTCCAGCACTCTGTGAAACGTCACCTATCCATGTTCTCCACAGCAGCATCTATGGAGCGAAGGAAATAGGCAACGTTTCGGGCCGAAACCCTTCTGGAAATAGGCAACGTTTCGGGCCGAAACCCGGAAGGGTTTCGACCCGAAACGTTACCTATTTCCTTAGCTCCATAGATGCTGCTGCACCCGCTGAGTTACTCCAGCAATCTGTGAAACGTCACCTATCCATGTTCTCCACAGATGCTGCCTGACCCGCTGAGTTACTCCAGCATTTACATAAATTCATAAGTGATGGGAGCAGAATTAGGCCATTCAGCCCATCAAGTCTACTCTGCCATTCAATCATGGCTGATCTATCCTAACCCCATTCTCCTGCCTTCTCCCCATAACCCCTGATGCCTGTACTAATCAAGAATCTATCTATCGCTGCATTATCTTTGTGTCTATCTTCAGTGCAGACCAGCATCTGCGGTTCCTTCCTCCACCTCCACCTACACCATCAGGAAGGGCAGCCTTGCTTTAACGAGTCGCAGCTCTCTCACTGTCTTTCAAGGTTGTACAGCACTACAATGGCAAACTGAAAGGAACCATTATAACGCTGCAGAAAACCGCTGATAAATAAAATGACGGCTGATAAGGGGAGGAACAGCGTTCCGATTGCTGTGACCAGAATACAAAATCAGCGGAAAATTTACATTTTAAATACATGCAAATTTCTGAATAGCCGACTTCAAACGCTGAGAAAGATCCTTCATCTGTCATCACCAACCTCTTAATCAGAATGATTCACAACTCTTTCTGAAAGTCTCTCCGATTCTGGAGAGGCAGCAAATCTTTTTGAAAAAGCTAATTAATTATGCAGATATCCATGTGGAAAATTGCCACATCTGCAGGAAGCGACAAGAGAGAGATTTATTACTTTGGAGAGGATTTTATTACAGTGTATCCGGGCAGGTTGACCCACCCGTGGGGCAGCACCTGTGGGCAGGTGAGCTGAGACAACCCCTGGTGCCTGAGGTCAGTACAAGACCCAGATAGACACACAGAGTGCTGGAGTAACTCAGCGGGTCAGGCAGCATCTGTGGAGAACATGGATAGGTGATGTTTCACAGAGTGCTGGAGTAACTCAGTGGGTCAGGCAGCATCTCTGGAGAGAAGGAATGGGTGACGATTTGGGTTGAAACTCCTTGTCAGACTGATGAGGCTCATCTAAAGAATTCTGTCTGAATTCTAAGTTCAGTTTGAAGAAGAGCCTCGATCCGAAATGTCGCCCATTCCTTCTCTCCAGAGTTGCTGCCGGGCCCTCTGAGTTGCTCCAGCATTTTGTGTCTATCTTCAATGAATATAACTGATTTGCACACTCCGAATGAATTATAGAACCTCTAACAAGGCACACTGGCGCATAAAGTCACAGGAGCAGAGGAGACCATTCGGCCCATCAAGTCTACTCTGCCATTCAATCCAGGCCACCAGCATCACCACCTCCCGTGTGTCCTCTCCTTCATGCGACAAGTCATCACGGTGGCGCAGCGGTAGAGTTGCTGCCTCACAGCGCCAGAGACCTGGGTTAGATCCTGACTACAGGTGCTGTCAGTGCAGAGTTTGCACGTTCTCCCCGCGACCTGCATGGGTTTTCTCTGGGTGCTCCAGTTTCCTCCAACACTCTAAAGACGTGCATGTTTGTAGGTAACTTGGGTTTGGTAAATTGTAAATTGTAAATTGTCCCTGATGTGTTGGTTAGAAGTAGTGTACAGGCGATCGCTGGTCGGCACGGACTCGCTGGGCTGAAGGGCCAGTTCCTGCGCAGTATCGCTAATCTACACTAAGCATTGCCACGTACGTGCCTGCAACCTTCTGTAACGTACATGGTTGTAGCCCACACATACACTGCTCCTCACGTCTACATCCGCCCGCCACTGTGACTGACCCCTGCGTGCCCCTGACTCAACACCTCAGGCTGGTTCACATCGTGGTCAGCAGCAATCAGCAATGTCATTGTGTGTCAGATGCAGACTTCAAACAAGATGGTTTTATTGGCCCCATTCTGATAATAACCCTCTGGCCAGGCAAGCCTCCGTGAAATATTTAAGCCAACATGTTTAATGTCTTTAGTCAGAGGGTGGTGAATCTGTGGGTTTTGTTGTCACAGACGGCTGTGGAGGCCAAGTCACTGGGTATATTTAAGGCAGAGATAGATAGATTCTTGATTAGTGCGGGTGTCAGGAGTTATGGGGAGAAGGCAGGAGAATGGGGTTGGGAGGGAGAGATAGATCAGCCATGATTGAATGGTGGAGTAGACTTGATGGGCCGAATGGCCTAATTCTGCTCCTATCACTTATGAACTTATGAATGTAACTGGCAAACACCCAAATGAACCTGTCCCAGTGTGACTGAAGTCAGACTTGATGCTGACACCACTTTGTCAGAACCAGTGGCTGGAGAGTGGAGGATGTTGGTCACAGGAAGGTTGGCGATAGGGGGTGGGAACAGGCAAAGTCAAGTGTTATTCTACTTTAGTTCAGGTACAACGTTGAGGTCCAATGAAATACTTTTGTTGCGTGCTAACCAGTCAGCGGAAAGACAATACATGATTGCAATTGAGTTATTTACAGTGATAAGCGAATAGCATTTAGTGCAAGGAAAAGCCAGAGAAGTCTGGTCAAGGATAGCCCTAGGGTCTCCAATTGCAGATGCTGGTTTAAACCGAAGGTAGACACAAAATGCTGTAGTAACTCAATGGGACAGGCAGCATTTCTGGAGGGAAGGAATGGGTGACGTTTTGGGTTGAGACCTGAAGAAAACCTATGCAGGTCAGGAGGAGAATGAACAAACTCCGTAAAGACAGCACCCGTAGTTGGGATCGAACCCGGGTCTCTGGCGCTGTGAGGCAGCAACACTACCCGCTGCATCTCCGTGCCTCCCGTGTAACAATAGAGCAATGAACTTGAGAAAAGCAGAAGTGACCACATCAGCAACACATTTATATCCTCCTCATCAATCACTCCTGAACAAGGTGACTCATTTGGAACCAAATGGGGAAGATAGAATGTCCAGTGTCATTACACATATGGCTATCACCAGCATCAGAATGAGATTTCCTTCCAGTTAATTGTGTCTGACTTTGAACCTGATCCCTGCAGGTAAAGTGTGAGCATTCTATCCGTTTGTATTTTCTAAACCCTCAGCGTGTGTAATTAAAGGAAACATTGGCACATGTAGTCATGTCGAGGATCAACACAACCCTGCACAGGAAAAGCAATTTGTAACCAACTTTAGCACGAACGCACCTTTGTAAAGAGATGGAGTTTGGCCTCAACTAGACTCCGTTAGCTTTGGTGTTTCAGAACTATTCAACACACAAGGTAGCACTGTGGCACAGCGGTAGTGTTGCTGCCTCACAGCGCCAGAGACCTGGGCTCAACAGAGTTTGTACGTTCTCCCCGTGACCTGCGTGGATTTTCTCCGAGATCTCCAGTTTCCTCCCACACTCCAAAGATGTGCAGGATTGTAGGTTAATAGGCTTGGTGTAAATGTAACTTGTCCCTGGTGGGTGCAGGATAGTGGTAGTGTGCGGGGATCGCTGGTCGGCGCGGACTCGGTGGGCCGAATGGCCTGTTTCCGTGCTGTATCTCTAAACTAAACTAAACACAAGGCAATGACCCAATGTGTTTTGGGCTCAAAGTCCTTTGCAGTCAAGGCCTGTCCCTGCTCACGGCCAGTGCGGTCAGTGAGAAGGTCCTTTTGTGAGTATGGATAATGTCAGTAACTGCACCTTACTCCAAGACCCAGTCAATACACCTCATTCAGATCCTCACATTCAATAGGGAACTGGGCAGTGCGTGAATCTGTGGAAGCAAAGCAGCAGAGTAATACACAATGTCAGGAAAATACATATGTTGCAGCAACAAAAACAAGGTGGCATTGACTGATGGGAGGGGAACCATTTGTAACAATCTTTGTAGCTTTACATACTTGGCTCATAAAATTAATTGCAATTACTATTCACAAAATCAGGAGGAGAGATTTACTTATCGAGCCAAGTTAAAACTGTTAATAAAGTTGTGTTCCGTTTCTCATTGTCACGAGTACCAAGGTACGGGAAAAAACTTTTTGTTACATGCTAATCAGTCAATGAAAAGACAATACATGATTACAATCGAGCCGTCCACAGTGTACAGATTCAGGGTAAAGACTGATTAAAGATAGTACGAGGGTCTCCAATGAGGCAGATGGGAGGTCAGGACCGCTCTCTAGTTGGTGAGAGGACGGTTCAGTTGCCTGATAACAGCTGGGAAGAAACTGTCCCTGAATCTGGAGGTTTTCACACTTCTGTACCTCTTGCCCGATGGGAGAGGGGAGAAGAGGGAGTGACCATGGCGAAACGAAGGAAGAAAGTTGGGATTGTGGGCAAGTACGGCACTCGGTATGGAGCGTCGCTCAGTAAAATGGTGAAGAAGATCGAGATCTTTAAAATGATGAGAGGGATAGACTAAGAGTTGATGTGGATAAGCTTTTCCCTTTGAGAATAGGGAAGATTCAAACAAGAGGACATGACTTCAGAATTAAGGGACAGAAGTTTAGGGGTAACATGAGGGGGAACTTCTTTACTCAGAGAGTGGTAGCGGTGTGGAATGAGCTTCCAGTGGAAGTGGTGTCGGCAGGTTCGTTGGTATCATTTAAAAATAAATTGGATAGGCATATGGATGAGAAGGGAATGGAGGGTTATGGTATGAGTGCAGGCAGGTGGGACTAAGGGAAAAAAGTTGTTCGGCACGGACTTGTAGGGCCGAGATGGCCTGTTTCCGTGCTGTAATTGTTATATGGTTATATGGAGATCAGTCAGCACGCCAAATATACCTGCTCCTTCTGTGGGAAGACTGAGATGAAGAGGAGAGCTGTTGGCATTTGGCATTGTGGATCGTGCATGAAGACTGTGCCTGGAGGAGCCTGGGCCTACAACACTCCCTCGACTGTGACAGTGAAGTCTGCCATCCGTCGCCTCCGGGAATTAAAGGATCAGTGAACATCGACTGGGAATATCTCGTGTATGTCATCAAAGCTGTTAATTAAAGTGTAACAAAACCAAAAAAAAAAAGATGGGAGAGGGGAGAAGAGGGAGTGACCGGGGTGAGACTGGTCGTTGATGATGCTGCTGGCCTTGCCGAGGCAGCGTGAGGTGTAGATATATTGTAGGTCCCACCTCACGCATAAGGAACTCCTTTCTTCTATGTCTTTGCCTTCTAATAGGTACACTGCTACCAGTGCCCTCTTGTGGATTAGAATCAGCTGTGTTGTAAACCTATTGAACTTTCTCACAAGAAAACATAAATATTACCAAATATAATTAAACCCATATTTGAAATTAACAGGAAATGAAACTGCTGATCATAAACTCACTGGCCCGTAATGTTTGATGTATTAGTTCCATTTGCTGAAAAATGCAAGACAAATTATTTGGTCAATTATGTTTTGGTAGACCTTGAATAAATTATTAATGAAATTATATACGTTACGGTTCCAAACTTTTTAAAGTAGTAGACTTGAAGCTCCATTTAGGAAGGGTTTAATACACAATGGCCTGCAAGCTGGTTGACCCAGGCTACACCCCATGGATACACTACAGGTACGCAGTAGAGGACATATTGACCAGGTGCATCACTACCTGGTTCGGTAACTTGAACGCCCAGGAGCGAAGAAGACGGCAAAATGTTGTGACCACTGCCCAGTCCATCACCGGCTCTGACCTCCCCACCATCGAAGGGTTCACCGTCGGGGTTCGGCGTCGGCGTTCCACCAGCCCAGCGTGAGGGCCTGAACATCGGGCCACCCGGGGCGGCGACTGCGGGTGCTCGGAAGGCCCCGACCACGGATGAACACGGAGGGGAGGCTGGCTGGACTATGGTGCCATCCTCACCTCGGTGCCATTTATGTTATGTTGTGTCGTGGACTTTCTGTGTTTGTGCTTTTTTTTTCAAATTCAATTTAAATTTTATTTTTAATATGTTTATTATTTATTTATTATTTTTTTATTTTTTAATGATTTTTTAATGATTCTTTTTATTTATTTATTTATTTATTTATTTATTTATTTTAATGATACTGCCTGTAAGGGAAATTCATTTCGTTGTCTCAAATTGAGACAATGACAATAAATTTGAATACAAATACAAATATTACAGGAGTTACTGTCTCAAATAGACAGCCAGCATCATCAGAGACCTACACACCACCCTGGTCACGCTCTCGTTCCCCCCTGCCATCGGGAAGAAGGTACAGGAGCCTGGAAACTGTAACGTCCAGGTTCAGGAACAGCTTCTTCCCCACAGCCATCAGGCTATTAAACACAACAACCTCAAATAAGCTCTGAACTACAATAGACTATTATTATTACACTATTATTGTTTGTTTTTTGTGTGTGTGTGTGTGTATATATACAGTATATGAACTATATATATGTGTACATGTGGGTATGTGTATATACACACACTGAACTTTTTTCTCTCTCGTTTATGACATTGTTCACAGTGTACTATGTTTACATATACCATTGTGCTGCTGTAAGTAAGAATGTCATTGTTCTATCGGGGACACACGTCAATAAAACACTCCTGACTCGTGACGTGTCACAATGAAGAAGCTGGTGCCACACGTGCGAGCAGGATGAGTTATTTACTGTATAGTTTCGCTTTCTATGGTCACGTGTACTGGAGTACGGTGATAACCTATTGTTGCGTTTATGCTGTCAGCAGAAAGACTATACGTGATTACAATCAGGTCGATACAACAGAATAAAGGGGTTACGATACGATGGAACCTTATTTATCCCAGGAGGGAAATTGATCTGCCAACACTCATAAACCACAAGATACATGAACCATGAAATTAAAGTGACGAGTGGAAAGAACTGGGGATGCGCATAGATTTGGAGTCTATCTAACTCTCTCGTAAATCCATCCAGTGACTTGGCCTCCACTGCCCTCTGTGGCAGAAAATTCCACAAATTCACAACTCTCTGGGTGAATAAGTTTTTCCTCATCTCAGTTTTAAATGGCCTCCCCTTTATTCATAGATTGTGGCCCCTGGTTCTGGCCCAACATCGGGAACATTTTTCCTGCATCTAGTGTGTCCAATCCCTCAAGAATGTTATATGTTTCTAAAAGATCCCCTCTCATCTTTCTAAATTCCAGTGAATACAAGCCAGTCAACCCATTCTTTCATCATATGTCAGTCCCGCCCTCCCAGGAATCAACCTGGTGAATCTACGCTGCACTCCCTCAATAGCAACAATGTCCTTCCTCAAATTAGGAGACCAAAATTGCACACAATACTCCAGGTGCAGTCTCACCAGGGCCCTATACAACTACAGTAGGTCCTCCTTGCTCCTAAACTCCCAACATTGGGAACATTTTTCCTGCGTCTGATATCAGATTGAAAAGTGAACTCAACAGGAAAGCAAAAGTCGTCAAATGTATAGCAGTCACAAACTGCAAGCTTTTGAATAACTTATCACATGTGGCAAAATTCTGCATTATGCAAACGAACAACCAATATAAATGTTTTCACAGCTTTGGAGGCATGAGGATATCCAGCAGAGTGTAACTGTGATATTCATAACATTCTGCCAGTCTGCACAAATCACTGAAATATTTTACAACACCGAGCCAAAAAAACCCACTTCAGAATAATATCTCATTAACATTAATCATGTATTGGCTTTCCACTGACTGGATCGCATGCAACAAAAACTTTTCACTGTACCTCAGTACACGTGACAACAAACTCAACTCGACTAACGTTACATCCGGCAGGAGGAACGGGGATATTGCCTCTGGAATGTACATAAAGAAAAGGAAGGTATGAGTGTGTAGCCTGGGCTCTCTACAAGATGAGGACAGATCTGCTGTCATCTCCACTCTTCATTCCACCTGGCCACTGGCATCTTTCACCCCTTTGCTCATCAAAGAATCTACCAACCTCTGCCTCAGCAATATCCAAAGATGATACCTCAACCACCACTCCACTCAATCTCCAGACAATAGACAATAGGTGCAGGAGGAGGCCATTCGCCCCTTCTAGCCAGCACCGCCATTCAATGTGATCAAGGCTGATCATCCCCAATCAGTACCCCGTTCCTGCCTTCTCCCCATATCCCCTGACTCCGCTATCTTTAAGACCCCTATCTAGCTCTCTCTTGGAAGTATCCAGAGAACTGGGCCTCTAAGGCAGAGAATTCCACACTCACAACTTTCTGTGAAAAAAAAAGTGTTTCCTCGTCTCCGTTCTAAGTTCTAAACCTCTTATTCTTAAACTGTGGCCCCTGGTTCTGGACTCCCCCAACATCGGGAACAGAGGCTGGTGAATCTTATTGCACTTCTGGTATTGAAAGACATTGAGATTCACTACCTTGCAATCTCAGAGTCTGCGTTCCCCGGCGATTTGTGTAGGAAGGAACTGCAGATGCTGTTTTAAACCGAGGATAGACACAGGATGCTGGGGTAACTCAGCGGGGCAGGCAGATGCTCTTGCGAGAAGGAATGGGTGACGCTTCAAGACTCCAGCTAATCCCAAGCAATTTTCTTGGTATCCATCTATTATAAATGACAGCAAAATGCCTTTGCTCGCATTCCTGGCCACAGAAAGTTTCACCTCACACCCTCCCGAGACATCAGTGAGCTTTTTCCAAAACTCGTCATGCTGCATTATAGCTCAGCCCAGACATCTCCATCGAAGTGTAACCTTACTGAAGCCGACTGCTTCTTTCAGCGATTATCCACATGCTCCCTGGAACTCCCACAGCAATATGTCATAAGGTCGTAATGTTATAAGGAATAGGAGTAGAATTAAGCCCAGAATTCGGCCCATCAAGTCTACTCCACTATTCAATCATGTCTGATCTATCTCTCCCTCCTAACCCCATTCTCCTGCCGATAATATTGCCAAGTGGGACACGCCCTATATTTGTCCATGGTTTAATTTCTCTTTGTTAAAATTTGAATAGGCAGGAAAGGTTTGATTGTTTGGGGTTGGCTGGCAGAGGAGGGGGGGGGGGGGTCAGCTAATGGTCAAAATGGTCTTTCAATCCAAACTGTCTCTGGCCTTCTCCACACAATGAACATGGAATGCATTGAGCTCAAGAGGAGGAGATGTGTTGTTGTCAGCAGTGCTGCCTGATGCTGTACATCTCGGTGAGACTTTGTGACACCTCTGTTTAGTTTCCTCTTTCAAACCCTGTTCCCAGTTGACTGAAATCCAGTCTTGTTGACTCAGCCACGTGGGTCTCTCCCACCTACGTGATTTTTTCGGCGACTGCCGGTACCCGTCATAGTCGCAGCAGGTCGCTGAAAATGTTCAACATGTTGAAAATGCAGCCGCGACCAGAACAAGGTACGACTCTTCGAGCGACTACTCACGACCGTACAGGCATCGTACATTTTCTGGGCCCCGCTGGATTTTCAACATGTCGAACATTTTCGGCGACCTGCTGCAACTATGACGGGTGCCGGCAGTCGCTGAGAAAAAATGTGTAAGTGGGACAGGCCCTTTACTCACAAGTCTAAGTTTTAGCTTTTCTGGTTGCTTTGAAACTTGACATCACAGTGAATAATTTGTCACTCTTGTAGAAAAACTAAAATTCCTTCGTGGAAATGGAAATATTTATTTAAAGGAAATCATTCAAATAATAATATTCCTCTAGCTTTTGTAATGCACGTTAAAAAATCCAGTTATTTCAAAAAGAATACAGAATACAATGGCCCTCTGCAACATGAGCTCATGGGACTATAGTCTTGCAACGCATAGAGTAAGAACAATGAAATCGGTGTAATTATTATTCCACTTTCTGAGAGTAATCCCTTACCACGATTGTGCCTGATCCCGGGATTTTGTTAAGCAATATAAACTTGTCCCTGTAGAGCCCATTACACTCTCCCAGCATACTTCCAGATATTACAATGTGAAAATTAATACCATAAAGCCACAGATTGTTATCTCATCAGAGCATTTAAATGCCCAGTGGTCAGAGTAGAGCATTGGAAAATCTGCAGAGATTCAGAGTTATACAAGCCAGCGATAGTGGTTTTGTGTCGGAAGGAACTGCAGATGCTGGTTTAAACTGAAGATAGACACAAAATGCCGGAGTACCTCAGCGGGACAGGCAGCATCTATGGAGAGAAGGAATGGCTGACAATTCGGGTCGAGACCCTTCCTCAGACTCATTATTATCAGTGTTATTGTTTTTCCGTGGCTTTCAAAAGGGATTGGCAGCTTGAATTCTACAGGTCCTGCAATCATGTCATAAGTGATAGAAGAAGAATAAGGCCATTCGGCCCATCATATCTACTCCACCATTCAATCATGGCTATTCTATCTTTCCCTCCTAACCCCATTCTCCTGCCTTCTCCCCAAAACCCTTCACACTCGTACTAATCAAGAACGGACTGTTCCAGCTGCTACGGTCAGGCAAACGCCTCCGTTGACATGCGGTGAGAACGGAGAGGTTGAGAAGGAGTTTCTTCCCAGAGGCAATTCGGACTTTAAACGCCTATCTCACCAGGGACTAACTCTACAGAACGTTTTTCCTTCCATTATTTATTATGTAAAAGAATATGTGTGTTATGATTGTGTTTATAATTTGTTTGGTTGTTTTGTTGTTTGTCTTTTGCACAAAAGTCCGCGAGCATTGCCACTTTCATTTCACTGCACATCTCGTATGTGTATGTGACAAATAAACTTGACTTGACTTGACTTGACTCTATCTATCTCTGTCTTTAAAATCTCCATTGACATGGCCTCCACAGCCATCTGTGGCAATGAATCCCACAGTTTCACCACCTTCCCCATGACCGCGTGGGTTTTCTCTGGGTGCTCCGCTTTCCTCCCACACTCCAAAGACGTGCAGATTTGGAGGTTAATTGGCTTTGGACAGATTGTAAGTTGCCCCAAGTGTGTGTCGGACAGTGTCGGTGTCCATGGTGATTGTTGGTCGGTGCAGGACTGGTGGACCAGTGGGCCTGTGTCAAGAGTCAAGTCAAGAATGTTTCATTGTCATGTGTCCCAGATAGAACAATGACATTCTTACTTGCTGCAGCACAACACAACATGTCAACAGAATAAATAATATGACAATAACTCAGGAAAAAAAGAACAAACAATAACAGTTCAATAATAATAATAATAGTCTATTGTAGTTCAGAGCTTATGATGTTGTCGTGTTTAATAGCCTGTGTTTAAGAAAGAACTGCAGATGCTGGAAAATCGAAGGTACACAAAAGTTCTGGAGAAACTCAGCGGGTGCAGCAGCATCTATGGAGCGAAGGAGATAGGCAACGTTTCGAGCCGAAACCTAAAGGAAATAGGCAACGTTTCGGCCCGAAAACCTAAAGGAAATAGGCTGCACCCGCTGAGTTTCTCAGGCATTTTTGTGTTTAATAGCCTGATGGCTGTTCCTGAACCTGGACGTTACAGTTCTCAGGCTCCTGTACCTTCTTCCCGATGGCAGTGGTGGTGAGATGAGTGTGTGGCCAGGATGGTGTGGGTCTTTGATGATGTTGGCTGCCTTGTTGAGACATCTCTATATCTCTGTATCTCTAAACTAACCACATTGCTGCCATGTTTGTTCTTCCTTATCAATCAGCCCCAACATTAACAGCCGGCTGTGAAGAGCAAACCAAAAGCTATCATTAATTATTTTAATGTCGTTTAAAAAAAAACTACATTAAAGGATTTTTTTTTTTTTAAAAGCTCCATAGATGCTGCCTCACCCGCTGAGTTCCTCCAGCATTTTTGTCTACCTACAATTTTCTAGCATCTGCAGTTCTTTCTTAAACCAAATGCTATTGTCACTCTTAATATTTATGCAAAAGTATTAAGCTGTTAGTGGAAGTGGAACTGCCACCTTATTGCACAAGGCATCTGCAAGTTCATCGACCTGAAACATTGACTCTGTTTCTCTTTCTATAGACACTGCCTGATTTAATGTTTCCTGAATTGTCCGTTTTTATTTCCGAGTTCCAGTATCTGCAGTAACTTGCTTGTGAACCTGAAGCACTGGATCGATCTCACTCATATTAGACAGGGAATGGGTCTCGAGGGACCATTTGGCCTTCTTTTGCTTCCCTTTCTTATGTTTTTGTGTTCTCATGTTTCAGAAACTGCAGAAACTATTTATCTCTGACAACTAGCGGGAAACAGAAAGGCAAACGCACATTGGGATTGCAAGCAGTAGCTTGCACCCATAGTGGCGAGCTCAGTGCAGGTTCCTCTAGAGTTGGTGTCTCTGGTAACAAATGGTGTCACATTCAGCTAGAACGTTTACAGTCTGATGAACCTTCACTACACGCTGTGTAGCTTTACTTACTGTGGTGCATGAGTGATACAGCATGGAAACAGGCCCTTCAGCCGACCACAAGTCCACACTGATCAGCAATCACCCTGTACACTAATACTAGGGACAACTTACAATTTGTAGAAGCCAATCAACCTACAAACTTAGAAGCCTTTGGGATGTGGGAGAAAACCAGAGAATTTGGAGAAAGCCTATGTGGTCACATGGAGAACGTGCAAACTCCGTACAGACAGCACCCGTAGCCAGGATCGAACCCGGGTCCCTAGTTGAAGCTTGTTATTTTTAATTTCACTATCTAGGCTTACAGATTTGGTCGGGAAGGGAAGAGTAATCATTCAGTCTCTAAATGTGTAGGAAGGAACTGCAGATGCTGGTTTACACCATAGATAGACACAAAATGCTGGAGTAACTCAGCGGGACAGGCAGCATCTCTGGAGGGAAGGAATGGGTGACGTTTCGGGTCAAGACCCTTCTTCAAACAGAAGGTTGATTTCTCATTTCTAGTTCTCCAATCTTGTCTGGAAGGGTTTGATATTTACTGTAGCCACTCTTTTGCTTTTCATTAAGTTCCCAAACAACTGATCACAAGTCAAGTCAAGTCAAGTCAAGTTTATTTGTCACATACACATACAAGATGTGCATTCACCAATCAGAAAATGGTCCATTAATTTCCACTTTATATTTTCTGTTGGTTGGCCAGGGCAGTCTCGGCCACACCCAACACCTATTGATTATTATGGCGAATCTTTAGTACATCCTTGGAGAATGATCCTACATAATTGCTCAGCATCTCTGCTCCTTCTCTGTGCCCGACTTCATGTTCTCCAGTCTTGTTTCTCAGACTAATACTTACTTTAGGCAGTCCCTTGCCACCGAGTCCAAGCCAACCAGTCACGTGCTTTTTAAATGCCCACTGAAGCTCTTACATTTGTTTTGATATTATTCCCTAGTTTACTCTCGTCCTCCCACTTATTCCTCATTCTAATTGTTTTAGTCACCCATGACAGCATTCTAAAGATTTCCCATTCTCTAACTGGCCACTAATATCCACAAGATTGCAATCTTCTTCAATCTGACGCCATCCCTAATGTCCTCATTTGTTGAATTCTCCTTGCAGAGATCTTCATTCCTCACTGGAATAGTCCTCTCGTGAACACTCAGCGATATTTTTTAATGAGGTTTATCTCCCTAAATGGTTTAGTAAAGTTCAGATTAGTTTAGAGATATAGCACTGAAACAGGCCCTTTGGCCCATCGAGTCCGCACCGTCCAGCGATCCCTGCATACTAACGCTATCTTGCACACACTAGGGATAATTTACACTTACACCAAGCCAATTGACCTACAAACCTGGGCAAGTTGGGCCGAAGGGCCTGTTGCAGTGCTGTATCATAGAAACATAGAAACATAGAAATTAGGTGCAGGAGTAGGCCATTCGGCCCTTCGAGCTTGCACCGCCATTCAATATGATCATGGCTGATCATCCAACTCAGTATCCCGTACCGGCCTTCTCTCCATACCCCCTGATCCCCTTAGCCACAAGGGCCACATCTAACTCCCTCTTAAATATAGCCAATGAACTGGCCTCGACTACCCTCTGTGGCAGAGAGTTCCAGAGATTCACCACTCTCTGTGTGAAAAAAAGTTCTTCTCATCTCGGTTTTAAAGGATTTCCCCCTTATCCTTATGCTGTGACCCCTTGTCCTGGACTTCCCCAACATCGGGAGCAATCTTCCTGCATCTAGCCTGTCCAACCCCTTAAGAATTTTGTAAGTTTCTATAAGATCCCCTCTCAATCTCCTAAATTCTAGAGAGTATAAACCAAGTCTATCCAATCTTTCTTCATAAGACAGTCCTGACATCCCAGGAATCAGTCTGGTGAACCTTCTCTGCACTCCCTCTATGGCAATAATGTCCTTCCTCAGATTTGGAGACCAAAACTGTACGCAATACTCCAGGTGTGGTCTCACCAAGACCCTGTACAACTGCAGTAGAACCTCCCTGCTCCTATACTCAAATCCTTTTGCTATGAAAGCGAACATACCATTCGCTTTCTTCACTGCCTGCTGCACCTGCATGCCTACTTTCAATGACTGGTGTACCATGACACCCAGGTCTCACTGCATCACCCCTTTTCCTAGTCGGCCACCATTTAGATAATAGTCTGCTTTCCTGTTTTTGCCACCAAAATGGATAACCTCACATTTATCCACATTATACTGCATCTGCCAAACATTTGCCCACTCACCCAGCCTATCCAAGTCACCTTGCAGTCTCCTAGCATCCTCCTCACAGCTAACACTGCCCCCCAGCTTAGTGTCATCCGCAAACTTGGAGATGTTGCCTTCAATTCCCTCATCCAGATCATTAATATATATTGTAAATAGCTGGGGTCCCAGCACTGAGCCTTGCGGTACCCCACTAGTCACTGCCTGCCATTGTGAAAAGGACCCGTTTACTCCTATCACTCTACGAATGACCTTGGGCCTTCCCAAATGAAAGATTATTTTGCCCCGACCCTCCAGAATGTTCCGTGCGGTGAAAGTTTGTAACATTTGTTACGTATTTTAGCTCCAACACCCATGTTATTTTGCTGGTGTGAATCTCAGTAATTGTTCAGCTTAACAGTTTACCTTGCAGCAATTCACTAGCAAGGACCAATCATTCACAAATGTAGAACCCTGCCTGACAACTATTGGGTAGTTCATTATGCTTGCCACAATCTTTTTATTTTGTATTTAAATCCAGAGTGGATTTTCTCACCTCTTGAGCGGTTGGCTGTAAATGTCTGTATGGGTTGCTCTTCAATCCATTGTAGCCCAGAGTAGAGATCACACAAGGTAGACAAGAGGTCTCTGTGTCTGCCGCTGCTTCCTATGGGGCAATTCACGCTAATCCCTCTTTTATGATAATGCTACGATAGAACGTTATTTATCCCAGGAGGGAAATTGATCTTCCAACAATCATAAAAACTCAAAATACACAAAATACATGGAACATGAAATTAAAGTGAGGAGTTGAAAGGATTGGGAATGTGCAAATATTTGGGTGGGGTGGGGGGGGGGGGGGGGGGGGGGGGTCGGGGAGTCAGTCTCAGTCTGAAGGGAAGCAGGATTTCCTGTGGCGTTCTGTGCTGTACCTCGGTGGAACCAAGATTCCACCCCCCACCCCCCCCCCCCCCCCCCCCCCCCCCCCCCCCCACCCCCCCTCCCCCCCCCCCACCCCTCCCCCCCCCCCCCCCACCCCCCCCCTCCCCCCCACCCCCCCCCCCCCCCCCCCCCCCCCCCCCCCCCCCCCCCCCCCCCCCCCCCCCCCCCCCCCCCCCCCCCCCCCCCCCCCCCCACCCCCCCCCCCCCCCCCCCCACCCCCCACCCCCCACCCCCCCCCACCCCCCCCACCCCCCCCCCACCCCCCCCCCCACCCCCCCCCCCCCCTCCCCCCCCCCCCCCCCCCCCCCCCCACCCCCCCCCCCACCCCCCCCCCCCACCCCTCCCCCCCCCCCCCCCACACCGCCCCCCCCACCCACCCCCCACCCCTCACCCCCCCACCCCTCACCCCCACCCCCCCACCCCTCACCCCCCACCCCTCACCCCCAACCCCTCTCACCCTCATCCCCCCACCCCTCACCCCCCCACCCCCCCCTCCTCCCCCCCCCTCACCCCCACCCCCACCCCTCACCCCCTCACCCCCCCCCCCCCCACCCCTCACCCCTCACCCCCCACCCCTCACCCCTCACCCCCCACCCCTCACCCCCACCCCTCACCCCCCACCCCCCAACCCCTCAACCCTCACCCCCCCACCCCTCCCTCCCACCCCTAACAAAGCCTGCATCACCCGCTGTCTCAAATGGTTATTGACTTTTTCCTTAAGAAAGGTTATTGGTCGTAATAATCAGGGAGGGAAATATTTCTCTTGCTCGGCAGAAAAATAATTCTCAAATCTCCCAGAGGAAATAATATTTTGTACTGAAGGAGGTTCATTATTTTGAAAAGGTTATTGAAATCTTCTTTTGCTTTTCCAATGGAAATTGGTTAGTTTAGTTTAGTTTAGTTTAGTTTAGTTCAGGGATACAACGTACAAACAGGGCCCTTTGGCCCACAGTGTCCCTGCCGACCAACAATCACCCATCATCACTAGTTCCATGTTATCCCACTGCCTGGATTTTAGTGACAATTTTCCAGGGGCCAATGAGCCTATAAACCTGCACATCTCTGGGATGTGGAAGGAAACTGGAGGAAACCCATGCAGTCACAGGGAGATCGTGCAAACTCCACACAGACAGCACCCAAGGTCAGGATGGAACATGAGTGTCTGGCATTGATAGGCTGTGTCTCTACCGGCAGAATCACTGCGCTGCCCTGATATCTTTCAAGATTTGCACTTGTGTCTGAACCCCATTGGGTCTGTGTTCCATTTCCCATTGATGATATGGCCTTGCCATCCGCCTTGTCCCTTGTCAATTAATCACAATAATACTTTATTAGCCAAGTATATTATGCAACATACGAGGAATTACATTTGCCACACAGTCGTACCCATAAAAAGCAACGGAACACAAAACACATTTTAACATAAACATCCACCACAGTGACTCCTCCACATTCCTCACTTCTCTTCTTTGTCCTCCCGCTGTTGGGGGCCTCGAGCCTACCGTTGACGGGACGATCTTACTTCCGTAGCCGGTGCATTTGGGCTCTCCGCATTGGGGGGGAATCTCAGCTCCCCCGTGCCGGGTGATCGGACCCTGGGTCGGGGCTGGTCGAACCTCCTGCGGCTTGGAGCTTCCCGACATCGGTCTGTACCCGAGACTGCGAGCTCCTCGATGGTGAAATCCACAGGCCGCGGTTGGAGCGTCGATCCCAGTCGATCCCGCGGTGGGGCTCAAAGTCAGTCCCGTACAAGGCCGCCAGCTCCACGATGTTAGGCTGCAGAGCGACCGGAGATACGATCGGAAAACAATCCCATCTCCGGCAAGGTAAGAGATTGAAGAAAAGTTCCCCCTCCCCCCCATTAAACAAACCAGAGAACATTAACACAAACTTTTAAAACACGTTAAAAATGACGCAAAGACAGACAGACAGTTGACGAGGCTGCCATCGCTGATGGTTCCACCCAGTGAGGAGAGGAGAGGGGGATTAATAATATTTAATTGATGATATTTCTACAAGGGGAAGTCCAAATCTACATCTGTAACGTGACCATTCCATGCATGAATGTTTCCATAATCACTTTCTGCCACAGTTAAGACATTTCAAACTGTCATTTTCCTTTTTAATATCTTGAATTATCTATTTTTCTGGGAGTTAGAGCTGGCACAGTGATGATGCAGCCATTGCATATTCTCTCACACAGCCCCAGTCAGTGAGGTTTGGTCCCAACCTGTGATACATCTGTAGTTGCCTCCTACACAATCGATCTTTATTGATTATCTGAAGAAGGGTTTCGGCCCGAAACGTTGCCTATTTCCTTCGCTCCATAGATGCTGCTGCACCCGCTGAGTTTCTCCAGCATTTTTGTCTATCTTCGATTTTCCAGCATCTGCAGTTCCTTCTTAAACACGATCTTTATTGATAACTTGGACGATGGGAGTAAGTGCGCTGCAGCGACTGCGTTATGATACATCGCAAATATACTGACATTTGTAAATCTTTTGGCAAGACCATCATTTTCCTTGACATAATTTTTTTCTTTAGATGCATAACATAGCCTCCATACAATGACATGCAGCCCAATATCTAGACGTGTACATCATCTACTTTATCAGCCTGTGCATGTTCTCCACAGATGCTGCCTGACCCACTGAGTTATGGTGCAGCAGCATCTATGGAGCGAAGGAAATAGGCAACGTTTCGGGCCAAAATCCTTCTGGAAATAGGCAACGTTTCGGGCCGAAACCCTTCTTCAGATGTTGTTAGATGTTTGTTGGGTGAGAACGAGAAGTTGGTGTGACTTGGGTGGGGGAGGGATAGAGAGAGAGAGTGAATGCCGGGGTAACTTGAAGTGAGAGAAATCAATATCCATACCACTGGGCTGTCAGCTGCCCGCACGAAACATGAGCTGCTGTTCCTGGGTGGTGTGAACTTGCTGCTTGTCAACTTTCCTGGAACTCTGAAATTTAATCATTGAGAAGTGAGTGTTATTTTCCATTTACTGATGTAATCTTGAGACTTTATTGGAAAGATCACAAAAGCAATAAATAGAGGAACGCAATAGTGATGATGTCATTCTCTTCACGGTCTCGGGAAACAGTGAGGTACTCAATGCTGAAGTGTGTTTGAAGGGCAGTTATTGCGGGATCTCAATGATGTCGTGGGCATTCTGTCCTTCAAACAGCAGGGAAAAAAAAAAAAGTTGTACATAAAATGTATTATGAAAATATATATTAGGCACTTTGGTGCTATATGACTGTACTTACTTCTAATAAAATAAAAATAAAAAATAAAATATAAAAAAACAGCAGGGAAGGACTGACCACGTCACGAGCTGTCATTAAAAGACACAGAGTGCTGGAGTAACTCAGCGGGTCAGGCAGCATCTATGGAGAACATGGATAAGTGACGTTTCACAGAGTGCTGGAGTAACTCAGCGGGTCGGGCAGCATCTGTGGAGCTAAGGAATTAGGCAACGTTTCGGGCCGAAACCCAGAAGGGTTTCGGCCCGAAACGTTGCCTATTTCCAGAAGGATTTTGGCCCGAAACGTTGCCTATTTCCTTCGCTCCATAGATGCTGCTGCACCATAACTCAGTGGGTCAGGCAGCATCTGTGATGAACATGGATAGGTGACGTTTCACAGAGTGCTGGAGTAACTAGTGTGTGTAGGATAGTGTTAGTGTGCAGTGGTCGCTGGTCGGTGCTGACTCAGTGAGCCGAAGGGACAGTTTCCGCTCTGTATCTCTAAACTAAAGTAAAAGAACAACAGATGTTCTTGGGATCTTTGGCAATCCTCGTGTTCCAGCTTTAATAATTCATCTCTGGAGTGGCATCTTCCAAAGTGCAGCACTCTCTCTTCACGGCTTTGTAGAGAGTCTTCCCTGGAGCGAGAGTGAACACGGAGCCAAGAGCTTCGATAAAACCCCATGAACATCGGGCCGCCCGTAGCGGCAACTGCGGAGGGCTTGGGGAGGCCCTGACCACGGGGAATAGTGGAGGAAGAGGACTGACTTTGGTGCCTTCCCACACAGTGGGGAACTTTGTGTGGGGATGTTTTATGTCAAACCCTATAGTGTGTTGTGTCCTGTTGATTTTTATTGTATGGCTGTATGGAAATTCATTTCACTGTGCCATCAGGCACACGTGACAATTAAATCTATCTTGAATCTTGAATCTTGAAGCTGGGCAAGGACCCAGACAGCTGACCACAGACTCCATGGATGTTGATGGGAGAGGAGATACAGCGCTCATTATAACCTGACAAAGGACTTGTACCATCACAACACAAGCGGCAAACTGGTGGGCAGCGCATAAGTTCACAAATTGCAAAGCCACATCCATGTAAGAGATTGAAGATAAAAAGCTGGTCTGATTGTTGTTCTCTCTCGTCGTGTCATCTCCCGCTTATCTCAGGGTGTGACAATAAAATATTCCGTTCCAACTAAATAACAACTGACGTGATCTGAAATTGAATGTTCACTTGGTGGCACGGTGGTGCAGCGGTAGAGTTGCTGCCTCACAGCGACGGAGACCCGGGTTCCATCCTGACTACGGGTGCTGTCTGTACGGAGTTTGTACGTTCTCCCTGTGAACCTGCGTGGGTTTTCACCGGGTGCTCTGGTTTCCTCCCACACTCCAAAGACGTGCAGGTCATTGCCTTCTGTAAACTGTCCCTAGTGTAAACTGTCCTAGTGTAAATTGCCCCTAGTGTAAACTGTCCTAGTGTAAATTGCCCCTAGTGTAAACTGCCCCTAGTGTAAACTGTCCCTAGTGTAAACTGCCCCTAGTGTAAACTGTCCCTAGTGTAAACTGTCCCTAGTGTAAACTCTCCCTAGTGTAAACTGCCCCTAGTGTAAACTGTCCCTAGTGTAAACTGCCCCTAGTGTAAACTGTCCCTAGTGTAAACTGTCCCTAGTGTAAACTGTCCCTAGTGTAAACTGTCCCTAGTGTCCCTAGTGTAAACTCTCCCTAGTGTAAACTGCCCCTAGTGTAAACTGTCCCTAGTGTAAACTGCCCCTAGTGTAAACTGTCCCTAGTGTAAACTGTCCCTAGTGTAAACTGTCCCTAGTGTAAACTGCCCCTAGTGTAAACTGTCCCTAGTGTAAACTGTCCCTAGTGTAAACTGCCCCTAGTGTAAAGTCCCTAGTGTAAACTGTCCCTAGTGTAAACTGCCCCTAGTGTAAACTGTCCCTAGTGTAAACTATCCCTAGTGTAAACTGCCCCTAGTGTAAACTGTCCCTAGTGTAAACTGCCCCCCCTAGTGTAAACTGTCCCTAGTGTAAACTCTCCCTAGTGTAAACTGCCCCTAGTGTAAACTGTCCCTAGTGTAAACTGCCCCTAGTGTAAACTGCCCCTAGTGTAAACTGTCCCTAGTGTAAACTCTCCCTAGTGTAAACTGTCCCTAGTGTAAACTGTCCCTAGTGTAAACTGTCCCTAGTGTAAACTGTCCCTAGTGTAAACTGCCCCTAGTGTAAACTGTCCCTAGTGTAAACTGTCCCTAGTGTAAACTGCCCCTAGTGTAAACTGTCCCTAGTGTAAATTGTCCCTAGTGTAAATTGTCCCTAGTGTAAACTGCCCCTAGTGTAAACTGTCCCTAGTGTAAACTGTCCCTAGTGTAAACTGTCCCTAGTGTAAACTGTCCCTAGTGTAAACTGTCCCTAGTGTAAACTGTCCCTAGTGTAAACTGCCCCTAGTGTAAACTGTCCCTAGTGTAAACTGTCCCTAGTGTAAACTGTCCCTAGTGTAAACTGTCCCTAGTGTAAACTGTCCCTAGTGTAAACTGTCCCTAGTGTAAACTGTCCCTAGTGTAAACTGTCCCTAGTGTAAACTGTCCCTAGTGTAAACTGTCCCTAGTGTAAATTGTCCCTAGTGTAAACTGTCCCTAGTGTAAACTCCCTAGTGTAAACTGTCCCTAGTGTAAACTGTCCCTAGTGTAAACTGTCCCTAGTGTAAACTGTCCCTAGTGTAAACTGTCCCTAGTGTAAACTGTCCCTAGTGTAAACTGTCCCTAGTGTAAACTGTCCCTAGTGTAAACTGCCCCTAGTGTAAACTGTCCCTAGTGTAAACTGCCCCTAGTGTAAACTGTCCCTAGTGTAAACTGCCCCTAGTGTAAACTGCCCCTAGTGTAAACTGTCCCTAGTGTAAACTGTCCCTAGTGTAAACTGCCCCTAGTGTAAACTGTCCCTAGTGTAAATTGTCCCTAGTGTAAAAGTGTTGTCCCTAGTGTAAACTGTCCCTAGTGTAAACTGCCCCTAGTGTAAACTGTCCCTAGTGTAAACTGTCCCTAGTGTAAACTGTCCCTAGTGTAAACTGCCCCTAGTGTAAATTGTCCCTAGTGTAAACTGTCCTAGTGTAAACTGTCCCTAGTGTAAACTGCCCCTAGTGTAAACTGTCCCTAGTGTAAACTGCCCCTAGTGTAAACTGCCCCTAGTGTAAATTGTCCCTAGTGTAAACTGTCCCTAGTGTAAACTGCCCCTAGTGTAAACTGTCCCTAGTGTAAACTGTCCCTAGTGTAAGCTGTCCTAGTGTAAACTGCCCCTAGTGTAAACTGTCCCTAGGGTAGTGCTCGTGTGCAGGTGATCAGTGGTCGGCGTGGGTTGAGTCACTAAGCAGTCTTTGATGACCTGGTGTCAGTTTTTCTGAATCCATTTCAGGCCAGAACCTGTGCTCAGGTGAATGGTGAATACGGAGCCGCTGAGTTACTCCACCAATGTGTGTTGTATGTGGGATTCCAGCATCTTCATTACCCAGTCTCTCCACCGACCAACGTCCCAGTGCCTGGCCATTAGCGTGCCTTCACTTTCCTGCCATGGTTCTTCATCAGAGGAGAAGGTGATGACCCTCCCAGACAGACGTTGGCTGATGAGGAAGATCTGGTCTTCAAAACGGTGGACCTTGCTCCAGGTGACTGGCTGTGAAAACAAGCTGAACCATTGAAGGAATTCATAAGATCTTCTTCTTCTTGCGTATGGCGTGCTCAGCCTAAAGTTGTAGGACAACTTGTTCTATTTGATCTTACTTGATTGTGCACGCCAGGTTGATTGCATTCGTCGAAACAGGGCGGACCACGTGAAGGTTGCAATCTCCCCACCCCTTCATAAGATCGTAAGATAGGAATAGAATTAGACCATTCAAGTCTACTCCACCATTCAATCATGGCTGATCTATCTCTCCCTCCTAACCCCATTCTCCTGCCTTCTCCCCATAACCCCTGACACACAAACTAATCAATAATCTATCAATCTCTGCCTTCAAAATAGCCAAATGACTTGACCTCCACAGCCTTCTGTGGCTCAGAATTCCACAGGATCATCACTCTCTAACAAAATAAATTCCTCCTCAACTCCTTCCTAAAGGGACGTCTAATCCTGAGTCTGTGACCTCTAGTCCTCGAGGAGTTTCTAGTGGAACAAAGCCACCACGAGCAACACATCTACACATTCTACCACAAACTACCCGTGAATGTGTATGGAAGATACTCCACTGAAGAATCCCAGTAGATATGTGTAAGAGGGTTTCAGACAGCCAGTTTCCATGGTAACGCCGGCATTGGCCGCTGCTTCATAGCTCCGGTTTCTCCCTGTTGTATAATGTTGAGGATCTTCGAGCAGTTCGTCTGATATCCATCCACAGGACCATCACCACATGCAGTGAACCACTGGCTTTTCATTTCACTCACAAGGTGCATTTAGTATGCAAGAACATTCTCTGGACAACATGGATAAGTGACGTTACAAAGTCAAAGTCAATCACCTGAAGGTGCAGTGAAATGAATTTGTCAGCAGCGACATAGTTAAAAACACACACACACAATACACAATAGGACTTAACACAAACATCCACCACAACATTATTCACTGTGGTGGAAGGCAACAAAGTTCAGTCAGTCCTCCTCCTTTGTTCACCCGTGGTCCAGGGCCATGAACCCTCCTTAGTCACCGCTACAGACGGCCGGATGTACAGGCCCTCTTGTCGGGATGATCAAAACTCTGACGTCGGGACACTCTTCAGAGATGCTGCCTGGCCTGCTGCGTTACTCCAGCATTTTGTGATTTTTTTTTATAAACCAGCATCTGCAGTTCCTTGTTTCTACATTTGACATAACACAGAGTTGGGATTAATTTGGCTTCTCCTTAATCTGTACAGGGCAATTCCTTTGTGCAAATCATTTGTTTAGTTCAGTTTAGATGAGAGATACAGCATGGAAATAAGCCCTTCAGCCCACCGAGTCTGCACCGACCAGCTATCCCTGTACACACACCATTTACAATTTTACCCAGCTAAGCAGCCTACAAATCTGCACATCTTTATAGTGTGGAAGGCAACCTGAGCACCCGAGAAAACCCACAAGGTCACAGGGAGAACGTACAAACTCAGTACAGACAGCGCAGGTAGTCAGGATGGAACCCGGGTCTCTGGCGCTGTGCAGCAGCAACTCTACGCCACCACCAAGTGACTTGGTGAAATGCAGAGAAAAACTTTAGTTAAAATGCCCTTACTGCAACAGAAAGTCAAATCGATCTCAGTACTATTTTTTTTTATAACATGTTCATTGGCTCTTGGTGTGTTGTTCAATATAGAAACATAGAAACAGGTGCAGGAGTAGGCCATTCAGCCCTTCCTGACTATGATGATAGGGACACAATGCTGGAGTAAGACAGTGTCTCTGGAGAGAAGGAATAGGTGACATTTCGGGTCGAGACCCTTCTTCAGGTGAGATTTCTCATCGCTCTCTCCTCCGACTCACAGTCTGAAGAAAGGTCTCGACCCGAAACGTCACCCATTCCTTCTCTCCAGAGATGCTGCCTGTCCCGCTGAGTTACACCAACTTGTTCAATGTGAAGTTCTATTCTTAAATAAATATAGAGCTCATCAGTAACCATGAAATACAGGAGTTCAATTAACAAGGGAACTAATTCTGACACAACCACCAGGCTCCATGGGACTGTGCTCATCTCTGAGGTGATAATTACAGATTTGGCTTCAAACGAGGTTCGTTCATTTTCATTGTGAGGAAGATATGGCATCTCCTGGTGTGTGATGGCGTGCTTCAAAATGTCAAACTGCTGCAAGTGCAAAATCGTGTTTTGTGAAAATGTGCGAATGTCCTGGCGAGAGGCGCGGTGTCTGGGCTATTTTAGATCTTACATCCCCAGCATCTTTTGAAGCAAGGTAACTGCAGATGCTGGTTTACAAAAAAAGGACATGAAATGCTGGAGTAACTCGCCTGGAAAACCTCGAGCTGGATCGAACAAACACAGACACAGACACAGACACAGACACAGACACAGACACAGAGAGACACAGACACAGACACAGACACAGACACAGAGAGACACAGACAGACACAGACAGACACAGACAGACACAGACACACACGCACATGCACACGCACACGCGAAGGGGGGGGAGGGAGAGGGGGGGAGAAGGGGGGGGGAGGGAACTTTTAAGAAGACAGACAACTTATAATAAAAATTTAGCGAGCATTTAACCTACCGGTCGGTTTTCCTTGTTCCTGAAAACGCCAATGAGCCAATTAAAATGCCCGGTCAACGAAGGAGATTGCCTACGGCTGCCCTCGACTGCCTGTAACTAAATAGCGACCCCACTCCACTACACTACGAGTCAAAAATAACCATGCCGACCAATTTTTACTGGTGGAAAACTTTCCAACATGCTGAAAAAAATGTCCTCGACCTAGCTGAGGCCTCGAGTATGTGGGAACTTCCCTCGAGCATGAAGGAGAGTTCCAGTGACACCAAAGGACCTCCTAGGGCCACGTGTCGACCATGTTGTGAGTTGGAGTTGAGGGCAAACTCTTCTAAACTCACAGATTAGGTCACCGCAGTGGGACACCCCCTTAAAGGTACAGTCTTTTATTCTGAACCTTTGGCTCTGCCACTAGTGGAAACTTCAGAGCAAAATTCAAATGGATTCTCTTAGCAGGGGGGACTGACCTGGGGCAGTCTGTGGACTGGTGGGCTGGTGGACTGGGCTATTTGCTATACCTTCTGCAACAAAACACTTGCTTCAGGGTGGACAAGGTACATCCATTAATAAGCATTGTAAGGCAGCAACTCTACCACTGTGCCACCCCTCATTGGACAATCTTGTCCCCACATTGTACCATCAGTCTGATCCCACATCACCCGAGTCGTCCCCAATCCCAAGGAACTACTGAAGAACGGCAACTGGGAGCACATTGCACTGGACAGGTGCTCCTGGAGGAAGGAGCTGCACGTCACGAAATGGAACTACGCCACTTGGCAGAGACAAAGGGACAGCACCGTAAGGAGAGAGAGAGAGAAGGGGGCTCTACAACTACCAACCAACGCCAGTCTCCACTGCCCACGTTGCACCAAGGTGTGTGGATCGCGGATCGGCCTCTACAGACATCTGCAGACCCACAGACGACGACCCTATGGAGAGGAGTGACCGCCTACGATGTTGACTGAGGAACAGAATGCCACTCAGCATTTTTCAACCACTCCTTTCTATTCTCTTCATTCCCTCCTCTTAAACGATTGTCACGTTCTCCGAATTGACTTTTATTTGCTATTTTATATTTAATTAACCAACTCCTTGACATCTTTACGCAGTCTTAAACTTTCCTTCATTAATCACCACTGCCAATTTTTATGTTGTGACCAAACACATCACTGAGATATTTTATGTTTCAGTCACGGGAAACAGGAGACAGAGAGAAGAGAAACATGAAGGTTATTTCAAGAGAGAGAACAAGTTGTTTGCCAACCAACCTTCAGGGGTGTCAGAAATCTCAAAACCATTTGACACCAAATAACTGAAAACACTTTCATTTAACTGGGAATTTTAGAATCTCAGGATTAGTTTAGTTTAGAGATACAGCGTGGAAACAGGCCCTTCGACCCACTAACTCCACACTGATCATCGATCATCCATACACTAACTCTATCCTACACACTAGGGAAAATTTACAGAAGTCAAATGACTGCACGTCTTTGTAATGTGGGGGGAAACCGGAGCACCCGGAGAAAACCCACACAGTCACGTGGGAGAACGTGCAAACTCCATACAGACAGCGCCTGTATCAGGGTTGAACCCGGGTCTCTGGCGCTGTTAGGCAGCAACTCTACCGCTGTGCCACCGTGTGGCCCCACTGATTACTACTCTATTCTGAGGTATTAAAGTGGCATTCAACTCCAGCAACAGCCAGTCAGACCTTACATGTGGAGTGTTGGTCAGCCTTTAAAGAATGTTCCTTTACAATGGAGATGAGGAGTAATTCCTTCAGCAAGACACAACAAGCTGGAGTAACTCAGCAGGACAGGCAGCATCTCTGGAGAAAAGGAATGGGTGACGTTTCGGGTCGAGACCCTTCTTCTATGACTAAAATTTCTTTATTCTCCTGCCTTCTCCCCATAACCCCTGACACCCGCACTAATCAAGAATCTATCTATCTCTGCCTTAAAAATATCCACTGACTTGTGGCCTCCACAGCCATTCTGTGGCAAAGAATTCCACAGATTCACCACCCTCTGACAAAATAAATTCCTCCTCATCCCCTTCCTAAACATCTAGTCCTAGTTGTTTCAATGAGATATCCCCTCATCCTTCTAAACTCCAGCGAGTACAGGCCCAGTGCCGACAAACACTCATCATAGGTTAACCTACTCATTCCTGGGATCATTCTTGTGTTGGGGGTTATGGGGAGAAGGCAGGAGAATGGGGTTAGGAGAGAGAGATAGATCAGCCATGACTGAATGGTGGAGCAGACTTGATGGGCCGAATGGCCTAATTCAGCTGCTATCGCTATGAACATGAAGGCTGTGGAGCATGTCAATGAGACGTGTCAGAATGAGGAGTGTAAGCATGCTGAGCATTGTGAGGGGCATGGTGGGATGTATTCCATTACATGCTGATGTAGTTATTGATCCTTGCAGTCCTGGGCAAGTGGGGAACATAACAGCAGTGATGGATATCTCCATGGTGGAGACATTGATAAAGTCAGTAACGTTGTCAGGTTGGTTCCCCATCTCCCATCACAACGGATCGGATCAAAGTGGTGATTCAAGCAAGTAAACATACTTCATTGCATGCGTGCGATTAATTGAGTCTGCACACACTGGCAGGCAGATTGACTTTTCAATGAGGAGATTATAAAACACCATGCCAAGTAAAAGCCAATAATGATGATAGCATCACTGGGCTTCCTTGAAACACTCGGAAACCTAGTGCAGGAACATAATTTCATGTCAGCTGAAGGTGAACAGCCTTGATTTTCTCAACAGTTAACTTACAGCCGAGTCACAAACCCTGAAATCTGAAGAAGGGTCCTGACCCAAACATCACCTATCCATGTTCTCCACAGATGCTGCCTGACCCGCTGAGTTACTCCAGCACTCTGTGAAACGTCACCTATCCATGTTCTCCACAGATGCTGCCTGACCCGCTGAGTTACTCCAGCACTCTGAAACGTCACCTATCCATGTTCTCCACAGATGCCGCCTGACCCGCTGAGTTATGGTGCAGCAGCATCTATGGAACGAAGGAAATAGGCAACGTTTCGGGCCGAAACCCTTCTGGAAATAGGCAACGTTTCGGGCCGAAGCCCGTAAGGGTTTCGACCCAAAACGTTGCCTATTTCCTTAGCTCCATAGATGCTGCTGCACTCGCTGAGTTACTCCAGCACTCTGTGAAACGCCACCTATCCATGTTCTTCACAGATGCTCCCTGACCCGCTGAGTTACTCCAGCACTCTGTGAAACGTCACCTATCCATGTTCTCCACAGATGCTGCCTGACCCACTGAGTTACTCCAGCACTCTGTGAAACGTCACCTATCCATGTTCTCCACAGATGCTGCCTGACCCGCTGAGTTACTCCAGCACTCTGTGAAACATCACCTATCCATGTTCTCCACAGATGCTGCCTGACCCGCTGAGTTACTCCAGCACTCTGTGAAACGTCACCTATCCATGTTCTCCACAGATGCTGCCTGACCTGCTGAGTTACTCCAGCACTCTGTGAAACGTCACCTATCCATGTTCTCCACAGATGCTGCCTGTCCCGCTGAGTTACTGTTCTCCACAGATGCTGCCTGTCCCGCTGAGTTACTCCAGCATTTTGTGTCTGTCAGCACTTAGTTACATATTAGATAAGCATCTCAGATACAGTACAAGTGTACAGCAGTTGTACACTGAGATAGTATACAGAGTCACCAGTTTGGCCCCATTACCAAGCCCCAGTTGTTGTAAGTGCAGGGATCTTGACCTGAGCATGAAGGTCCATTGTCCTGGCGGCGTTGCAGGGTGGGCCTGGTCAAGAGTAGCCGTGGTGTCCTCCGCCACTGCTCCACCGCTGTAAGCCACGTGCGGTTCATGTGCTCGGCCTCTTCGAGCAGCGCCGGGTCCAGCTGAGCCACAGGTTGCTGCAGGGCCTCCAGGCACCTGGTCAAACTGAGCCCCAAGTTGCTGCAGGGGCTCCAGCACTGCTCGGTCTAATTGAGCACCAGGTTCCTGCAGGGCCTGCAGACACCTGGTCTAACTGAGCCCCAGGCTGCTACAGGGCCTCCTGCACTGCTCAGTCTAACTGAGCCCCAGGCTGCTACAGGGCCTCCAGCACTGCTCAGTCTAACTGAGCCCCAGGCTGCTGCAGGGCCTGCAGACACCTGGTCTATTTGAGCTCCAGGTTGTTGCCGGGCCTCCAGCGGCCCACTTCACTCTCAAGGCGATACCTGTGCCTACACTTGGAGATACAAGGCAACCATAATTGATGGGAAATAACTACTTCCCTCTGCGGACGATCCTGATTTAGGCCAGATGGTCTGAGAGACGTGTGAACAAATGATTAGTCCCAGAACAGCCAGAAAGGTTGCAGTCTGATCGAGCAACTGTCTGTCCTGCTGTGCAATTAAACACTATATGTGGTGGACAAATTAAATGACCTATTATTCTGGCAAGAAACAGCTCTCAGCTGAGACTTTAAACACCAATCGGATGGTTGCCCGATGCCAATTCTTTCCTCTCTTCAAGATGATCCACATCAGTCAAGGATATTTTGAGACATATTGAATATTCCTCTCGGAGAGAGATGGCCACCGAGCTCACTGGCCCATCACATTCCCACGTATCACATCCAGTAAAGATAAACACAAGATGCTGGAGTAACTCAGCGGGACAGGCAGCATCTCTGGAGAGAAGGAATGGGTGACGTTTCGGGTCGAGACCCTTCTTCAGACTGTTGGCTGGATTAGGGGATATCAGCTTCAGGGAGAGGTTGGACAGAATTGGATTGTTTTCTCTGGAACGCTGGAGGTCACAGGGACACCTGACTAAAGTATATAAAATGATGCGAAGTGTAGATGGGGTAGACAGTCAGAAACATTTTTCCAGGATTGAAAAATCAAATACTTAACTTGGTGAGAGGGGCAAAGTTTAAATGAAATGTGTGGGGCAAGTGGTTGAGGGGCAATAGTGTTTATGTAACCCTTTCATCTGCTTTTCATCTCAGATGGCAGGTGGGGCCAGCTTATACACTTGGGGATGTCTAAATAGAAACATAGAAAATAGGTGCAGGAGTAGGCCATTCGGCCCTTCGAGCCAGCATCGCCATTCAATATGATCATGGCTGATCATCCAGAATCAGTAACCCCGTTCTTGTTTTCTCCCCATAATCCCTTGATTCCTTAGAGCTATATCTAACTCTCTCTTGAAAACAACCAATGAATTGGCCTCCACTGCCTTCTGTGGCAGAGAATTCCACAGATTCCCAACTCTCTGGGTGAAACGGTTTTTCCTCATCTCATCCCAAATGGCCGACCCCTTATTTTTAACTTATCGTGCAAAGAATGGTGCCTCAAAGTTCTCTTAACTGCCTCAGCACGTTTGTGGGACAGAAGATACCAACACCATAGACAGCTAAACAAGGAGGCTGGAAGGACTCAGATCGGAATGGGGCTTAAATTGGAATGAAGTGTGAAGTTTTGAGGCCGATTTTTGTGGAATTGGAATGGTTTAGATTTATGGTGCTGTTGCAAGGAATGAAGGGTAATAATCATGAAGGAATCTTTTCATCTGTTTCATATTTAAGAAGGTCTTATTGAGGCCATCTAGATTAGGAGGTGTAATGGTAGTGGGTGTTGAATTGGATTGAAATATTAGTTTCACTGGTCAGCTGAACGATAACAAGAGGACATTGATTTAAGGTAATTGGAAAAGAAATTAAATGGGAAGTTATTAAAATTCCTTTACACTGAAATTGATTAGAATTCAGAATGTTCTTGTTAAATGAAATCGATCCAAAAGATTATAAAGTAGTCACTTGAAAGTGAATTTAGTGTGTGAGGTGAGAAGTGTGCGGATTCAGGGACAGTTTCTTCCCACCTAAAGATAGACATAAAATGCTGGAGTAACCCAGCGGGACAGGCAGCATCTCTGGAGAGAAGGAATAGGTGACGTTTCGGGTCGAGACCCTTCTTCAGACCTGACTGGATAGACAATAGGTGCTAGAGTAGGCCATTCAGCCCTACAAGCCGAATGATTTACTCCTGCACAGAATGTAAAGCATTTCACTGTACCTCAGTACACGTGACAATAGTAGAAATAGCGTGCGATTACACAAGTCACTTCATGTAAAGTAAACTGCGAGTGGTACTGATGTGACAAGGAGCCTTTAGCTGATTCAATCTTCATTAATGCTATAAAATCCAACGTTTATGTTTCTTAAATCTGAATGAAAGATGTTAATTAGAAAAACATATTTAGACCATAAGACAGGAGCAGAATTCAGCCCATCATGTTTACTCCGCCATTCAATCACGGCTGATCTATCTCTCCCTCCTAACCCCATTCTCCTGCCTTCTCCCCATAACCCCCGACACCCGCACTAATCAAGAATCTATCAATCTCTGCTTTAAAAATGACTGGGCCTCCACTGCACACACGGAGGTTGGCTTAGTTCTTACAAGAATAATATGCGATTTGTGAAAAAAAATTATTCCTTTAAGGCACAAAAGGAAAAAATGATTCATATGTGGCTAATTGGAGAAATTTAACTGGCATTATATCAAGAGTCTAAGTTTATAAAATGGACATAAGTAACGACATGCTGGAGTTTGGAGCTTGTTAGAACTCAGCAAGAAGCAACTGATAAAGAAGGCAAGAGTACAATTGGAGGGTAAATTAGTGAGAAACAAATAAATACAGCACGGTGGCGCAGCGGTAGAGTTGCTGCCTCACAGCGCCAGAGACCCGGGTTCAATCCTGACCACGGGTGCTGTCTGTCGGAGTTTGCACGTTTTCCCTGTGACCTGCGTGGGTTTTCTCCGGGTGCTCCAGTTTCCTCCCACATGTCAAAGACGTACAGGTTTGTAGGTTAATTGGCCTGTAAATTCATCTTAGAGTGTAGGATATAACTAGTGTATGGGGTGATCGCTAGTCAGTGTAGACTCAGTGGGCCGAAGGGACTGTTTCCACATTGTATCTCTAAACTAAAATACACTATAACTGAGATGAGGAGAGATTTTTTCAGTGAGCTTTATTTTTGGAATTCCTTCATTACCCCAGAGAGCTACAGAGTCTCAGTCTTTGAGTTCTTTCAAAAAAAAGATTGGTAAATGTCTGGATAATAACAGGAATGAAGAAATGTTAGAAGATTACAGGAAAATGGCACTAAAGTAGATGGTCAACCATGATCCTGGCAGATGATAGCGCAGGTACTCAGGGTCATAAGTGATAGTAGCAGAATTAGGCCTTTCGGCCCATCAAGTGTACTCTGCCAATCAATCATGGCTGATCTATCTCTCCCTCCTCCATTCTCCTGCCTTCTCCCCATAACCCCGGACACCCATACTAATCAAGCATCTATCTATCTCTGCTTTAAAGATATCCACTGACTTGTGGCCTCCACAGCCTTCTGAGGCAATGAATTCAACAGATTCACCACCCTCTGACTAAAGAAATGACTCCTCATCTCCATCCGAAAGGAACGTCCTTTAATTCTGAGGCTGTGACCTCCAGTCCGAGACTCTCCCACTGGTGGAAGCATCCTATTTAATTGAGTATGAAGTCTCCACATTAAATTCTCTGCAATTGCTGTTACTTCCAGTGCTTCAGAGGTACGTAACAAACACAATGCATTGAGGCGGGAGAGCTAATACTGTGGGAGGAAGATAGACACAAAATTGCTGGAGTAACTCAGCGGGACAGGCAGCATCTCTGGAGAGAAGGAATGGGTGACGTTTCGGGTCGAGACTCTGATGAATTGAGCGAAGAATATCTATGGGGGGCCGTGTTCATCTCGCTGAGTGACTGTGGTGACTGAGGAATAATAAGATGATTATTTTTAGCAACAAACTTTCAGATGAATTTGAAAACTTCAGCAATAGTCTGGCCAACCAATGCTTATTTCTAATCATCCTCAGTAAACAAGCATCTATATTGTAGGTATTATCCTGAGAATACAGTAGATGAAAGGGAAATTTGACAATTATTACCCACAAAACTGTTTACGCTCAATAAAAAGGAAATGGAAGATAGGCACGAAATGCTGGAGTAACTCAGCGGGATAGGCAGCATCTCTGAATAGCGAGAAAGGTGATCATGTTTCATGTGTTTTATATATTTGTGGAGAGTGGTTGAGCCACATATACTCCATTTGTCCAGCGCTGCACTCACATGGCACACTGCATACTGGGGTTAGATTAGGCCAGTTGCCTTCCCCCAATGTAGTTCTTTTTTTTCAATCCACCACCTGTCTATATTTCATCTGTAATATGTGGGTCATAAACTTCACAGGAGACGTTTCTTAATGTGATGCTGCAGCAAGTCAGGTTTGTGTTTGCGTACAAACGCAAGATGTATAAATTACACTGCCCAATGATTCATATTTTCTCATTGACAGATTAGCGAATTAAAATCCCCATTTGGAACATTTATCTGCATATCTGCGGAGCGGGGACTTCATTCAATGAAGAGCAAATTAATTTTATTTTCAAATTCCAACCAATGTATCATGTTTATGAACCATTTCTGTGGTATATTATTATTATACATTATATGTGTGGAATATAATGATCAATATTCTCTACAAACCAATTAAGCATAATATAATAACCGTTACATTATTGATGGTGATACTCGATTTTATACCTATCCTTTTAAATTTTTAATTATGTGAAGATTTCTTCTGTGATGAATGATTCTAATTATTCACATTAAGAGCCATTGTCCAAGTAACTGATAAATAAATTGGTAGATGGATTATGAGATGATTAAAATATCATAGGTTAGGGAAGAAGGCGAGATTGTGGTCAGCGATCACTCACACCATTCTGTTGTCCAGAAAGAAAATATGTCATTTAAGATATGCACACAGAGCTGGAGTAACTCAGCGGGTCAGGCAGCATCTGTGGAGAACATGGATAGGTGACGTTTCACAGAGTGCTGGAGTAACTCAGTAACTCAGCAGGTGCAGCAGCATCTATGGAGCTAAGGAAATAGGCAACGTTTCGGGTCCGAAACCCTTCCGGGTTTCGGCCCGAAACGTTGCCTATTTCCAGAAGGGTTTTGGCCCGAAACGTTGCCTATTTCCTTCGCTCCATAGATGCTGCTGCACCATAACTCAGCGGGTCAGGCAGCATCTGTGGAGAACATGGATAGGTGGCGTTTCACAGAGTGCTGGAGTAACTCAGCGGGTCAGGCAGCATCTCTGGAGAACATGGATAGGTGGGTGACCTTTTGGGTCAAGACGACCCACCTTCAGACTTAGAGTCATTTAGGAGCAAGAACGATGAGCCATGATTTCAAAAGAGCCAGGATAATGTGAAAGGAGATCTCATCAATTGTTTGATTTATTTTGAACTCGGCTAAAACGCTCAATGCAATAAAGACCAAACAGTCTCGTTAAACTGATACAAGGGGAAGAAACTTTTTGGAAAGTATTGGGTGGCCGAGTTTTGAAAATGAATCTGGGAATAAATGAATTTAAAACATTCTAATTCCAGTGTTAGCGCAAGGGGAGAGTGTGTGACTGGAACATCATATTTGTGATTTTTTTTTTTTTAAACTGAACCATAACAGAAATCAGATTAATCAGAAGATCTATCATGTGCAAGCTCAGATCATGAATGGGTCGACTGGGCTTGTATTCACGATAATTTAGAAGGATGAGGGAGGATTTTATAGTAACATATAAAATTCTTAAAGGATTGGACAGGCTAATTGTACGAAAAAAAATTCCCGATGTTGGGGGAGTCCAGAACCAGGTTAAGAGTTTAAGATTTTGCAGATGACACAAAGCTGGGTGGCAGTGTGAACTGTGAGGAAGATGCTATACAAATGCAGGGTGACTTGGACAGGTTGGGGGAGTGGGCAGATGCATGGCAGATGAAGTTTAATGTGGATAAATGTGAGGTTACCCACTTTGATATCAAAAACAGGAAGGCAGATTACTATCTAAATGGCATCAAGCTGGAAAAAGGGGAAGTACAACGGGATCTATGGGTCCTTGTTCATCAGTCAATGAAAGTAAGCATACAGGTACAGCAGGCAGTGAAGAAAGCGAATGGCATGTTGGCCTTTATAACAAGAGGAGTCGAGTATAGGAGCATAGAGATCCTTCTGCAGTTGTACAGAGCCCTAGTGAGACCACACCTAATTTGAGGAAGGACATTACAAGGTTAATTCACAGGATGGCGGGACTGTCATATCCTGAGAGAATGGAGCGGCTGGGCTTGTACACTCTGGAGTTTAGAAGGATGAGAGGAAATCTTATGGAAATATAAAAGATTGTTAATGGTTTGGACACGCTAGAGGCAGGAAACATGTTCACAATGTTGGGGGAGTCCAGAACCTGGGAACACAGTTTAAGAATAAGTGGTAAGCCATTTTTCATGGAGACGAGGAAACACTTTTTCCTCACAGAGAGTTGTGAGTCTGTGGAATTCTCTGCCTCAGAGGGTGGTGGAGGCCAGTTCTCTGGATACTTTCAAGAGCTAGATAGGGCTCTTAAAGATAGCAAAGTCAGGGGATATGGGGAGAAGGCAGGAACAGGGTACTGATTGGGGATGATCAGCCATGGTCACATTGAATGACGGTGCTGGCTCGAAGGGCCGAATGGCCTCCTCCAGCACCTATTGTCTATGTTTCTATGATTGTGCATGCAACAATCTTACACCAAATGTTCTCTGGTAACTGGAAAGCAAAGAAAAACTACTTTGGGGTAACTTCTTCTGAAGCTATGAATTCTGTTTACATTATAAGAGTGAAGATCTATTAGTTATGCACGTAAGTGGAAGAGGAGAGAATTACGAGAGTAATTTGTCAACTGGTCTGTGGAGCGTGGAACTCTGCACCAACGTTGCTCTTGCCTGCCACCTACACCATCTCCTCCACGCAGCTCGATAAAGCAGTGCAGAGCAAGCTTGGCACAGCGAGATGCAAAAACACAATAAACACACCTCATTAATTTCATTAACATAAAGAATTCTGACGTCAGTTACAGACTCAAGTGAAAAGTAAGACAAGACTATTTGATTAGTTAGATAGAACCTTTGAAGATAGCGTAGTCAGGGGATATGGGGAGAAGGCAGGAACGGGGTACTGATTGTGAATGATCACATTGAATGTCGGTGCTGGCTCGAAGGGCCGAATGGCCTCTACTCCTGCAGCTATTGTCTATTGTTATCTTTATTCTACTCAGCGCCAGGATGAGTCATGTAGTGCGTGCGTGATTCATCAATGTTCAAAACTTTTCAGAGAACGTTAATGGAGCAATGCTTTTAGACATCAGGTTAAACGATCCAGGCAGAACGAAAAGCAGTGTTTCTTCAATGAATTTATTTACAGTGTGCGTGGGTCACTGACGGGCAGTTTACACTGCCTTGTCCCAATTGTCCACTGGGCCCACAGTTGTCAGAGCGCAGTTAACTGTGGTGTCAGGATCTCGACCCAAAACATCATCAATTCCTTCTCTCCTGAGATGCCGCCCGTCCCGCTGAGTTACTCCAGCATTTAATGTCTATCTTCCTTGCAAAATATTATCAGCTCCCCCCTCAATGCATCTGTACCTTTGAAGAACTGGAAGTAACAGCACTTGCAGTGAATTTAAGTAGACTTCATATTGTTAAATAGGATGTTTCCATTAGTGGGAGATTCTGGGAACCTCAGAATTAAAGGACATTCCTTTAGGAATGAGATGAGGAGCAATTAGTTTAGCCAGAGGGTGGTGAATCTGTTAAATTCATTGCCACAGACGGCTGTGAAGGCCAAGTCAGTGGATATTATTAAAGCAGAGATAGATAGATTCCTGATTAGTACAGATGTCAGGGGTTATGGGGAGAAGGCAGGAGAATGGGGTTAGGAGGGAGAGATAGATCAGCCATGGTGGAGTAGACTTGATGGGCCAAATGGTCTAATTCTGGTCCTAGAGTTATGTTATGAACTGGTTTCTATTGTTCAAAGCCATGTTGGAGTATCAGTGGCTGGCCAGAGCAAGGCAAGATCTGATAATGACACCACATCTTATCCCCTGACAGATATTGGTAAACAAGATGGGCTTTCTGCAACTGCTGATTCACTGATCACCACCACTGATTCTTGCTGTTATTCCAAGTTTATTTAACATTTGAATTTAAATGTCCCTGTTGCCTAGATGGGACTAGTCCACATGTTCACAGATCAATGGTTTTCATCATTGATTATTGGTCTAGTAACCTCAGGCTATATAACCAGTAACGTGTAGGGACGTCACCTAGTCCTTCTCTCCAGAGACGTGTCTGTCCCGGTGAGTTAGCATGTGTCTCCACAGCCAGTGTTCATGTTGTACTCAGCTCTACAATTTGACAATAGGGTCAAAAGACAAGCATCATAATAAGGTTGTGAATTTGGACGGAAATTGGCCAATTGCCCAGCAGCAGTGGAGTTGCTGCCCTACAGCACAGAGACTTGATTCTAGCTTTAGTTGCTGTCTGTGTGGAGTTTGCATGCTCTCTCTGTGACCACGTGGATTTCCCCCGTGTGCTCCTGTTTCCTCCCACATCCCAAAGCCGGGCAGGATTGTAGGTTAATTGGCTTCTGTAAATCGTCCCTAGTGTGTAAGCAGTGGTGAAATGGGATAACATAGAACATGTTTGAACAATGGGTGATTGCTGGTTGGCATGGACTCGGTGGGCCGAAGGGCCTCCTTCCATGCCTCATCTCTACACTAAACCAAGGGTAATGATTTTCCCCGTTTATTAAAATATATCGACCTGAATATTTAATATTTTTTTTCCATAAGTTCATAAGTTTGAGAAGCAGAACTAGGCCATTCTGTCCATCGAGTCTACTCTTCCATTCATCACAGCTGATCTATCGTTCCCTCTCAACCCCATTCTCCTGCCTTCTCCCCATAACCCCCTGATGCTGCCTCAACTGTTGGGAACATTTGGGTTTTTTTTTCTGTTGAGCCCCATTTCTAGCATCTAGAGAGGTTTTGTTTGTGTGTCAAGGTTGCTGCTTGCAGGGGGTGCCATACCACATATATTTACACAAAACTGTTGGCTTTTAAAATCTGGTGGAGTTCTCAATGTTACAAACATGCACCAGATGTTTTACAAAATGCCATTGCATAGTTTGAGAAACTACAGCCTAAGTAGGTGTTGTACATGTTCTCTATGTAGGCGATGCATAAACGTACCCATCTTGTATAACTGCCTTAAATCATGATTCAGCTGTTTTGAATGTAATAAGACAGGGATACTGCACTCTGGGCTTGGTTTACTGGGCACAAGAATATTAATTGGGAATGTGCATGGAACCAGAAATAAGTTACAACTACTCAGATATGCCTGTAGCCTTTCTGAAATTGAGCAAGATATTGGTGAAGGTCAACTCCAGCATTGGCTACCACTGGGCTGCAAAGATGGAAAATAATAACTGTGAAATGGTTTGTTAGCAATGTCAAGTTTGGCTTTGGAGATTGTTCAGATTGTTGGAGATTTGAATGAGTTAAATAGTTCACGATTGTATAAAAACTGTCCGTTAAGAGGCAACTGTAATAGTGAAGTGAATGTATGAAGATGAGTGTGGTGGCACAGTGGAGCAGCGGGTAGAGCTGCTGCCTCACAGCGCCAGAGACCTGGTTCAGTCCTGACTACGGGTGCTGTCTGTACAGAGTTTGTACGTTATCCACGTGACGTGCACGTGTTTTCCCCGGGTGCTCTGGTTTCCTCCCACACTCCAAAGACGGGCATGTTAAATGGAAACTGGTGATTGTCCCTAGTGTGTAGGATAGTGTTAGCGTACGGGGATTGCTTGTCGGTGTAAACTCAGTGGGCCGAAGGGCATGATCCCGCACTGTAGCTCTAAACCTAACTAAATGAGTACAGTGAGGCCAGGTTTAAGCATCTTCTTAGAGCCAATGCGATACCTCCAGAGGAATGGCCACAGTGATGGAGGAACTAGCTTCTATCAATAGCAGTGAGATTACGAGCTGGTCATCACTTTTGATATTGTTATTTGGGGGATAATTATTGGTCAGGTCACCAGGGACATCTGACGGTGCAGGTTTCCCCACAGTAAAGCTGTGTAGACACAGCCTGCATGTTTATTCTCATGGCTCTAGGATGCATCTGGCCAATGTAGGCACCAGCACATCTGAAGGCACAATGTTTTACCGGGCGTGTCAGACTGAATGCTCAAAGATTACAGCCGAGTCTAAGCTGCACAGGAGAAATGAATTTCTTGTTGAGGGTGGAAGAGATTTGAAACACTTTTCACATGCAAAGTGATTATTCCTAGATAAGAAACCCGTGAATGCTTCTAATCAGTTCACGTACGGCAGGGGTTGGAGAGGCTGTTTTGCATTACATGGCTTCACAGAGCCGATTCTCAATTTGGAAATGAGATTCCAAATCTCCCCAGGTGGCCTGCTATTGCTTTCCTTAAAAACAAAATTCTGCTTGATGTGACTGAGTGATTGCTTCCCTGGCAGTCTCTCAGAACATACATCAGCCTGTACCAAACAGAATACATTCTAACATCTGTGCCTCTTTTAATCAAAGACGATAGGTTTTTATTCCTTGGAGTAAAACAGAATAATGGGGAATAACAGTGGGAATAACAGGAATGAAGATAATAGAGGCACAAACGTTCCTCTACTGGATATTCTGCCCTTTCCATCATGTACCTGCCTCACCATCTGCAACTTTCTCTGATATCTTGGTCAAGCAAGCGTTCTTTATTCATGAGCTTCAGTAGCAAGGGGACAATTCCCACTTGGCATTCTGGTGCAACGCTTGTAAGTGTTCACCAAATGTTGTGGTGGACCATAAAACGCCCAACGGGATTCATCGTCAAACAACCAGAAATAGCCCCTTTGACCCAAAGAGCCCACCTTGACTATTATGTACATTTTAATTCACATTTAGTTTTAGAGATACAGGGTGGACCACCAAGTCCACGCCGGCCAGCCATCACCGACCAGCCAACACTAGCAACATGCTACACACCAGGGATTCTATACATACCTGCAGGACATACACATTGAATGGTAGGTTAGTCAGACAAGATCTCCCCTTCACAAAACCATGCTGACTTTGGCTTATTTGATCGTGTGCTTCTAAATGCTCAGATACTTCATTCTTAAGAATGGACCAAAATCTTACCAATCGTTGAGGTCAGACTAACCGTCCCACACTGTTTCCTCACTTCCTTCTTGAACAGCGGAGTAACATTTGCAATGTTCCAGTTCTCTGGGACCACTCCTGACTTTAGTGATTCACTACCAATGCCTCCACAATCTCTAAAGCCACCTCTATCAGAAGCCTAGGGTGCAGTCCATCAGGTCCATGTGACATATCCACCTTCAGACCTGTCGACTCCCAAAGCACGTCTTCCTTAGTAATAGCATCTCAACTAACTTCTGTCCTCGAAATCTCTTGAATTTCAGGTACGTTGCAGATGTCTTCCACTGTGAAGACTGATGCAAACAAACATTCAACTCCATTGCCATGTCTTTATTCCCCATTATCACTACTCCAGCATCATTTTCCAGTCATCCAAAATCCACTCTTGCCTCTCCTTAACTCTTCATACCTGAGAAAACTTTTGATATTATTGGCAAACTTATCTTCATATTTAATCTTCTCTACAATTATTGCCTTTTTCGTTACCTTTGGTTGTTTTATGAAAAGCTCCCAATCCTCTGGTGTTCCCGCTGAGTTTTTAAACAATGTTATAAACCTTCTCTTTTAGTTATACACTGTCCTTGACTTCCCTTGCCAGCCACGGCCGCCTCTTTCTCCCCCTAGTATCTCTCTTCATTTATTCCACTTTCCTGCATCTTCTGGATTATTCCCAGATTCTACTGCCATTGCTACTCCACCGTCATTCCTGCCAGGGTCCCATTCCAATCAAATTTAGCCAGCTCCTCCCTCTCGCCTGTGTTTCCCTTTATTCAACGATAATGCCAACACATCTGATTTTGTCTTCTTCCTCTCAAACTGCAGGATGCGTTTCATCATTTAAGGTCAATACATCCCAGTGGCTCCTTTAACTTTAGCCCCCAATCAAATCCGGTTTGTTACAAAACACCAAATCCAAAATTGCCTTCTCGTTTTCACTCAACAAACAGCCAACAACGGCCTGTTTCCTTTATCATCGTTATTATTTCCATATCATTCATTCATTGTTCTTTATCTCTATGTCACCATCTATATCTCTCGTTTCCCTAATCCCTAACCAGTCTGAAGAAGGGTCTCTACCCTAAACGTCACCCGTTCCTTCTCTCCAGAGATGCTGCCTGTCCCACCGAGTTACTCCAGCTTTTTGTGTCTATCTTTGGTTTAAACCAGCATCTGCAGTTCCTTCCTACACATTGCCTTTTCCCTTGTAAGCTCGACCACAAGCTGCTCTAAGAAGCCATCTCGTCGGCACTCAACAAATTCCTTCTCTTGGGATCCAGAGCGCTCCAAATACTCCTTCATGTTTGTGGATCAATGCGTGTCTTCATGAAGACTCCATTGCACCCGGGAGAAGCGTTCATTTTCCACCAGTGCGTCATGTATGGAGATCGGTCACGGGCCGTGACAATGAATCTCAGAGAGATGCAGAGACTATTCTGAGCTATCACCAACCTGGGACCATCACTCTTGTTGCAACCATCAGATACAAACCAGCTGGAATTAGTTTCAAACCAGTATCAGTGATTGCTTCAGCTACAGAACTCTGGAGAAGATGGGGAACACTTCCACAGCCCCATCCCGCAGGTCAGATCATGCTGGTTGAGTGTAATGGTTCTGTAAACTGAGGTAACTCCTGTATTTACCACCACATTCAGCTTAGTTCAGAGATACAGCATGGAAACAGGCCTAATCACTGGTTTGATTAGTATGGGTGTCAGGAGTTACGAGGAGAAGGCAGGAGAATGAGGTTGAGAGGGAGAGATAGATCAGCCATGGGGGCAGCACAGTGGTGCAGTGGGTAGAGCTACTGTCTCACTGAGCCAGAGACCCGAGTTCGATCCCAACTACAGGTGCTTTCTGTACGGTGTTTGTACGTTCTCCTCTTGACTGTCACCACTGTAACAGGGATTGTCTGTAACTTTGATGAGGAAAAGCGTTTTCACCCAGAGTTGTGAATCTGTGGAATTCTCTGCCACAGTGGAGGCCGAGTCACTGGATGTTTTCAAGAGAGAGTTAGATTTAGCCCTTAGTGCTAACAGAACCAAGAGATATGGGGAGAAAGCAGGAACGGGGGTTCTGATTGGAGACGATCAGCCATGATCACATTGAATGGCGGTGCTGGCTCGAAGGACCAAATGGCCTCCTCCTGTACCTATTGTCTATGTCTATGTTTCTATGTCTAACTAATGAGCTACCAATGTTGTTGTCAGCGCCATCATTTCCCAGGAAAATATGTCAATTATGATTGCGATAAAACAGCAGTAAATACTTACATTAGTTCCAGAATCCCATATGTCCAGCAGGAGCACGAAATGTGATTTGGCAGGATTTTAAAAAGCAGCTCTCTCTTCAATAATGGAGGACCTGGGGTGAAAGTGGCACTACTGTAAATTGTAATGATTGAGAAAGATACCAAACAGCATGTAAACATGTCACCAGTGAACGCAGAGAAGCTGCCGAAATAAACCTTTCAGAACTAAGTTATAAATCTGCGAGCATTGCGAGAACGAGTCTCCCAAAAGTGTAATTCGCTGAAACTTGTCCCGTCTTTTGGAACGGCAGCATTTCCTGCGGCCCGTTTCAATCGCAGACGTTTAGGAATTGAACTAAGACATTCTCAAATAAATCTACAGTGATGTAATGAGTGATTTTCCCAGAATAGCCTCATTCAAGACAATGCATTAGGTTCCGCACATCGCTGCTTAGGTAACAAGGCAAAGTTCAGAGGGATTTCACATTTAACATTAGCGAGTATCTTATTTGTGTGTCATATCCCTTCAAATGTCCCGGTACAGTTCATTCCAGTAGGTTTATGCATTTTTCAGATTTGCTCTGATATACAAAATAATCGCAGGGCTGCCAACATTGGGTGAGAGTTGGGTGTGAGAAATTGCAAGAGACTAACTCAGAGGGAGCGTAGTGACCCGGGGGGGAGGAGTTTTTAGTACGGAGCTTTTGCATTTTTCAGCTTGAAATTGTGCAATCTGGTGCATACTGTTGCGAGTCTTTTAACTTACACTTGAATGCAATATTTATGCTTTAAATTGGATTAGCTAGGAATAAGGTTAGGCTAAATTACATTCCTAATTACATCCCACAGTTGAGACAGGCTCTGATCAACATGTGCAGCACATGAATGATCTTAGATATTCATGTATGAAAATCAGATTATAATCAAACACGGCCCATGTTGAACAACCTGGGTCTCACTGCACACCTGGTGCTACTCTTGACCCCGACTCCAGTTGCATACCTTCTCTCAGTCCTGACCCCAAGTGCACCCTTACCCCTGGCCCCCTATTCTACCCTGATCATAGCTGCTTACCTGCTTAGGTTCCCAGTGCTGAACACTCCCATTGTCCCAGCTTTGACTGCACACCTAGTGTATTCCAGACCTTGACTCTGGATGTACACTTGGCCTTGCTCCTAGCCCCTCTGCACTGACAATATATCTGGCCCACACATAAAGCCCCATACCCGACATCATGGACATAACCTATTACATTCAAATCCACAGGTGCTTATCTAATGTGGTAATCTTTTATGGGGGCACTTCACAGACCAAATTTTGTATAATAAAAATGTTGCTACATTCATTGGGTTCCTTGTTATCTAACATGCTAGTTACTTTGTCAAATAAGTTATCAATTAGTTGATATTGTGTCTCTCTATATATCACAGTTACCTCCACATTTACCAGCTGGTGACATGAAGATTCCTCACACTTGCAGAGGCTTCAGAATCTTTGATGAAGAGGGGATTGGGATTCTGCAGATTGGCAGCTAGGGGCTTTGGAGTGAGGCGGGCACTGACAGTACTTGTGCGGAGGTTCAAGAGACTGTCAGCGTGCGACTGGCTTCTGGAGCCAACGCACCAGGTGGACGTTTGGTAAATTGGCAGCTCTGTTGTGTGGGGAAGCTCGGGTTTGTCAATCTCACCAGATCTCCAGTCAACTACAGACGGCAAACGTGTGGAGAGAAACTGCAGATGCTGGTTTATACAAAGGATAGACACAAAATGCTTCAGTCTGAAGAATGGTCCCAACCTGAAACGTCACCTCTCCATGTTCTCCACAGATGCTGCCTGACCCGCTGAGTTACTCCAGCACTCTGTGAAACGTCACCTAATAGGTTCTCCACAGATGCGGGCCTGAAATCCGCTGGAAATACCCCAACGTTCTGTGAAACGTCACCCTATGGGTGTTCTCCACAGTTGCTGCCTGACTCGCTGAGTTATGGTGCAGCAGCATCTATGGAGCGATGGAAATAGGCAACGTTTCGGGCCGAAATCCTTCTGGAAATAGGCAACGTTTCGGGGCGAAAACCGGAAGGGTTTAGGCCTAAAACGTTACGTATTTCCTTAGCTCCATAGATGCTGCTGCACCCACTGAGTTACTCCAGCACTCTGTAAAACGTCACCTATCCATGTTCTCCACAGATGCTGCCTGACCCGCTGAGTTACTCCAGCACTCTGTGTCTATCTCCAGAACACCAGTAGCGGTGCTTTAACTCACCATCCAGTAGGAAGTCCAGTAGTCTACATCAACGGATTAACAAGATCTTTTGCGAACCATGTGGAAGATAGGAAGATTGTGCTATTTCAATTATGACAAAATGGCTGAGGAAGTCAACAGACAGTCAATGTCACGAGCAGAAGACAACCAGTCCATCTTGTTGAATGTCTTTCACTAAAGGTTGCATGACATCAATGCTGTGCACACATTAGTCTGTGCAAACTATAAATAAACCCCTTTGATGCTGGGTATTAATGAGTGAGATAGCGGGCAGTGTGGGGCCACGAGAAGGTCAAAACCCAACACTCGAGGACAATCAGCTCCAATTGGAAACATGCCAACAATTGGATCAGATTGCACCGCCATTCAATATGATCATGGCTGATCATCCAAAATCAACCCGTTCCTGCTTTTTCCCCATATCCCATGATTCCGTTAGCCCTAAGAGCTAAATCTAACTCTCTCTTGAACACATCCAGTGAATCGGCCTCCACTGCCTTCTGTAGCAGAGAATTCCACAGATTCGCAACTCTCTGGGTGGAGATATTTTTGCACATCCCAGGACTGGCTGCAGTAAATGACGTCCAAACTGAGTGAGTGGACAAAGCAGGGGAGAGGGATGGGAATGTGGGCAGGACAGGCTGAAATATTCTCCTCCGGTGTCCTATGGAAATATGGAGACATTCTGACAGGCTGTAGCCACGAGCCTGGACAGTAGATGATGGCAGAAGATTTTTGAGCTGCTTTAAAGGTCTCTGACCCAACATGTTTCAGTGTTCCTTACTTTTAATTAATAGATGCTGGCTTTCCTGGGCTTTACAAAAACCAGCAGGCGGGAGGAGGTGGGAAAGACAGGTCAAGGTCTTCACACCATTGCCTGGACAATAGAGGTTAATCTGCAGACACAGGAACAGCTTCCTCCCCCCCCCCCACCCCACCCCCCATCTGACCGTCACCCCCCACCCTGTTATCAGGCTTCTGAACGGTCCTTCCATAAGCTAGGATACTGTCTGATCCGCCTCTACCCCATTGTGGACATTGGACTTTGTCTGTGGAACCGATGAGCTACAATGCTGAGAACTATATTCTGCACTCTGTATCTTCCCCTTTGCTCTACCTGTTGTACTGGAGTTTGACTGGACTCGTATTCATGTCTGGTACACAAAAAAAGCTGGAGAAACTCAGCGGGTGCAGCAGCATCTATGGAGCGAAGGAATGTCTGGTATATCTGATCTATTTGGACAGCATGCCGAAACAAAGCTGGAGAATTCATAGAAACACAGAAAATAGGAGCAGGAAGCAGGAAACAGGAAGCAGGAAGCAGGCCATTCGGTAATTCAAAAGGTCAGGCAGCAGGGAAGTGGACAGATGTTTTGGGTTGGGAGTGGGACTTCAGTCCACAGATGCTGCCTGACCTGCCGAGTTCCTCCAGCCAAGGATTGTGCAGTGGTTGGCGTCTCCAGTATTGCACGAAGGTCGGCCTGCACAGGCTGCATGACTCTGCACCATTTAACACGTGTAATTGCTGCATCATCCAGACCCACATGGGTGCAGAATCTGCACAGCAAATTGCAAATAAATCACCATCTGTCACGCCGAAGAAAACAACACAATTTCACAGCCTTATAATCTTACAGAATGGTTATTTAATTGGAAAATAAATTGCAACACAGATAAAAGTGAGGTATTACATTTTGGTAAGAAAGTAAGGCTGCAAATCACATGGGAATTAATCTGCTTCTTCTTCTTCTTGCGTATGGCGTGCACAGCCTAGAGTTGAGGGACAATTTGTTCCATTTGATCGTGCACGCCAGGTTGATTGCATTCGTTGAAACAGGGCGGACCATGTGAAGGTTGCAATCTCCCTCCCCCTGGGAACTAATAATTTGAGGAGAGGGGAAGAGGGGTGCAGGAGAACAAATGTGCAACTTATAAAAGTGGAGATGTAGGAATCTAGTTTACAGTACAGTGGAAATGAAGAGTTGAGGGTCAGGAGTGTTTTATTGTCACGTGTCCCAGATAGAACAATGACATTGTTACTTACCACAGCACAACACAACATGTAAACATAGTACACTCATAAACGAGAGAGAGAACAGTTAAGTGTGTATGAATATACACATACTCGCATAAACACATATATATGTACACACGCACACACACGCGTACACACACGCGCACACACACAAAACCCCCAATAATAGTTCAATAATAATCTATGTAGTTCAGAGCTTATCACAGTTTGTTTAATAGCCTGATGGCTGCAGGGAAGAAACTGTTTCTGAACCTGGACATTACAGTTTTCAGGCTCCTGAACCTTCTTCCCAATGGCTGGGGTGAAATTAAATTATATGAAAAGTTTTAGTTGTATGGATACCTGTATATGTATGTATGTACTGTATGTATATGTGAATGTGTGTGTGTATGCAGGTGTGTGTGGGAGTGTGTGCATGTATGTGTCTGTGAGTGCGAGTATGCGTGTTTGTGTCTGCACGTGTGTGCATATATGTGTGTGTCTGCGCAAATGTAAGTGTGTGAGTGCGTGTAGGTATGTGTGTGCAGGTGCGTGCAAGTGTGAGTGTGAGTGGGCACGTGTGTGTATGTGTGTGTGTGTGTGTGTGTGCAGGTGTGAGTGTGTGCGAGTGTGTGAGTGTGTGCGAGTGTAAGTGTGAGTGTGCGAGTGCAAGTGTGAGTATGCGAGTGTGTGCGTGCACGTGTGAGTGTGCGAGTGTGTGAGTGCACGTGTGAGTGCGCGAGTGTGAGTGTGTGCGTGAGTGCTTTTTCCACTCATTTATCATATTATTTAGCGTATACTCCGTTTACATGTTGTGTTGTGTTGCTGTAAGTGAGAATGTTACTGTTATATCTGGGATACATGACAGTAAAACTTGCCTCTTGGCTTGGGCACAGCAGAGGGATAAAAGACAGTTTGGGAATGTCAGTAAAGATGTGAGATAACATCCATCATGAAAAATTGAAAACGTCCCGACTCTTGAAAGCAGGGATTGGACGTAATAGAGGTTTAACGATTCCAGTCAGTTTTTTGAGTTACAGATGCTGCACCTGTCAGGCAGAATAAACCATCACACACTCAGTAATCAGACAAGGAATTCAAGGGAAACTTCACCACTCAATGTGAATCAGTGCCGTGGGGCATGGTCGAGGGGTGACCTTAGACTTTCGAGATACAGCATAGAAATAGGCCCTTCGGCCCACCGAGTCCGTGCCGACCAGCGATCACCCCGCACACTAGCACTGTCTTGCACACACCAAGTACTATTTACTATTTTACCGACACCAATTATCCTACATAGAAACATAGAAAATAGGTGCAGGAGTAGGCCATTCGGCCCTTCGAGCTTGCACCGCCATTCAATATGATCATGGCTGATCATCCAACTCAGTATCCTGTACCTGCCTTCTCTCCATACCCCCTGATCCCTTTAGCCACAAGGGCCACATCTAACTCCCTCTTAAATATAGCCAATGAACTGGCCTCCACAAACTTCCTTGGAGTGTGGGAGGAAACTGGAGCACCCGGAGAAAACCCACGTGGTCACAGGGAGAACGTGCAAACTCCATACAGACAGCACCCATAGTCGGGATCGAGCCTGGGTCTCTGGTGCTGTGAGGCAGCAACTCTGAGCAGCACAGTGGTGCAGCGGTAATGTTGAGGATGCAGACTGTGGAAGGATCGTGAGTGTATGATGGATGACACACCTGTGCAGGTAGTGCCTCACCACACCAGCTCCCCAGATACAGTCCTGCCCTCCTGTCCTGTCCATGTGGATTCTACAGTCTGTGGCTGTGACCTCTAATCCTAGACTCTCCCACTAGTGGAGACATCCTCTCCACATCCACTCTATCCAGGTCGTTCACTATTCTGCACGTTTCAATGAGGTCCACCCCTCATTCTTCTAAACTCCAGCGAGATAGTCCGAGGGTCTCCAATTTGATAGATGGGAGATTAGGACCGCTCTATAATTGGTGAGAAGATGATTCAGTTGCATGCTAATAGCTGGGAAGAAACTGCCCCCGAATCTGAAGGTGTGTGTTTTCACACTTCTGTACCTCTTGCCTGATGGGAGAGGGGAGAAGAGGGAGTGACTGGGGTGAGACTGGATTATGCTGCTGGTCTTGCCGAGGCAGCGTGAATAGATGGATAGTAAGGATATGTGTTTGTTAAATGAAGGAATAGCAGAATTTCTTGCTTCTGGCCGTCCGTCTAAATTGAGTAGTCAGAATACATTTCCTGTTGGAAGTAATGTCCGAGTGTGATCTATTGATAATACAGGGCGAACCACTGCTAGATTGTCAGTGTCATTCAATGATGCTTTAGATGAAGGCGGTCGGGGGAATGGCGATGACAGGCTGGTGATGTCAGGCTGAGAATAATGTTGAAATGTATTGTCACTGGACACAGATCACCGTCTCTGCTCATGACCCACGTTTGATCTCATGTGGAAGTGACTGATGACACTTAGAACTAAATAACCCCTGGAAATCTCTGCTCATCTCTCATAGGCAGGAAATACCCTGACAAATGGCAGAAAATTATCTGTTGCAGTGTTTCATCTAGAATGTTATGGGGTTAAAAAGTCACAAACCTCCTAGAACTATTGTTATCTTAATGAGGACCATTCCACCGATAACACTTAATTTTCCAATATCAAAGAGAAGTTAACGGTATCCAGATATCTATCCAAATTGGTTTAATATAATATAATTAATTTGCAATTAGCATCCAAATTAAAAATACTGGGTTACACAGAAAAGCTGGAGAAACTCAGCGGGTGCAGCAGCATCTATGGAGCGAAGGAAATAGGCAACGTTTCGGGCCGAAACCCTTCTTCAGACTGGGGCCTGGTCCAAAATCTTCTTCAACCAGAGAGAATCCGTTTCCTTTCTAAATAATTTTAGTGGCAAAAACAGGAAGGCAGATTATTATCCGAATGCTGTCTGTGCCCGTGGGTTGATGCCCTTCCATGCTTTTGCCTATTAATGTTTGTATACACGCACGGTGCCTCAGGAAGGCCGTCAGCATCCATAAAGACTCCTCACACCCCTGTAATGGACTGTCCAAACTATTCCCTCCGGCAGACGTTACAATACCTTCTATGCCCGAACCTCCAGACTCAGGAACAGCTTCATTCCCAGAGATATAGCGGCTCTGAACCGGCCCTGCTGAGTGACCCCCCCACCCCCCCCTGGACTGTCTCCCTCAGATGGTCACGTCACACAGTTTATTTATTTTTTTTCTTGACATCGGATGGAAGCTGCATACTCAATCTCGTTGCACTAATGTGTAATGACAATAAAATATATTATTATTATTTGTAAAACCCTCCCAGATTGTATTTGAATGCCCCCCCCCCCCCCCCCCCGTTTACTGAACCCCACTGATTGCCAGTGTGCAGAGTGGGGGTCACGGGCATAGTGGGACTGGGGCAGTTCCAGGCTGGGGGAAGGCTAAGGCATCTTCCACTGACAGGAAAATGCCTAACCCTAACTCGCCCCCCCCCCACTTCCAGAGCAGCCCACGGCTGGAGCTGGAGCTGGAGCCACTTTGGGACCGGCTGTGGACTCCGTACATGTGGCCCCGCAGAGCGTCCACCTCGGCCAGCATGCCCTTCTGGAGTATCGTGGTGATGATGGTGGGGAGCAGCAGTGTCCAGGCCGCCTACAGCACCCCCATAGCCCCGACTCCGTCAGTCCGTCCACACGCTGCAACACTGGCCGGTCCACAGCCTGACTGACCCTTCCCAGCATCCACCGGCCTACGGACGGACAGCCCGACCGACCGACCCTAAACCTAACCCTAGCTCTACTTTGTTATTTATCATTTTTATTTAACAGTTCACATCATGACTTCACGAAGGTAAATAATTTGTAAAACAGAATGATCAGCAAGGTGAGCGTTACCTTTATTCCAGGTAAACCTCGCTATAGATGTGATGTCATGAGGAGGCCGCCATCATCATGACACAAAGCGCGCCGTTGGTCAATTGGCGTCCAACCTCAATGTCAAACATTCTTTGATTGGACAATTACAGCACGGAAAATTGGAGGATTTTCTCCTATTTTAATAATATTTGCAGGTTTTGTTCCTGACGAGTTTCAAGGATGATTTAGAACAGTGGTTCCCAACCTTTTTTTGGCCATGCCCCACCTAATCACCTCTAAAATCCTGATGCCCCCCCCCCCCTTGCTTTCCCTTGAGAGAAAACAGAGGAAATAGATATTATAAGGGTAACTTAGCAAAAGCTCTTTGAATCGCATTTCTAAATCCAATTCAATAAATAAGGTTCTCCCGTGACCTCGCGGGCTTTTTTTGGAAAATCCAAAAAAATTAAAATAGAAAATTTGGACCCAGACCTCCTCAGTCGCGCTCAATTGCCCCCCCTTAAAAATCAAATTGCCCCCCTGTGGGGCGCATGCCCCACGTTGGGAACCACTGGTTTAGATCATATGTTTACACAATGTGTTAAATATTCAGGTAGTTATGTGATTTGGGTCTCACACTTGAAGGAAAAGGCACCTGGGCCCACTGAGTGTATGATGGGCCTACCCCATGGTGGGGGGGGCACTAGGACCCAGCAGCCGCACACACGTGTTGTCCGTCCGTCTGTCTGCATGGTGGAGGGTGTGGGCCTGGTGCTGAGGTGAGTGTCGGCTCTGGCCGGTGGGGAGGAGGGTGGGGGGGTGAGGGTGGGGGGAGGGTGGGGTGGGGGTGGGGGTGTGAGGGTGGGGGTGGGGTGAGGGTGAGGGTGGGGGGGGTGAGGGTGGAGGGTGGGGGTGGGGGTGGGGGTGGGGGTTGGGGTTAGGGTGGGGGTTAGGGTTAGGGTTAGGGTTAGGGTTAGTGTTAGGGTGGGGGTTAGGGTTAGGGTTAGGGTGAGGGTGGGGGTGGGGGTGAGGGTGAGGGTGAGGGTGAGGGTGAGGGTGAGGGTGAGGGTCAGGGTCAGGGTTAGGGTTAGGGTTAGGGTCAGGGTTAGGGTTAGGGTTAGGGTTAGGGTTAGGGTTAGGGTTAGGGGTAGGGTAGGGGTGGGGGTGAGGGTGAGGGTGGGGGTGGGGGGTGGGGGTGGGGGTGGGGGTGGGGGGGGGGTGGGGGTGGGGGTGAGGGTGAGGGTGGGGGTGGGGGTGGGGGTGGGGGTTAGGGTTAGGGTTAGGGTTGGGGTTAGGGTTAGGGTGAGGGTTGGGGTTAGGGTGGGGGTGGGGGTGGGGGTGGGGGGGGTGGGGGTGGGGGGGAGGGTGAGGGTGAGGGTGAGGGTGGGGGGTGGGGTGAGGGTGGGGGTGGGGGTGGGGGTGGGGGGGGGGTGAGGGTGGGGGTCGGGTGGGGGTGGGGGTGGGGGTTGGGGTGTTGGTGTTGGGGTGAGGGTTGGGGTTGGGGTGGGGTTGGGGGTGGGGGTGGGGGTGAGGGTGAGGGGGAGGGTGAGGGTGGGGGTGAGGGTGAGGGTGGGGTGTGGGGGGGGGGTGGGGGTGGAGGGTGCGAGGGTGAGGGTGAGGGTGGGGGTGGGGAGGGTGGGTGGGGGGTGGGGGTGGGGGGGAGCAGGGTGGGGGTTGAGGGGGGAGGGGTGAGGGTGAGGGGGTGAGGGTGAGGGGGTGGGGAGTGGGGGTGAGGGGTGGGAGGGTGGGGGGGGTGGGGGTGAGGGTGGGAGGGGTGAGGGGTGGGAGTGGGGGTGAGGGGTGGGGGAGGGGGAGGGGGAGGGAGAGTTAGAGGGTGGGGGTGAGGGTGAGGGTGGGGTTGGGGGAGAGGGAGGGTGGGGGTGTGGGGTGGGGGGAGAGGGGGATACGGGGAGGTGAGAGGGAGCAGGTGGGGGAGGGGTGTGGGTGGGGGGAGGAGTGGGGGGGGTGGAGGTGACCAAGGGGAGGGGAGGTGAGGGTGAGGGGGGGGAGGGGGCGGGGGGAGGAGAGGGTGGGGGGGAGGGGGGGGGGGGGAGAGGGGGGGTGAGGGTGAGGGGGTGAGGGTGAGGGAGAGGGAGGGGGGGAGCAGGAGAGGTGGGGGGGGGGGGGGGGTGGGGGAGAGGGGGTGAGGGTGAGGGGGGGAGGTGGTGGGGTGAGAGGGGGGGGGGGTGAGGGGGAGGGTGGGGGGAAGGGTGAGGGTGGAGGGAGGGAGGGTGGGGGTGGGGGGTGGGAGGAGAGGGTGAGGGGAGGGGGGGAGGATGAGGGAGAGGGGGGGGGTTGAGGGAGGAGGAGAGGGGGTGGGGGGGGAGGGGGGGAGGGGAAGGGTGGGGGGGAGAGGGAGGGAGGGGGAGGAGGGTGAGGGTGAGAGGTGGGGGAGAGGGTGGGGGCTGGGGTGGGAGGGGAAGAGGGGAGGGGGGGGGAGATGAGAGGGGAGAGGAGGAGGGGTGGGGGTGGGGGGAGAGGGGACCGGGGAGGGGGAGGGTGAGGGGGGGTGAGGAGGAGGGGGAGAGGGGGGAGGAGAGAGGGAGGGAGGAGGCAGTATGAGGGGGAGGAGAGTGAGGGGAGAGGGGGGGGAGAGGGAGAGGGAGAGAGGTGGGGGGGAGGAGGCGGGAGGTGGGGGAGGGGGGTGACGGAGGGGGGGAGGAGGGGATGGGAGAGGGGGGAGGGGGAGAGGGGGGATGGGTGGAGAGGGGGGGGGAGGGGGAGGGAGGGGGGGAGAGGGGAGGAGGAAGAGAGGGAGATGGGGAGAGAAGGGAGGGGAGGAGAGTGGAGGATGAGATGAGGGGAGAGGGGAGAGGGGGAGGGGGGGAGGGGGAGGGGAGAGGAAGCGGAAAGGGGAGTGGGAGGGAGGGAGAGGGGAGGCGGAGGGAGATGGGGGAGAGGAGGGGAGGGTGGGGGGGAGGGAAGGAGGGGGAGATGGGGGGAGAGTTGAGGGAGGGGGAGAGGGAGGAAAGGGGGAGAGAGGGAAGAGGGGGGGGGGGAGAGGGGAGGGGAGAGGGAGAGGGGGAGGGAGGAGGGGGAGGGGGAGAAGAGGGAGAGGGAGGGGAAAGAGAGAGAGGGAAGGGGAGGGAGGGAGAGGGGAGGAGAGGGGGGGGGGGGCGATGGGGGAGGGGGGGGGGGAGGGAAGGAGAGAGGTAGGGAGGGGGAGGGGGGAGGAGGGGGAGAGAGAGAGGAGAGGAGTAAGGGAGAGGGAGGGGAGAGAGAGGGGGGGAGAGGGGAGTGCGAAAGAAAGGGGAGAGGGGGGGGAGGGAGAGGGGGAGAGGGGGAGAGGGGAGGGGGGGAGGGAGAGAGGGGGAGAGGGAGAAGGGAGAAGGGGGGTGGGAGAGAGGGAATGTGAGAGAGAGGGAGGAAGAGGGGGAGAGGGAGAGAGGGGAGGGGGGAGAGAGGGGGAGAGGGAGAGGGAGGGGGAGAGGAGAGGAGGGGAGAGAGGGGGGGGGGAGAGGGAGAGGGAGAGAGAGGGAGAGGGGGAGAGAAGGGGAGAGGGGGATGGAGGGGGAGAGGGAGGGAGAGGAGAGGGAGGGGGGGAGAGGGGGAGAGGGGGGGAGGAGAGGGGGAGGGGGGGGAGAGGGGGAGAGTGGGAGGGAGAGAGTGGTGGGAGGGGGAGGAGTTTGGGTGGGAGGGATGAATTTTGTAAATGCACAGTTAAAGCCATTCTATCTGTTGAACTTGTTAACAGAGTACAGACTTGGTGATCTGTTTCCAAATGTTTGTGTTAACTTAAGAATACTATTAACAATTCCAGCAACAGTAGCTTCTGCATAAGGGTCATTTAGCAAAGTCAAGCTGATTAGGAATTATTTAAGGTCTACAATGTCTCAGGAACGTCTTGTGGATTTGGCCAGGCTAAGTATTGAATCAAATATTGCCAGAACAATACATCTTCATGTTGTGATTCGAAAATTATCTCAAAAAAGTCCAGGAAAGCTCTGATCCTTTTTTTATTTATATTTATTTATGGTTGTCATGGAGGGAGTATAGGAGCACAAGGCCTCAAATGCAGAAAATCAACAGAGCGCTCTCATCTTCCATACCCCTTTGTGCCTTACAGGCTACAGCTCATGGCATAAAACCGTAGCAGATAAAAAAAGGATGACTAATGGAGAAGGGAAGAGGGCCCCAAAAGAAACGTACCCACTGATAAAATTCCTCTCAGAGGCCCTGGTGGAGGCCAATAGCTGGATGTTTGCAAGAGAAAGTTAGATTTAGCTCTTAGGGCTAACGGAATCAAGGGATATGGGGAGAAAGCAGGATTGGGGGGGTACTGGTTTTGGATGATCAGCCGTGATCATATTGAATGGCGGTGCAGGCTGGAAGGGCCGAATGGCCTACTCCTGCACCTGTTGTCTTGTCTATGTTTCTATGCCTGCCAATTATCCAATTGCCAGAGGCAAGCAAGTCAGGTTGATTATTTTCAGTCTAATACACAAGTGCAGACTGAAACCCTGGGCTGTTGCCAGAGTCCCGCACGTTAGTGATTTTGAGGCAGAGTTAGACGTTTGGCCCTGCGTGATTGATTATTTTGGGTTGTAATTGGAACTTGGCATCGATGCAATTGGTACTGCAATTGATGCACTGTTGCATTTAGCCAATTCTGTTACACGCTTTTAAAAATTGTTTTAGCGTCTTTCTCGTGTTGATATTAAGAGTTGCTCAGCAGTTGGGAGCTGGGAGGTTGGACAGAGTGGACGGAGCACCAACCCACTGGACAGAGTGGACGGAGCACCAACCCACTGGACAGAGTGGACGGAGAGCCACCAACCCACTGGACAGTGGACATAGCACCAACCCACTGGACAGAGTCACTCTCATCAGTTTAACAGGAGGAGTTGTACAGTTTGATACCCACAGGGAAGGAGGATGTCCTGTGGCGTTCTGTCCTGCATCATGGTGTCCATTCCCACACTGGGAAGGCTGTGATGTAGCATGTATCCTGAGCAACAGGGATGGCACTAACCTGGTGTTTGCACTGTGTGTGGGAAAGAACTGCAGATGCGGGATTAAACTGACAATAGACACAAAATGCTGGAGTAACTCAGCGGGACAGGCAGCATCTCTGGAGAGAAGGAATGGGTGACGTTTCAGGTGGAGACCCTCCTTCAGACTGAAGTGTTTCTTCACTGCACTACGTTACTGGCTGGAAATGTTTGCAGTTGCTGTCTCTGTGCCAAGAACAAGCATCCTAAATGCACACTCTTCCACTTTATAATTCGTTAAAGGAAATAATAGTGACAGCTGATGATGTGATGCCTGTCACAGTCCCTCAGATCAGTAAAAAAAAGGCCATCACCCCTGTCTAACCAATAGAGTCTTTATTCGTTACATTCCTCCATGTCCTATATTCGGTGAACATTGGGAAGGTTGATGTTGAAGGTAATTTACATCAAGCTCAACATCAAGGACACATTGATCAGTTGGTAAAAGTGGATGGAAAACTCCACAGCCTTTGTGCTCTGCGGACGGCTCGATGGTAATCAGGTGTAGTCTTCCCGCTGGCTGGATAAACCGCAACAAAAAGGCTTTTCATTGTAAGAAAAGGTTTATTTCATAGAAATAAATTCCATTGTTCCGTTTCTGGACATATGACTGTGCGGCACGGTGGCACAGCAGTAGAGTTGCTGCCTCACAGCGCCGGAGACCCGGGTGCTGTCTGTACAGAGTTTGCACGTTCTCCCCGTGGGTTTTCTCTGGGAGCTCCGGTTTCTCCCCACACTCCAAAAACTTCCAGGTTTGGGGGTTAATTGGCTTGGTGTAGGTGTAAAGTGTCCCTAGTGTGTGCAGGATAGTGTTAATGTGCGGGGATCGCTGGTCGGTGCAGACTCGGTGGGCCGAAGGGCCGGGGTCCTTCTTGTATCTCTAAACTAACCAAAAAGACTCTTTTCACTGTACTTCAGTACACGCAACAATAACAAACTAAACTAAAAAATTACGGTGGCTTTCAGAGAGTGACTTTGATAAGACTGTCTGCAAGGACATTAAATCTACATTGTACGACATCAATGAAAATAAAACAGAATAGATGGAAATCTGATATTTCTGACCATTTCCAGCCGCATCTATCTGTGATTTTGGTTCCATTTTCCCACTGAATATGAAGGATGTAGGTGACTATTGTATGTTGTACAAGGCGCTACCAGGGGATTCATTCATTCAAGGTCAAATAATGTTTCCTGAGCTACAGCACAGACCTTTGTTATAGACTTCCTTATCCAGTATGAACACATGTATATGCAACGCTCACCATGATCGACCTTGTCCATGCATTCGGCCCTTCGAGCCAGCACTGCCCAAAGAGCTAAATCTAACTCCCTCTTGAATTCACTGGATGTTTTTAAGAGAGAGTTAGATTTAGCTCTTAGGGCTAATGGAATCAAGGGATATGGGGAGAAAGCAGGAATGGGGTACTGATTTAGGATGATCAGCCATGATCGTATTGAATGGCGGTGCTGGCTTGAAGGGCCGAATGGCCTACTCCCACACCTATTTTCTATGGATGCAGTCCAGTCCATCACAAAGACCAGACCTCCCACCATTGACTCCATCTACACTTCACACTGCCTTGGAAACGCAGCCAAAAAAAAAAAAATCATAGACGCCCCACCCCAGTCATTCCTTCTTCTGCCTGCTCCTGTACAGCAGAGGCTACAGAAGATTGAAAACAAGCACCAACAGACTCAGGTCAACGTCTTCTCCTCAGTTATGAGGCTTCTGGCATTTCCATAATCTAGGCTACTGCCCAATTCACCTCTACCCCATGGTGGACATTGGACTTTGTCTGTGGAACTAAAGTTTGTCTTAATATATAGTCATATATAGTCACTTGCTAAACAAAGCTTCATTCAATAATAAACCTAAACCTGCTGCATGTTTCCAGCATTTCCTGGTTAGTCTGTACCAGCCAGGAAGAGACTTGAGCATCTCCATGTGTTTGAGTCTTTTATATACCCATCATCTACTAAACACAAATTGGAGGAACAGCATCTCATATTCTGCTCAGGTATGGATATTGATTTCTCTAACTGCAGGTAGCCCTGGCATTCCCTCTCCCTCTATTCCTCCCCCACCCAAGTCGCACCAGCTTCTCGTTTTCACTCAGCTAACAATGGCCCGTTTCCTTTGTCAGCATTGAGTTAGATGAGCTCTAGGGGCTAGTGGAATCTAGGGATATGGGGAGAAGGCAGGCACAGGTTATTGATTGGGGATGATCAGCCATGATCACAATGAACGGCAGTGCTGGCTCAAAGGGCCGAATGGCCTCCTCCTGCATCTATTGTCTATGTTTCTAGCGCTACTTTTTTGTATATCTTTCATTGATTGTTCTTTACCACCTTACATCATCGTCTTTATCTCTCATTTCCCTTATACCTTACCTGGCTGAAGAAGGGTCTCGACCCGAAAAGTCACCCATTCCTTCTCTCCAGAGACGCTGCCTGTCCCGTTGAGTTACTCCAGTATTTGGTGTCTATCTTCCGTTTAAACCAGCATCTGCAGTTCCTTCCTACACATGATGGCTGGCATCCCTGACTTAATAATGTCACCTGCTCCCAATTAGCTCAACAGGTCTAAATCCTACTTGGTATTAAGGGGTGGGTTAGTTATCTAACAGCCCCAGTAACATCTCCTCTTCACTTCCACACAGTTCTCGATTAATTGATAAGGTGAATGGCAACAAGCAGGAGTTATCAATTAGTTCCTATTAGATCTGTTAATATCACTTTACTAAAGTGCGATGACTATTTAAGCAGGTTGCAACAGTTCCAGGGACTACTAATCAATAAAGTAGCAGTATATAATTTGGGAGCGCAGGGAATAAGTCAGTGGTTTTTCGAAGGACAGCCTTACATTGCCGACCCTTGTCAGGTCACTGGCCTTCTCTGGCACAGAACTACAGATCGATGGGCGAATAAATCATTGCGTGTTGCTGCCAAGTCTGTGTTCACAACTTGGGAAAGACTTCAGTGAAGTTTCCTCCCAGGGGCAAGTCTTCCGCAGAGTTTGCTCCATTTCCCACAGGAGTTTGTGTAGTTTGGGCTCATTAAAATGTTGTTCTCTCCTTCCACTGCCCTCTTCATTTAATTGGGTGACTCTGCTTACTCTGGCAGTAAAAAGGACATCCTTCAAATGTACCAGAGAGTTCTTACATCAGCTATTTATTGCATCACCTTCATCCTGCCTGAGGTTAACTATTTACATGCCGCCACTGTCTTCTGAGGCAGCCTTTCCTTGGACTGCGTCTCTTACTTCAACGATTTACAAAGGTTGCATTAAGTGAGGAATCCCAACACTTCATTTAAAAAAATTTTAAATTCTTAATCCAAAAGCAAATGGCCAGGATGCTGGTCTGTTTAGGTTTTATTTTTCTCAGCTGGATAATCAAACTGAATGTCTATCAGTGTTAGGCCAGTGGACAGACAAAATGCTGGAGCAACTCAGCGGGTCATTCGCATGTTAGAGGAGTAGAATTAGGCCATTCGGCCCATCGAGTCTACTCCGCCACTCAATCATGGCTCTCCCTCCTAACCCCATTTTCCTGCTTTTTCCCCGTAACCTTTGACACACATGATTTGTCTATCCCTGCCTTAAAAATATCCACTGACTTGGCTTCCACAACCCTCTGTGGCAATGAGTTCCACAGATTCACCAACCTTTGACTAAAGAAGTTCCTTCCCACCTCCTTTCTAAAAGAGCACCCTTTAATTCTGAGGCTGGTCCTAGACTCTCCCACCAGTGGAAACATCCTCTCCACATCCAAGGCAGATACAAGATGCTGGAGTAATTCAGAGGGGGAGGCAGCATCTCTGGAGAGAAGGAATTGGTGATGTTTATGGGTCGAGATCCTTCTTCAGGCTGTAGAAGATTCTGAAGATTCTGAAGAAGGGTCTCGACCCAAAACTTCATCATCAGACCCAAAGCATGGAAACAGGCCCTTCGGCCCACCGAGTCCATACCGACTTGCAATCCCCGCATATTAACACTATCCTATACACACTACAGACGATTTTTTTTACATGTACCAAGTGAATATATCTACAAACCAGTACGTCTTTTGAGTGTGGGAGGAAACTGAAGATCTCGGAGAAAACCCACGCTGGTCACGGGGAGAACGTACAAACTCAGTACAGACAGCACCCGTAGTCAGGATTGAACCCGTGTCTCTGGCGCTGTAAGGCAGTGACTCTACCGCTGCGCGCACCGTGTATGTTCTAATGGTGACGGGATAGTGAACTTAAGGAGGTGAATGGATAAAGTATCTGGAGCACGGTGCAATCACTAGATCTGTCCTTGACCTCAAATGTCAACAGTCCCATTCCCCTTTATACATCCTGCTCGATCCACTGAGTTCTTATGCTCATAAGACATAGGAGAAGAATTAGGCCATTTGGCCCATGGCGTCTACTCCGCCATTGGCTGGTCTATCTCTCCCTCCTAACCCCTTTCTTTTAAAAAATGGAAGAAAAAGTGTGGCACGGTGGTGCAGCGGTAGAGTTACTGCCTCACGGCGCCAGAGACCCGGGTTCGATCCTGACTACGGGTGCTGTCTGTATGGAGTTTGTACGTTCTCCCCGTGACCTGCGTGGGTTTTCTCTGAGATCTCCAGTTTCCACCCACTCTCCAAAGACCTCCAAAGGTTTGTAGGTTAATTAGATTCTGTAAATTGTTCCCAGTGTGTGTAGGATAGTGTTAATGTGCGGGGATCGCTGGTCAGTGTGGACTTGGTGGGCCGAAGGCCTGTTTCTGTGCTGTATCTCTAAACCAAGCTAAACTAACATCCAGAATATGAGCAAAGGAATAGGTAACACTGTGAGCGTACAATGTGCTTGAGATATTAATTTCCTGAACAGATGGATGATTAAGAGGAGTTTTCAGAATGGGACAGCTGTGCACCATCTGCTTGTAATAAACCAAGCAGCAGATCTCAGTGCCATACACAGCTTCCTGTAACTTCTCCGCACCACCCTGACTGCACTGACCTTCCCAGTCACATCAAACCCAGACCTAGAGCTGTTTGGAACAGTGACTGGCACAGTGGCACAGCGGTAGAGTTGCTCTCACAACGCCAGAGACCCGGGTTCGATCCCGACTACGGGTGCTGTCTGTATAGAGTTTGTACGCTCTCCTCGTGACCTGCGTGGGTTTTCTCCGGGAGCTCTGGTTTCCTTCCACACTCCAAAGTCGTGCAGGTTTGTAGGTTAATTGGCTTAGTGTCAATGTAAATTGTCCCTAGTGTGTGTAGGATAGTGTTAGTGTGCAGGGATCGCTGGTCGGCACGGACTCGGAGGGCCGAAGGGCTTGTTTCCGCGCTGTATCTCTAAACGAAACTAAACAGGCCAGATTTCATTTACACAAGGTAGGGGGAGCTGTTGGGATGAGATGGGATGAGGAAAGGGAGGGAATGGGAAGAGGAAAGATAAATAAGGGGAGAGGGGAAAACTAGGGAGGGAAAGGGATCCTGAACATGTTTTGTACATGATGGGGTTTAACAGGAGAGACATAGAGAATATGTTTCCACGTGTAGAGAGACCACAAATAAGTCCAATAAGGTTATGACAGTCACTTTATGGTACTTATGGAGCAACTGATGTCAACAGTGTAGATGGATTAAATGATGCTAGATACATTATTGGGTTAGGGTCAGGGAGATGCCTCAGAGAGTGGATTGAAGTCAGGTTCTTGTGATAGGAAGACTTTGAGTTGAAGAGACACAGCTGGAGTAGAGATGTCTACAGATAAGATGAAGGATGCAAAGTCTGATCTGATCACATCGTACAACAGTTGTAATAACCAGGATAGGCCGCCCAGATCAAATGGACATTTGTTCAGCATGGTCCATTCATCTTAACAGGCAGAAGTCCCAGGAGGGCCCAAAATAACAAACACACCTTTATTATGCTCGTGCAACATTGTGCTTTCAACAAAAACAATGACGGAAGGAGCATCATATTGAACAAGTAGATTTCATCAATAAAGAGCACAGTGAACTCTCTGTGGAATTCTCTGCCACAGAGGGCAGTGGAGGCCAATTCACTGGATGTTTTCAAGAGAGAGTTAGATTTAGATCTTAGGGCTAAAGGAATCAATAGTCAGTAGGCAATGGGTGCATTCGCCAGCACTGCCATTCACTGTGATCATGGCTGATCATCCACAATTAGTAACCCGTTCCTGCCTTCTCCCCATATCCCTTGACTCCGCTATCTTTAAGAGCTCTATCTAACTCTCTCTTGAAAGCTTCCAGTGAATTGGCCTCCACTGCCTGCTGTGGAAGAGAATTCCACAGATTCACAACTCTCTGGGTGAAAAAGTTTTTCCTCATCTCCGTTCTAAATGACCTACCCCTTAAAAGCAGAAACGGGGTACTGATTTTAGATGATTAGCCATGATCATATTGATTTTCTCCAGAGATGCTGCCTTTAAGTCATAGAAACATAGAAAATAGGTGCAGGAGTAGGTCATTCGGCCCTTCAAGCCTGCACCGCCATCGGCTGGAACAGGAACCTTCTTCTATCTTATTTTGAACTCTCTGTGTGAAAAACTCCTTTGAAAGATGGATCCTCCAGCAAAGCAGCACCCGCTGCTGCAACCCGCTGCTGCACCCGCTGAGCTTCTCCCGCAATTTTGTGTACCTTTGAATGGCCGTGCTGACTTGGTCAAATGGCCTACTCCTGCACCTATTTTCTATGTTTCTATGTAATCAAAAGGAAATGGTATTCTTTTACTGGGCACTGCAGGATTTAGTAGTGGATGCTGGCTATGATCCGAGGTAATGCCACTGACAAATACTGTTGGCTCCAGTCTGAGAGATAGGCTCTGCGGTTCCAGCTGTCTGCTCTGGTGTTGAGCAATGGCCATGTTAGTGTTCTGAGTATTTCCATCCATGTTGCAGGCTGTTAAATAAATCCGTTTGCTCAAGCTACCAGAGTAATATCAACGATAATCATCTCTAAATTTGCTATTTATGAGTCACTTGTATTAACCTTTCTTTAGAATGTGCTGACAATAGATGCATGTTCATTGAGTTTGACAATTATATTTCCTTTCACTCTTGGTTGAACAATTAAATATAAAGCTCTAGGTTACAGATTAATTATCTATCTCGGCGAGAATACTATTGTTTCTGTTTTAGTTGGCAAGCGCATGGAAAGAGGGGAGGAGACAACATCTCTTCACTTGTTTAAGAACCATTGATGGTTTACTGGTGACACCTTCAGTAGTGTGTTGGGTAATGACAGGATTAAACCTGGTCCCTTGACAACTGGAGTTGCCAACTCAGTGGACGTGTCAGTGGCCCCGTGTTGGTGGTGCTGCCTTGCTGGAGGATCCATCTTTCAAAGGAGACATTCAAATAAGATAGAAGAAGGTTCCTGTTCCAGCCGATGGCGGTGCAGGCTTGAAGGGCCGAATGGCCTACTCCTGCACCTATTGTCTATGTTTCTATGACTTAAAGGCAGCATCTCTGGAGCAAAGGAAAGGGTCGAGACCCCCCATCCGCCCTACATCAGACAAACACCAACGTGTCTGATCACTGATCGATCAATCGGTCTGAAGAAGGAAATAGGCAACGTTTCAGGCAGAAATCCTTCTGGAAATAGGCAACGTTTCGGGCCGAAACCCTTCTGGGTTTCCCAACCCATAAAACATCACCTATCCATGTTCTCCACAGATGCTGCCTGACCCACTGAGTTACTCCTGAGCACTCTGTGAAACGTTTCACCTATCCATGTTCATCACAGATGCTGCCTGACCCGCTGAGTTACTCCAGCACTCTGTGAAACGTCACCTATCCATGTTCTCCACAGATGCTGCCTGACCCGCTGAGTTACTCCAGCACTCTGATCCCCGCACACTAACACTATCCTACACACACTAGGGACAATTTAGATTTATACCAAAACAGTTAACCTACAAACCTGTACATTTTAGGAGTGTGGGAGGAAACCGAAGATCTCGGAGAAAACCCATGCAGGTCACGGGGAGAATGTACAAACTCTGTACAGATAGCACCCGTAGTCGGGATTGAACCCGTGTCTCTAGCGCTGTGAGGCAGGTCTCTGGTGCTTTATACATCCAGATATTCTGGGTCAAGCTCTGTGAGGATATCAGCTGTATTTATTTACACTGGAGAGGTACACATCAGATGAACGTCGCTCAATGTAAAGATAACTGTCTCCATCACAAGGGAGCAAAGCATTAAAAAGGAATAAAGCAGCGTGTGAATGGATTGATACTGTGACAGGTCGGCCCGGCCTGGCATTCTACATTTGGTGCTGGATATTGGCTGTATCTGGGTAGATGATGATGAGGCTTTGAGCGGTGACATCACTCACCCCCTGACCTCTATCCCTTGTAACGCTTTGACAAATGAACTGCTGGGATTGCAGAGACACAGCCTGGCTCCGCTCTCTGTGTTCTGCCACTGCTGGCTGGCTGCCTGGCTGGTGTTTGCGGCTGCAAATTGGACTTTGATTTGCTCCTTCCATCTGTCAGTTTGCCACCTCCCTGCATCTGGGCACCGTGCAGCTTCTGCCAAATATGTCACTGAATTATTCACAAGCTGCCACATTCCATCACACGCCTTCATCTCCTCCTTCAAATCCACACTCTCTTGCTCTCTTTTTTCTTCTGATTTTTTCTTTTGAGGTGGGAGGGGAATAAACTCGGACGATGCATTCCATGAATCATTTCTGAGCTGAGCTGTAGCACTGTATTCAACCTGTGAGTGACGGAGTTGGAACGTTATTCAGCATGGCAACAAGCCCTTGGTCCCAGCATCAAACATAGTAACATAGAAACATAGACAATAGGTGCAGGAGTAGGCCATTCGGCCCTTCGAGCCTGCACCGCCATTCAATATGATCATGGCTGATCATCCAACTCAGTATCCCATCCCTGCTTTCTCTCCATACCCCCTGATCCATTTAGCCACAAGGGCCACATCTAACTCCCTCTTAAATATAGCCAATGAACTGTGGCCTCAACTACCTTCTGTGGCAGAGAATTCCACAGATTCACCACTCTCTGTGTAAAAAATGATTTTCTCATCTCGGTCCTAAAAGACTTCCCTCTTATCCTTAAACTGTGACCCCTTGTTCTGGACTTCCCCAACATCGGGAATAATCTTCCTGCATCTAGCCTGTCCAACCCCTTAAGAATTTTGTAAGTTTCTATAAGATCCCCCCTCAATCTTCTGAATTCTAGCGAGTACAAGCCGAGTCTATCCAGTCTTTCTTCATATGAAAGTCCTGACATCCCAGGACCTCAAGCTCTCATTTACACTAATCTAATTCATTTTATTCTTCCCATTTCTTCCGCTCATCTAAATACCAGGGAAAATCGAAGGTGGACAAAAATGCTGGAGAAACTCAGCGGGTTCAGCAGCATCTATGGAGCGAAGGAAATAGGCAACGTTTCGGGCCGAAACCCGGAAGGGTTACGGCCCGAAACGTTGCCTATTTCCTTCCGGGTTTCGGCCCGAAACGTTGCCTATTTCCTCCGCTCCATAGATGCTGCTGCACCCGCTGAGTTTCTCCAGCATTTGTGACCTCACTCCTGTTGGCCAGAGAGAGTTGTAGAAAGTTCAGTGCAGTGAACATTTTACAAATAATTAGACTGTTCTTGAAACTTTCCTAGTCTGCTCTTGCTCATCAAAGTGCCAGGCAGCAGGCAGCTATTTCTGTACAATACATTCTGATTACAGCATGGCGATGTTTGCCAATCATTGTGAGGAGCATTTACCTTCCACTACACAAATCCCTTCAATTAGTTTTAACTATACAACAACTAGAGCCTGGAGCCCTGTGATGTGTTCTCATGATTAAAAGGCCTTCATGACCTAACAGTAAATTTAGTTGAAGCTATCAGAGATGTAATTGCATGTGTAATCTCTGGAGTTGAAGTACAAGGTGTTCATATTGTGATTATGGTTCAAAGACCTCATAAACAGAAAATAATTAAGTTATGATGCTTTGAACTGGATTTTTAATGAAATATGGAGGCGATTGCATGTAGAAATGTATTTTAATTACTTGAACTAATTCCGTCTTTCATATTTGTTCGTGCCACAGCTGTGATGATGGAGTCACTTTGTGGCTGGGTGAAGACTAGTTTTCAGTGAACGATACAAACCTTTTCTCAGTGTCCAACACCTTGTCCTACCTTGCCTCTCCTCTGCTGCCTAACCTTCATCACGCCCATGGTCAGGGGGGTGTGAGTTGGGTGGGTCTCATCGGAATGGACATGGCCCGATACGATACAACACAACACGATACGATACTTTATTTATCCCAGGAGGGAAATTGATCTGCCAACAGTCATAAAACACAAAATACATGAAACATCCCTTCTCTGCAGAGATGCTGCCTGTCCCACTGTGTTACTCCAGCATTTTGTGTCTACCTTCAATATAAACCAGCATCTGCAGTTCATTACTACACAAGAAATTAAAGTGACAGGATTGGGGATGTGCAAAGATTGGGGTGGTGGGGGTGGGGGGGGAGGGGGGGGGGGGGGGGGGAGTCAGTCTACTCCACGACAGAAGGGGGAGGAGTTGTACAGTTTGATAGCCACAGGGAAGAAGGATCTCCGGTGTTGAATCTTGGTGGGACCAGTGCGGTAATGCACCTTGTTTCCAACTGTATCCATGAATACAGGAGCAGATGGATTGCCTATTAGACAGCGGTAGAGTTGCTGCCTCACAGCGCCAGAGACCCCGGTTCGATCCTGACTACGGGTGCTGTCTGCACGTTCTCCCCATGACCGCATGGGTTTTCTCCGGGTGCTCCGGTTTCCTCCCACACTCCAAAGACGCGCAGGTTCGTAGGTTAATTGGCTTTGTGCATGTGTAAATTGTCCCCAGTGTGTGTAGGACAGTGTCAGTGTGTGGGGTGATCGCTGGTCGGCAAGGACCTAGGTATACAAAGAGTTGCCACTTAGAGGGCACCGACAACGTCACAACATACGACTTTTGGCCCCATGGGTCCCCTCACCCCCCTCCCCTCCCACCCCCTTAGTTCCCAAACCCCTCCCCCTCCTCCACCCCCTTAGTTCCCCCTCCCCACACCCCCCTCAATCCACCCCCTTAGTTCTCATTCCCTCCCCCTCCCCACTAGTTCTCACCCCCCCCCTCCTAGTAGTTCTCAATTCCCACCCCTTAGTTCCCTCCCCCTCCCCCTTAGTTCTCCCCCCCCCCCTCCTCCCCCCAACGCTCCCCCCTCCTCCCCCTTTGTTCTCTATGGCCCCCCCTTTGTTCTCTGTGACCTTTGTGACCTGTGACTCGGGCCCCAGGACTCCAGCCTCTGACCTGGGCTCTCCGGTAGATCGATGATACTCCAGTACCGATCCCTGTCACACAACCTTAATTCAACGTTCCCAACCAGACACCGACCCGTTTCACTGCCTCGCTGCTTCATGACATCCAGCTGCTCCTCATCTCCGCCAATTAGTTCTCCTTTCATATCCCTTCAGTAGCAACATGCCTGGTGGACATTAGGTGTAACACATCCACTGCCCCCCTTCAGCTACAACATATGTTACCTCTTCAGAGAGCTACTGTAAATTGTTTAAACATGATTTTCCTTTCATAACATTTTGCCCTGTGACCATGCATTATTCTAAGTGCTGTAATATAGAGCTTTTAATAACAGCTCCAGGCATTTTCCCCGTGACAAATGTACTAACTGGCCATTACTTTCCTGCTTTTTACTTTCCTTTTTGAATAAATATTTGTTGTTTCCAGCTGTAATGGAACTTGCCCGAGAGCGTGCATTTGTTTGAGAGATTAAACCCAATGTATCAACTGTTCCACTGCTCCTTCTCTGAAGGTCCTGCGATGAAATGCATCCGAACCCATAAACGTACCAGCCCTCAGCTACAACCGTTTGCCTGGACCAACTGCTGGATATAATCTCCTTGAATCCTTCTGTCCAATCCTATTCCTCACTATCGCTATTTACGGGATGTTACTTGTTTAGCTTTGTTTATTATTACCACATGTACGATAAAAAGCCTTTCTTGATGCATGCTATCCAGTCAGCAGAAAGACTACACATGAATGAATGATGAATGAATGATTGAATGTATGAATGAATGTATGAATGAATGAATGAATGTATGAATGAATGAATGAATGAATGGATGAATGAATGGATGAATGAATGATTGAATGTATGAATGAATGAATGAATGGATGAATGAATGAATGATGAATGAATGAATGATTGAATGTATGATGGATGAATGAATGAATGATTGAATGAATGAATGAATGATTGAATGTTTGATTGAATGAATGAATGAATGACTGATTGATTGAATGATTGAATGAATAAGTTTATTGGCCAAGTGTTCACATACAAGGAATTTGCCTTGATGCTCCGCCCGCAAGTGACAACATGACATACAGTGACAAAGGTCAGGACTTCATCATCAAGCCATCCACAGTGTACAGATCCTCTTTAGTGAAAAACAATGCAAAAGATATATTTAATACAGTTGCCACTCCCTTGCTTTCAAATATGAATTCCCCAGACTCATTGTATTTTTGACCAGCCCTTACTTTATAAAACCTATTCTGTGTATAAAAATCTTTAGAAATTCTTGCTGCCTGTTTTGTTTTATATTTCAGGCCAGCTTTATTTTATACTTTGATTTTTCCTACCTTATTAATTCTACAAACATTTGATTTTTTTAATATCCGTTCCAATGTTCTGACCTGCCATCTGCTCTATTTTTAGGTTTGATGGTATCTTAAACTGTTTTAATGGTCAAATCATCTTTAATCATTCCTCACTGGAATGCATCTATTTTATAGATTCTCAAAAATCTCCTTAAAGTCAGAGTGATATAGTGCGGAAACAGTCCCGACTTGCCTACACCGACCAACATGCCCCATCTACACTAGTGCCACCTGCCCACACCGACCAACAACTGCCCCATCTACACTAGTCCCACTTGCCTACACCGACCAACATGCCCCATCTACACTAGTCCCACCTGCCCACACCGACCAACATGTCCCATCTACACGTGTCCCACCCAGACCAACATGCCCCATCTACACTAGTCCCACCTAGTCCCACTACACTGTCCCCCACCGACCAACTGCCCCATCTACACTACATGCCCCATCTACTACACTAGTCCCACCTGCCTACACCACCTGCCCCATCCACTAGTCCCACCTGGACCAAACATGGCCCCATAGTCCCTCTAAACATGCCCCATCTACAGTTTCCACCTGCCTACACCGACCAACATGGGTCCCACCTGGGGCTAGGGCAAGAGACGGGGAGAGAGAGAGAGAGAATATTGCGTTTGGGGACCAGTCCTCCCGTGTGACAGGGACCCAGCGTGTCCCACTTGCTCTAGTGTTCTTCTAAACCTGTCCTATGTATGTACCTGTCCAAATGTGTTTAAAACGTTGTGATAGATGTAGAAGCATAGAAACAGAAAATAGGTGCAGGAGTGGGCCATTCGGCCCTTCGAGCCAGCACCGCCATTCAATATGATCATGGCTGATCATCCTAAATCAGTACCCCGTTCCTGCCTTCTCCCTATATCCCTTGATTCCATTCGCCCTAAGAGCTAAATCTAGCTCTCTCTTGAACATGTCCAGTGAATTGGCCTCACAGCTTCACAGGTTCCTTGTGCCTGCTTCTTATCTAATGATCTAATGATCTAATGACTGTGCCAAGACGTTCATTCCACAGCAGCCTGTTCCACACATACTGCAGGAACTTTTCACAAATGCCACCTTTGTCCATCTGATCTTCCCAGTCAATATGCAGGTTGTAATCTCCCATGATTATTCCTGTAATTTTCATGCCACATCACGTGACTTGGTACCTGTATTACTTCCCATCTCCACCCTAAATGCTTCTATCTCCAGGTTTCCTGAACTTAAATCATTACTTTCTGTCAGATAGATTCTTGATTAGTACGGGTGTCAGAGATTATGGGGAGAAGGCAGGGCAATGGGGTTGGGAGGGAGAGGTAGATCAGCCGTGATTGAATGGCGGAGTAGACTTGATGGGCCGAATGGCCTAATTCTATGGCCTATCACATGACCTCATGATATGTTTGTGCCGAGACATTTATTGATTTACAGCCACATCTGCAACCTGTACCTGGCCTGTCCTTTGTTAAATTCACAAACCTGTCAATATTTTAGTCCCAATCTATGCCACACATCTGCCATGTATCTGAGATAGTTTTCCGGTTACACTTTACGTCCATATACAGTCCGTGTTCATCTATTTCAGTTTGATTGCAGCGTGCATCCAGAGACTATGATCGTGTCCTGTTATTATGGGTGAAACACCTCGTCTTATCTAACGATTTGCTCCTGGATTTGTCGTCTCTTTGGCTTCCCGCCACAGTCTGTTTATGAATGCTTGTTTCTCGAGCCATGTCTCAACACGGTTTAGATAAGCAGCCTCTTGTTGTGGATCGTGAGGCTGCTGGTCCCAGTGTGACTGAGACGTGGACCATTCCTGAAGGTGCTGGCTATCTGGTTCTGGAGCGGACAGGCAAGATGAAACAAAGATCAGGATTGTCAGCCCAAGCTCACTCTCAACAACTGGGAAATAGGTGCTCATCGTGTGGGAGGCTGTACCTGACGCAGGTGTGGCATGTCATAGGTTCATTAGTGATTGGAGCAGAATTAGGCCATTCGGCCCATCAAGTCTACTCCTCCGTTCAATCATGGCTGATCTATCTCTCCCTCCTAACCCCATTCTCCTGCCTTCTCCCCATAACTTCTGACACCCGTACTAATCAAGAATCTATCTATCTCTACCTTAAATAAATCCACTGACTTGGCCTCCACAGCCTTCTATGGCAAAGAATTCCACAGATTCACCACCCTCTGACTAAAGAAATGTCTACTCATCTCCTTCCAAAAGGAACGTCCTTTAATTCTGAGGCTGTGACCTCTAGTCCTGGTCTCTCCCACTAGTGGAAACATCCTCTCCACATCCACTCTATCTAAGCCTTTAAAGAACTTTAAATGAATAGCCAATGTTAGCGTGGAACGAATGGCTTGCTTTGCTCCTGTAAATAAGTTGCAGATGTTTATAATGTTAGTTACACAGAAAAGCTGGAGAAACTCAGCGGGTGCAGCAGCATCTATGGAGCGAAGGAAATAGGCAACGTTTCGGGCCGAAACCCTTCTTCAGACTGGCATAATGTTATAATGTTAGTAATCTGTTCATAACACTACTACAATTTGGCGTCTCTCATTGCGCCTGAATTTACTACCTTGTCAAACCGCATCAGGACTTTGTGTACGTCAACTGATGAGCTATCATTTCTTGTACTCAAGAGTCTGTTTCTTTCTGCTTCAACTCGGCTTGTGGGATTATTCCCCGCCCCGTCGCTGGGATCAATCTGGTGATTGTTTACTGCGCTGCTTGCAGTGAGGAGAGGAGACCTGTACACAATATTCCAGATGTAATCTCACAAGAGCCCTGTATAATTGCACTGAGATGTTTTTTGCTCTTATGCTCAAAGCCTCTTGTAATAAACAACACACAGCCCACATTCCTAAACGCACACACAAGCTGGATATTAAATTTCAATGATTTGTGTTCAAGAATACCCCCATCCAAGTCCCATCCAACGCCAACAACTTTGAAAATCAGACTGTTTCAAAATCATTCTGCCTTTCTGTTTTTACCATCGTAGTTACTCATGATATCCCAATTCCATTGTCCCTTCGGGTCAATATAGAATCATAGAAAACAGGTGCAGGAGCAGGCCATTCGGCCCTTCGATCCAGCACCGCCATTCAATATAATCACAGCTCATCAATCAGAATCAGTACCCCGTTCCTGCTTTCTTCCCATATCCCTTGATTCCGTTAGCCCTAAGAACTAAATCTAACTCTCTCTTGAAAACATCCAGTGAATTGGCCTCCACTGCCTTCTGTGGCAGAGAATTCCACACATTCACAACTCTGTTTTTCCTCAGTGTTTAAGAAGGAATTGCAGATGCTGGAAAATTGAAGGTACATAAAAAAGTTGGAGAAACTCAGCGGGTGCAGATGTCTGAAGAAGGGTTTCGGCCCGAAACGTTGCCTTTTTCCTTCGCTCCATAGATGCTGCTGCACCCGCTGAGTTTCTCCAGCATTTTTGTCTACCTTCTGTTTTTCCTTATCTCAGTCCTAAATGGCCGACCCCTTATTCTTAAACTGTGACCCCTGGTTCTGGTAGATGGTGGTGCAGCGGGTAGAGCTGCTGCCTCACAGCGCCAGAGACCCAGCTTCCATCCTGACCTATCCGCGTGGAGCTTGCGACTGCGTCGGTTTCCTCCCAAATCACAAAGACGTGCGGATTTACAGGTTAATGTAAATTAACCCCGATTGTGCAGGGGGTGAGAATGTTGGATAGCGTAGAACTAGTGAGAACAGGTGATCGCTGGTCGGCGTGGACCCGCTGGGCTGAAGGGCCTGTTTCCGTGCTGTATCTCTAAACTAAACTAAAGTGCCATGATTTTCCCCACGTGCTTAGCCTGCCCACAAGCTCCACTGTCGGGTGTGTGTTCCCCGCGTCTTGTTCACCCACTCTGGGAGGCATCGTCAGAAATGTTATCTATTACAGTGCCCCTATCTAACAACGACACATTCACAACGACAAGATTCTATACGTTAACCAACCTTCAATCGTGCCAGAATATCACCCCCTTCTTGTATCATCACCTCCTGAACCACAGATTCTCCAACTATTTCTGAAAGTTCATATCGACCCTATTCACTCTCCCATATCCACTCTGATCAGTAAAACCTCAATCACGATAGACACAAAATGCTGGAGTAACTCAGCGGGACAGGCAGCATCTCTGGAGTGAAGGAATGGGTGACGTTTCAGGTCGAGACACTTCTTCAGGCATATTGAAACATGATGTCCCTTTCATAAAACCATGTTAATTCTATTCTAGTTTTCCAGTCACACTGTTATCTTTGCCCCTCAATAATACTCTCATGCATGTTCAGTGTGACTGGCGTCAGGCTAACTGGTTTGCTGTTCTGTCTGACTTGAACCCTCCGCGATCAACAGAATACAGAAGATGGTGACCAGTGTTCCATTATCTTATTTCTAAACCTCAGCGTGGTGGCCACAAGGTCGTGAGGGTGTAAGTCATGTATTCACACAGTGTGGAAACAGGCCCTTCAGCCCAACTTGCCCACAACAACCAACATGCCCCGTCTACACTTGTCCCACCTGCCTGCGTTTGGCCCATATCCCTCCAGACCAGCAAGGATAATCAAGGACGAGTCTCACCCCAGGCCACTCCCTCTTCTCCCCTCTCCCATCGAGCAAAAGGTACAGAAGTGTGAAAACGCACACCTCCAGATTCAGGGACAGTTTCTTCCCAGCTGCTATCAGGCAACTGAACCATCCTACCACAACCAGAGAGCGGTCCTGAACTACTATCTACCTCATTGGTGACCCTCGGACTATCCTTGATCGGACTTTGCTGGCTTTACCTTGCACTAAACGTTATTCCCTTATCATGCATCTGTACACTGTGGACGGCTCGATTGTAATCATGTATTGTCTATCCGCTGACTGGTTAGCACGCAACATAAGCTTTTCACTGTACCTCAGTACACGTGATAATAAACTAAATTTAAACCTATTCTATCCATGTGTCTTGATGGGCTGAATGGCCTAATTCTGCTCCTATGTCTTATGGGTGCACTTTGGCAGGTCGAATGTAAAGAGGAAGTATACAGTTAGTTTAGTTTATTGTCACAAGTACCGAGGTAGTGAATGAATCCCTTCAAAACTGATTTATTTTGCTAAAGTTAGTGCTTTCAGCTACGTCCAGGCCCAGTGTTTTCCACATTTGCTGGGAGATTATTTTATGTTTTTTTCCATGAAAACAGACACAAGATATTAGTTACCTTGTTGTACAGACGCAGTTAAAGGCAGCAGTCCAGTTTCAGGACAAACTCAATCCACCACACCTGCTGACAGGTACGTAGGGATGTCAGCAGTTCAGCCAACAATTCGCAGGAAAATCCAGGTCGATAAAAATGATTCATGAACTGCTCTGTGAAAAACGGTTCTTTGGGGAACCAGCTGAGTTAAGCAAATTCCCCTTACACCTCCGTGAATGCTGTCATTCCTCGTTAAAGCTCTTTGCATTTCACTGCCAGGGTACAGCGAGTTTTAGATTTTCAAATAAGCCTCATTGTTTAAACATTCAGTGGTAACTATGAAACATTACTTGGATTAATATTGTCATGCCTCTGCTGTTTGATGTTCTGTATTTCCTTTTACTTTCTCATGTGGAGACGATGTTTCCATTAGTGGGAGAGTCTAGGACTAGTGGTCACAGCCTCAGAATTAAAGGACGTGCTTTTAAGAAGAGAGGATTTCTTTAGTCAGAGGGAGTGAATCTTCTTCATAGTCAGACGGCTGTGGAGGCCAATCTGTGGATATTTTCATTAAGCTCATCCACACACCAGACTCTGTGAGAGGACACACTCAGACAACTCAGATTCATGGATATTTTACCCAGACACACTCACTCATGCTCAGAGCATTAGACACACCCAGACACACTCAGACTCATGCCCAGAGCATTAGACACACCCAGACACACTCAGACTCATGCCCAGAGCGTTAGACACACCCAGACACACTCAGACTCATGCCCAGAGCATTAGACACACCCAGACACACTCAGTCTCATGCCCAGAGTATTAGACACACTCAGACTCACACTCAGAGCGTTAGACACACTCAGACACACTCAGACACAGAAAGAGCGTTAGACACACTCAGACACACTCAGACACAGAAAGAGCGTTAGACACACTCAGACTCACACTCAGACACACTCACTCACACTCAGAGCATGAGACACACTCACTCACTCCATGATAGTTAAAGCCTCTGCTCCTTCACTACATAACAGAGAACACGGGCCGATTGAGGGAATATAAAACGCCCCAACATTTGAGGCTGGTACCTGCTCCCAGGAAAGGAATGACTGGCTTGAGTGACTGAAGCTTCAGCCACTGGCTCTGTGTAACTCTGCACTGCACATTGATGAAGATGGATGGCTAGTGCACCTTAGAATGACCTTGCCTACAGTCTGCAGACTCTGTGAAGCTATCACTTCATCAATTTTGTCTGAAAGAAAAGAAAGCACAATTGTTTATATGGAGAGAGACGGCTTTACAGAGGGATCTGGGCGTCTTTGTACATGAAACCCAGGAAACACAACTACAGTATTGGAAGCAAATAGAAGCAGTATGGAACTGGAAGAAACAAGCCCTTCAGCCCATCTCCTCCATACACACCACAGTGTGGCACGGTGGCGCAGCGGTAGAGTTGCTGCCTCACAGCGCCAGAGACCCAGGCTCCATCCAATCCTGACTACGGGTGCTGTCTGTATGGAGTTTGCACGTTCTCCCCGAGACCATGTGGGTTTTCTCCGGGTGCTCCGGTTTCATCCCACATTTCCAAAGGTGTGCAGGTTTGTAGGCTAATTGGCTTCTGTCAATGGTTCCTAGTGTGTAGAATAGCGCTGAAGATGAACCAAAAATGCTGGAGTAATTCAGCGGGACAGGCAGCATCTCTGGATAGAAGGGATGGGTAACGTTTCGGGTCAAAACCCTTCTTCAGACTGATAGTACCAGTATGCGGGGATCGTTGGTCAGCATGGACTCGGTGGGACGAAGGGCCTGTTTTTCCACATACCCACACCCGTTCCTCACCTAACCTTTCCTATCCACTTACCTGTTGAAATGTGTTTTAGATGTGGTGATGGTACTCATCCCCTACAGCTTCCTCCGGCAGCTTGTCCATATATAAACGCACCCCCCTCATTGTGGAACAGGCCCCCCTTTTAAACCTTACCCCTCCTCCACACAAATAGATGGGCAAAGACAAAGGAACATTGCAAGTAATTAGCAAAAACCAAGCTAGGGCATGGGACAGTTTATAGATAATAACATAACATCGCAGTGCATTGATAAATGGAGAATCCTTCATGCCAGTAGCGATACTGCTGGAGACATTACGGGCATTCAAAATGGCAAATAACCAACAACCATCTCAGAATTCTTGGCTGTAGCAGGTGAAACCATTTGCTTCACTTGTTTCCCAGTGGCAGCATTTGTAATCATAAACAGGGCTTCTGAATACCGAGCGGATACAATTGTACAGTGTAGTCAGTGGGCCAGAAGACTTGGGAAAAGTAATGGCATATTAATGGAGCAACTATTAAGAGCTCATTAAAACTCCAACAAATGAGGGCGATTCTCCACAATTAGCTGGATGATTTGTGCCAATCTTTGACAAAACTGAAGAAAGGTAACCTTGCCACGAAGCACTGTGGAGATTAATGGCGTGTCATGAAACTGCTGGATTTGGGCCATTAATAAAAATGAATCTTGCTGCAGTCATTCCGATCTGGTCATTCATGTCAAAGAGGAACTGACTAACGACATGATCTGGAGTCGGGGTATGTCACTCAGACTCAGAAGCTCATAAAAACAATCATAAACTCCTGGAGCCTCTTCCCGATGGCAGTAAATTGTTTCTATTGGGTTTGTTCAACATTGGCCACGCTTTCATCCAACCTTCTCCTTCTATGTTATGTCCATTATCACAAGCTTATCACTTACAGGATTAAAAAGATAGACACAGAGTGCTGGAGATACTCACAGGCAGCATCTGTGGAGAACATGGATAGGTGACGTTTCACAGAGTGCTGGAGTAACTCAGCGGGTCAGGCAGCATCTGTGGAGAACATGGATAGGTGACGTTTCACAGAGTGCTGGAGTAACTCAGCGGGTCAGGCAGCATCTGTGGAGAACATGGATAGGTGACGTTTCACAGAGTGCTGGAGTAACTCAGCGGGTCAGGCAGCATCTGTGGAGAACATGGATAGGTGACGTTTCACAGAGTGCTGGAGTAACTCAGCGGGGTCAGGCAGCATCTGGGGAGAACTTGGATAGGTGATATTTCAGGTCGAGACCCTTCTTTCGACTGAGAGTCGGGGAGAGGTAGACAGTATTTTCAGCGGAAATGAATGGAAGATATCTAAAAAGCCGGAGAGCAGGAGGAATGACAGAGGGGGGACGCCGAGAGAGAGTGTTGCACAACTCCAGTTGGGGAGAGGAAGAGAACTTCTTAAAGGTAGGAGATTTCACAGTGGAGCAGACAAAATCTGTAGGGAGGAACAGATGCTGTCTGAGTCGAAAAGCTGAAGTAACTCAGCGGGTCAGGCAACATCTGTGGAGAACATGGAGAGGTGACGTTTCACAGAGTGCTGGAGTAACTCAGCGGGACAGGCAGCATCTCTGGAGAACATGGATAGGTGATATTTCGGGTCGAGACCCTTCTTCAGACCCTTCTTCTGACTGAGAGTCAGGGGAAAGGGAAACGAGAAATATAAATGGTGATGTAGAGAGATATAGAACAACTAAATTTATTTATTTAGCGAATGCAAAGTCCTTTAGCCAAGCAGTTGCCTCTTGATCTGCTGTATGAAGGGTGACAAGTCGTCCTTTGAGTCTTTGTTGAGGGCAAGCTTCAATGATGTGTTGCATTGTTTGCTGCTCTCCACAAGCACACCGTGTGGTTGGACTGCTGCCCCATTTGTGAAGGCTGGCCAAGCAGGGGCCATGTCCAGTCCTGAATCTATTCAGCATCGTCCACTGCTTCCTTGGGAGATTGGTGCCAGGGACCGGTAGGGTGGGGTCTGACACCAGATGTTTATTTGGGACGTCCTTGGACTCCCATTCCTTTTTCCAAGCTGATTGGAAAATGAGAGATATGCTAAAAAAAGTAATGATGATAAAGGGAAAGGAAGAAGCTGTTCCTGAACCTGGATGTTACAGTTTTCAGACTCCTGTACCTTCTTCCCGATGGCAGGGGTGAGATTGTTAGCTGTGGGTTGTGTGAAAACAAGTTACAGTCAATGAGACCAACAAGACAACTTTGAAATTTATCTGATCTGTTTGGTTAGCATGCAGAAGGAAACTGTTCACTGCTCCTCATACAAGTGACAATAATACACCTGACTCTATATCTAGTAAAGGACCACATTATCTTTGGATCCTATTGTATTTAAGAATAAGGGGTCAGCCATTTAGGACTGGGATGAGGAAAAGCCTCTTCACCCAGAGAGTTGGGAATCTGTGGAATTCTCTGCCACAGAAGGCAGTGGTGGCCAATTCACTGGATGTTTTCAAGAAAGAGTTTTCAAGATTTAGCTCTTAGGGCTAACGGAATCAAGGGATATGGGGAGAAAGCAGGAATGGGGTACTGATTGTGGATGATCAGCCATGACTTTGGCTTTGAATCTGACATCGGGAGGAGAATGAAGAGTGCAGGGGAGAGACAAGACTTTGCCTTCCATCACAGTGAGGAGGAGATTCGCTGTGATGGATGTTTGTGTACATTGTGTTGTGTCTTGGTTCTTCTACTTGTGTGTACGGCTGCAGAAACCAAATTTCATTTGAACCTCAATGAGTTTCAAATGACAAATAAATGTATCATTGTATCATGATCCTATTGCTGGCTCGAAGGGCCGAATGGCCTACTCCTGCACCTATGTTTCTATGTTTCTATTATTAGCAGAGGGAAAGGAGGCGTAGGAGGCAGACCTTGGTCTGGTGTTATTCATTCCCACACATCAATGAACATACTTCTGCTGCTGATCTTGATGGATGGGGCCATTGATTTTATACTTCATGGGTCAAGAACAATGATATACTTTGTACAGCTCCCCCTGCCACTCACTCAATAGCATTCCAAATACCAATGTAATGATTCCCGATCCAAACCGATCACAATCAACTCACATTCAATGTGCTCTCCTGTACGTTTAACTGAATCTGCCCTGTGTCTCTCTTTTCATTCCCTCATGTTTGTTTCTTTCATTTCTTCTTCTGTCTTGACCGTGTCCCTTTCTCCGTTGTTTGTCGTGTATCTCTCTGCATCTCTTCTTTCATTAGTTTAGGTTAGTCTAGAGCAGTGGTTCCCAACCTTTTTTTGGCCATGCCCCACCTAATCACCTCCAAAATCCTGATGTCCCCCCTCCCCCCCTCCATGTGGTGATATATAATTCTTATCATTTAAAAAAGTGCTCCGTTTCAGCTGAAGAAGCTTAAAACGCCAATACCTTGGTTGTAATAACTACACAATAAAGACTTTTTTTACCCCAAAAAAAATTATTTACTCAAAATAACATCTGAAACATAAACTGCATATGTTTACCTGATGGAAAATCCTAAAAAATAAAAATAAAAATTTGGACCCAGACCTCCTCAGTCGCGCTCAATTGCCCCCCTGTGGGGCGTACGTAGGCCCCACGTTGGGAACCACTGGTCTAGAGATACTGCGTGGACACAGGCCCTACGGCCCACCGAGTCCGCGCCGACCAGCGACCCCCGCGCACTAACGCTATCCTACACGCACTAGGATGCTGCTAGCACAAGTGTCTGGTGCAATAACTCCACCGCTGCACCACCATGCCGCCCCAAAGTGCATCGACCGAAAACTCCAGCTTTACTTTACCCTCTCCATGGCTCCGTGACCCCGGGCAGTTCCCGCATTTTCAGTATCTGTTCCAATTTCCAATTTCCAGGACCTGGAGCAGTTTGCTTCGGATTCCAGATGTAAAGAATTAGCACTCTGTGGAGGCAGATCCTGGCCATGGGAATGTATAGAGTCAAAGTCACAAACAATGAACAGGAGGTGGACAAAAATGCTGGAGAAACCCAGCGGGGGAGGGAGCATCTATGGAGGGAAGGAATTGGTGGGGGGGGGGGGGCTTCCCAGTTCTCCCACTAGTCCCATTGTCTCCGCCTGCATTGTTTCTTTGTCCTACCCCCTCCCCTGACATCGGTTGGAAGAAGGGTCTCGACCTGAAACGTTGCCAAGAACTGCAGATGCTGGTTTAAATCCTTCTCTCCGGAGATGCTGCTTGTCCCGCTGAGTTGCTGCAGCATCTTGCGTCTAATTTTGCTTTAAAATAATGTTGTTAGCTATTCAGACCTGAGTGCGGGGCGGCTCAGTGCTGTAGTGGGAGAGCTACTGCCTTCTACTGCTAGAGACCCAGGTTTGATCCTGATCACCGGTGTTTCCTGTACGGAGTTTGTACCTTTTCCCCATGCCCACGTGGGTTTTCTCCAGGTGCTCAGGTCTCCTCCCACACACCAAAGACGTGCAGATTTGTAGATTACTTGGCTTTGGCCAAATTGGAAATTGTCCCCGGTGTGTGTAGGATAGTGTTAGTGTGTGGGGATCGCTGGGCAGCACGGACTCGGTGGGCCGAAGGGCCTGTTTCAACGCTGTTTCTCTAAAGTCTATATTTCCTGTTTTTAATTGTTCTTTGATACAGTGCAAATTAATCGAGTTCAATTAAGCTGATATTAGTCAAGCATTGACTGTAAACAAAGTATGTCCATCTTATTATCACTCATGCCATCAGTCTGAAGAAGGGTCTCGACCTGAAATATCACCCATTCCTTCTCTCCAGAGATGCTGCCTGTCCCGCTGAGTTACTCCAGCATTTTGTGTCTATCTTCGATTTAAACCAGCACCTGCAGTTCTTGGTGATGTTTTAGGTTGAGACCCTTCGTCAGATTGGTCATGGGAGGGGGTAGGACAAGGAAAGAACAAAGGCAGAGACAGTGGGGCTAGTGGGAGAACTGGGATGCCCACACACTCCCCCCACCACCCCCTCCCCCTTCCCACCCCCCCCCCCCCCCCCTCCCTCCCCCCCCCCCCCCCCCCCCCCCCCCCCCCCCCCCCCCCCCCCCCCCCTCCCCCCCCCCACCCCCCCCCCCCCCCCCTCCCCCCCCTCCCCCCCCCCCCCCCCCCTCACCCCCCCCCCCTGATCTCCACCCCCCTACCCCACCCCCCCCTCACCCCCCCTACTCCCACCCCCCCTCCTCCACCCCCCCTACCCCACCCCCCCATCACAGGTTCATTCAGTGGCCAACACAAAGTGCAGGAACAGCTGGTCATGCCCTCTCTGTCTATCTCCTGTAGACCCATTTGACTGATCTCTGGTCCACAGCTACAAAGCAAGGCAGCCGATACACAGCGTGGACGGGGTGGAGGGCAATTCACCAACATCAAGGCATTTACTTATCATCTCACCAACAAGGACTCAGCTCCTCCACAGAGGCCCATTATCTATTATCAACGCTTTTTCTCAGGTACGTCTCATTGCTGAAACATTATCTCAAAGCCAGCGTGTTCTGAGAATTCTCGGCATCAACTATTAATTCCAAGTATGTCAGTCAAGTCCAGCTGGGCTCGCCCCTGTATTCTTTGTCTCCTCCCTCGTGGCTACTTGGAATGGAGTAACTACAACAATCCTGGGCCTCCAGCAGAAGAATGATCTACACAGAAACAGAAACACTCTGTCTATTTCATACCTGCCTGCAGGCTGCACCTACAACTCAATTACCCAGACCGACTTCAGCTGCTGTGGGGCAGAAATGTGCTTTTGCTGACTATATATATTTACAGCAACAGGATCTTGATTGGTTGTGTGGCTGGGCTGAGGAATTGATAATAGAATTTAATACAGATAAGTGTAAGGGTGTTGCATTTCGGAGTAGAATTAGGCCCTTCGGCCCATTGAGTCTACTACACCATTCCATCATGGCTGATCTCTGCCTTATAATCCCATTTTCCTGCCTTCTCCCTATAACCCTTCAAATCCGGTTCATTACACAACACTAAATCCAGAATTGCCTTCTCCCTGGTAGGCTCCGTCCGACACAAGCTGCTCTAATAATCCATCTCGGAGGCACTACACAAACTCCCTTTCTTGGGGTCCAGTACCAACCTGATTTTCCTAGTCTACCTGCATGTTGAAATCTCCCATAACAACCCTAGCATTACCTTTGCTACATGCCAATTTTAACTCCTGATTCAATTTGCACCCTATATCCAGGCTGCTATTTGGGGGCATGTAGATAACTCCCATTAGGGTCTTTTTACCCTTCCAATTCCTCAGTTCTATCCATACTGACTCCACATTTCCTGATTCTATCACCCCTTGCAAGGGACTGAATTTCATTCCTCACCAACAGAGCTATCCCAGCCCCTCTGCCCACCTGTCTGGCTTTTCGATAGGACATGTACCCCTGAATATTTTGGGCTGTCACGGGTTATGGGTAGAAGGCAGGAGAATCTGGTTAGAAGGGAGAGATAGATCAGCCATGATCAGTCAAAGTGGAACCCTCCCTACAGTCACAGCAGTCTGTAGCTGGGTCTCGACCTGAAACATCACCTATTCCTTCTCTCCACAGATGCTGCCTGACCTGCTGAGATACTCCAGCATTTTGTGTCTATCTTCAGTTTAAACCAGCATCTGCAGTTCCTCCCTACACCATACAGCAGCACTTGGTTTAAATATGGAAATGAAAGGGGTGAAATAATCGTACTAACGATAGTCTAAAGATCTCATCAAGATGGAGACTGGCCTTCAAAAATCACTTTTTCATTAAAAAAATATCAACATTGAAACTTTTCCCCAGAGAGCAGGCAAGACTGGTTAAAACAACTGGATAGATTTGTGTGGACATGGGAGGTGAGATTGTAGAATCTATGCAGCTGGCTGGATTTCCAATCAGTGGCATCGACCCAGGAACTGGATAACCTACAAGTATTCTTGAGTTCCTTTTATTTCTCCTGTCTCTACTCCTACATTTAGTATTATACTGCAGCACCGTAATAGTATTTCCAGATGATATCATTCATCCTTATTACAGGAATTAAAATATATTGAGCCTCTCACAATGCTGAGTTATATCAGTACATCAGTGATATATTTAGGATCCTTGCTAAACCACACACACACACACACAAAAATAATTTAGACGTTCTTCCTGCGCAGAGCATCACTCTTCTCATCGGAAGTGCAGGCATGTACGGTGCGTGTGGTGGGAGAGAGGAGAGAGATGTATCGCATATACAATGAGCAGTGATGGACTGGTTGTAGGGATGGAAGCTCAGCTTGTCTCAGCATCCAACACCATAGTACACAGCTTTGTTCAGCTTGAGCTGGCACGGATTGGATGGATGACAAGAGAAACATCTTTTATTCCTGGGAGCCAAGGCTGGCTTTTGCAAACTTTCATTCAGAGGAAGTTCTGGTCGACACACAGATCGATGTGGGGCAACACAGATGTGGACAACACACAGATGTGGACAACACAACACACAGATGTGGACAACACACAGATGTGGACAACACAGATGTGGGGACAACACAGATGTGGGGCAACACAGATGTGGACAACACACAGATGTGGACAACACAGATGTGGACAACACAGATGTGGGCAACACAGATGTGGACAACACACAGATGTGGACAACACACAGATGTGGACAACACAGATGGTGGACAACACAGATGTGGACAACACAGATGTGGACAACACAGATGTGGACAACACACAACAACACACAGATGTGGACAACACAGATGTGGACAACACAGACGTGGACAACACATGGTGCAGCTATTAGACGGTGTAGGGGATTCAGACACCACTCACCTACAGACTGGGGGCGATGTACAATGGCGTACTCTGTGTGGCTGGGATGTGCGTGCAAGTGGAACTCACACACTCACATGGACAACAGGCGAAGCTCCTCACAGAGTTGAACCGACCTCTCCTTATTCATCTGCTTGACCCGCAAGGTTTTCTAAACAAAGGCGACACCAGAGTGTTTAGGGGATTATGGTGAAAAGGCTGTTAAATGCTGAACATTCATGAAAATGGCTACGACATATGAAGTGTGATGATGGCATCCTTTGAGTAGGTGTTTGGGAATTAGTTGCAACAAAGGTGCTTGAGACTAGCATGGTCACAGGAGATTCAGTTCAGTCTGCTCAGTTTATTCAGTTTAGTTTATTGTCACGTGTACCGAGGTACAGTGAAAAGCTTTTGTTTCACGCTAACCAGTCAGAGGAAAGACAACACATGATTACAATTGAGCCGTCCACAGTGTACAGATACATGATAAGGGAATAACGTTTAGTGCAAGGTAAAGTCAGCAAAGTCCGATCAAAATTCATAATATTCCCATTGTATCTTGGCAACAGGAGGATGGGCTTGGCATGGAAATGTCCGGGCCTGATCAGTACTGGTAGCCTGTCAAAATCCTCAGCACGTTTCAGTCTTTGACCATTGCAATAATCCGTCACTGTTTTATCCCCCCCGCCCCCCCTCCTTGCCCAACACTTGCCCGAGATTCTGCCACACTCAGTACCATGCCTCAGACCACTCACCTCTCAACCTGCATGTTGTTTTGTTTCAGAGATACAGTGCGTAAACAGGCCCTTCGGCCCACCGAGTCCGTGCTGACCAGCGATCCCCGCACATTAACACTATTCTAGACACACTAGGGACCATTTACATTTATGCCAAAGACAATTAACCTGAAAACCTGCACGTCTTTGGAGTGTGGGAGGAAACCGGAGCACCTGGAGAAAACCCACGCGGGTCACGGGGAGAACGTGCAAACTCCGTACAGACAGCACCCGTGGTCGGGATCAATCCTGGGTCTCTAGCGCTGTAAGGCAGCACCTCTACCGTTGCTTTGTGTCTTTGGGACATGGGAATACTCGGGGACACGTGCAGGAATCTGGGACAATTGGTGGGAAAGGTGGGAATTAAACAGTGGAGGAGGATTAGTGAAATAGCGGGGTGGGAGATTGCAACCTTCACGTGGTCCACCATGTTTCGACGAATGCAATCAACCTGGCGTGCACAAACAGAAGATCAAACAGAACACGTTGTCTTGCAACTTTAGGCTGTGCACGCCGTACGCAAGAAGAAGAAATGCAATGGTTTGTTGAGAGACTCAAATGGGCTGAAGGTTTGGACTGCATACCAGTATTGATCAGTTGCAGCAACATTTAGTCTGGTTTGAAGAAGCCTTTTTAAACAGGATCCTTCCTACCATCTAATTAGTAGGTAGCACATAAACCAGGGTGTTACCATAACAACCGAGACATAGCCTAATAACATGAACATGATTTAAATTTCATAAAGGAAACCAAGAGTCCATACAACCATTGTGGAGCCTTACAGACAGAGGATGGAAATCCCAGTCAAGGATGGACTTTAAATATCAATGGATTCGAGAGGTGGGGAGTTATTGCAGGAACGTGGCAGTGAGATACATGATCAACTATGGCAGAACAAGGGGGAACCTCATTGAAACTTACCGGAGAGTGAAAGGCCTGGATAGAGTGGATGTGGAGAGGATGTTTCCACTAGTGGGAGAGTCTAGGGGTCAGAGCCTCAGAATAAAAGGACGTTCCTTTAGGAAGGAGATGAGTAGACATTTCTTTAGTCAGAGGGTGGTGAATCTGTGGAATTATTTGCCACAGATGGCAGTGGAGGCCAAGTCAGCGGCAATTTTTAAAGGGAGAGATAGATAGATTCTTGATTAGTGCGTGTGTCAGTGGTTTACGGGGAGAAGACAGGAGAATGGGGAAGGAGGGAGAGGTAGATCAGCCATGATTGAATGGTGAAGTAGGCTTGATGGGCCGAATGGCCTAATTCTGCTGCTATCAGTTATGAACCTAAGTGACAAAGGGGAAACAGCCATTTCCTGCTTCGATCGTTTTTTTTCTCCAGTGAAGCACGATTAATTTTATTCACGTGTCGCCAATCGTGTGCCAACAGAATATTGTACTGAAAGTTCATAAATAACAAAGGTATCTGGTGCTCCCTTCAGACTAAATCTGAATTGAGTTTAAATTGTATTAATTGACTGTTGAGTTCAGATCAAATCCAATCTATGAGGCAATGTGCTTAATGTTATTAATGTGAAAAAGATGCTGAGCAAATGAAGCCATGTCCTAGTGTGTACGTGAGCTAGCCACACTGTGAGCAGTTGGATAGTGTAGTCATTACTCAGCTTCTCCGTACAGCTTCCTCTGATAAAACTTGTACGCAATGATTTTCAGGAAGTTTTAAATTACCCACCAGATTTCCTTACTAGTCCCAGAGGCCAAACTAAAAATAATCAACAACATTTGAATCGTAGGTTTCTCAGTTTAGAATGCCTGCCGTGCCTTCTCTCAGCTGGCCAACTCGAGCCTTGAGAGTTTCCTTCATAATCATAATCAGACTCAGACTCATATTAACCAAGTATGTTTTACAGCGTACGAGCAATTTTCATATAGAGTCACAGAGTTACGCAGTGTGGAAACAGGCCCTTTGGCCCATCTTGCCCCTGCCGACCAACATACCCCATCTACACTCGTTTCTGCTTGGCCCAAGATAGATACAAAAAGCTGCAGTAACTCAGCGGGACATGCAGCATCTCTGGAGAGAAGGAATGGGTGACGTTTAGAGTGTCGAGACCCTTCTTCTGAACTCCGATCAGCAATCACTCACACACTAATTCTACACTACATACGTACTAGGCACAATTTACTGAAGCCAATCAACCTGCAAACCTGCACATTATTGGAAAGGGGGAGTTAACCCGAACACCCGGAGAAAACACACGCGGTCACAGGGAGAGTGTACCGTCAGCACCTGTAGTCAGGACCAAACCCGGGTCTTTGATGCTATAAGACAGCAACTGTACCACTGCACCACCATGCCGCACTGTCCTAAAATGCAAAACACAGAGTGCTGGAGTAACTCAGCGGGTCAGGCAGCATCTGTGGAGAACATGGATAGGTGACGTTTCACAGAGTGCTGGAGTAACTCAGCGGGTCAGGCAGCATCTATGGAGCTAAGGAAATAGGCAACGTTTCGGGCCGAAACCCGTAAGGGTTTCGGGCCGAAACGTTGCCTATTTCCAGAAGGATTTCGGCCCGAAACGTTGCCTATTTCCTTAGCTCCATAGATGCTGCTGCACCATAACTCAGTGGCTCAGGCAGCATCTGTGGAGAACATGGATAGGTGATGTTTCACAGAGTGCTGGAGTAACTCAGCCGGTCAGGCAGCATCTGTGGAGAACATGGATAGGTAACGTTTCACAGAGTGCTGGAGTAACTCAGCGGGTCAGGCAGCATCTGTGGAGAACATGGATAGGTGACGTTTCACAGAGTGCTGGAGTAACTCAGTGGGTCAGGCAGCATCTGTGGAGAACATAGATAGGTGACGTTTCAGAGAGTGCTGGAGTAACTCAGCGGGTCAGGCAGCATCTGTGGAGAACATGGATATGTACAATTCATACTAAATGTAGTGGAGGGTGAAAGATGGGAAAGAGGTGTGGCAGGAGCAAGCCGGGCAAGTGATAGGTGGATATAGGTGAAGAGGACGGAGGTTGATTAGCAGATGGATGGACAAAGTAGTGAAAATGGGGCAAAGGTTTGTCAGATAAGGAGGGAAATGTAAAGCTGGAGAGAGGGATGTGAGTGGCAGGGGTTGGAGGGGGACTAAAGGGGGGGGGGGGGGGGTGGGGGGTGGTAGTGGGAGATATGGGTGTGAACCAGGGGGCGAGTCAGTCTCAGTCTACCCCACTACAGAAGGAGGAGGAGGAGGAGTTGTACAGTTTGATAGACACAGGGAAGAAGGATCTCCTGTGGCGTTCTGTGCTGCATCTTGGTGGAACCAGTCTGTTGCTGTAGGTGCTCCTCAGGTTGACCAGTGTGTCACGGAGGGGGTGAGCTGTATTGTCCAGGATGCTCTGCAGTTTGAGGAGCATCTCTCCCCTCCAAGACCAGCACCCATGAATCCAACTCCAGCCCCCAGGATGGAGCCAGCCCTCCTGATGAGTTTGTTGATCGTACCGGTGTCTGCTGCCTTCATCCTGCTGCCCCAGCACACGGCAGTGAAGAAGATGGTACTGGCCACCACCAATTGGGAGAACATCTTACTGCAGACGCTGAAGGAGTGGAGCCTTATCAAAAAGTACAGCCGGCTCTGCCCCTTGTACAGGGCATCAGCGTTCCAGTTTACAGTCCAGGTACGCCTCAAGGTATTTGTGATCCCTGGTAAACCGCACACCCACAGCACAGGGAAGTAAGTGGGGGATGAAAGGGGGAGTTACTGCAAAGCTGCAGATTGCAACCTTCATACTGTTGGGCTGTAAGCAACCTAGGCACAATATGAGGTGCTGTTCCTCCAGCCATCGTGCTGCCTCACTCTGGCAATGGTGGATACTCTGAAGCTGGGTTTCAAACCCCATGGGAATGTCTGGAAGTGTTTAGACAAAGACAATGAGGCAACATACCAGCGAGGAAATAAGCCCACCAGTTAAAAATGTCGGAGATCGTAAATCAGTCGAGAATATTTACATTGGGGTCAACGTTGAGGAAAGTCAACCATCTGATAATGGTTAACCTATGATGAGCGTTTGTCGGCACTGGGCCTGTACTCGCTGGAGTTTAGAAGAATGAGGGGGGACCTCATTGAATCGTACAGAATAGTGAAAGGCCTGGATATTGTGGATGTGGAGAGGATGTTTCCACTAGTGGGAGAGTCTAGGACCAGAGGGCACAGCCTCAGAATTAAAGGATGTTCCTTTAGGAAGGAGATGAGGAATTTATTTTGTCAGAGGGTGGTGAATCTGTGGAACTCATTGCCACAGACGGCTGTGGAGGCCAAGTCAGTGGATATTTTTAAGGCAGAGATAGATAGATTCTTGATCAGTACGGGTGTCAGAGGTTATGGGGAGAAGGCAGGAGAATGGGGTTTGGAGAGAGAGATAGATCGGCCATGGTTGAATGGCGGAGTAGACTTGATGGGCCGAATGGCCTCATTCTGCTCCTATCACTTATGACCTTATGATCTAAAGATTGCAAGAGTAACAAATACAAGTGAAGGAGCGCCACCTAGTGCCCGCTCCTGATGAACAAACAGATGTTTTAACGGAGGACAGATGTTTTACCAAGATGGACGATGAGCACATTGTCGGCTTGTATGTAACTTATTGACATTTTATAATTTCATTCACAAGTAACTCGCAGGTGGCAGGTACCTTGCAGGTACTATCACAATGCTTACAAAACCTTGGGGCAGGTACATGGATTGGACAGGTGCTGAGGGATGTGGGCCAAACATAGGCAGGTGGGACTAGTGTAGACGGGGCATGTTGGTCGGGGTGGGACTAGTGTAGATGGGGCATGTTGGTCGGGTGGGACTAGTGTAGATGGGGCATGTTGGTCGGGGTGGGATTAGTGTAGTTGGGGCATGTTGGCTGGTGTGGGACTAGTGTAGATGGCGAACATTGGTCGGGGTGGGACTAGTGTAGACGGGGCATGTTGGTCGGGGTGGGACTAGTGTAGATGGGGCATGTTGGTCGGGGTGGGACTAGTGTAGATGGGGCATGTTGGTCGGGGTGGGACTAGTGTAGACGGGGCATGTTGGTCGGGGTGGGACTAGTGTAGATGGGGCATGTTGGTCGGGGTGGGACTAGTGTAGACGGGGCATGTTGGTCGGGGTGGGACCAGTGTAGATGGGGCATGTTGGTCGGGGTGGGACTAGTGTAGACGGGGCATGTTGGTCGGGGTGGGACTAGTGTAGATGGGGCATGTTGGTCGGGGTGGGACCAGTGTAGATGGGGCATGTTGGTCGGGGTGGGACCAGTGTAGATGGGGCATGTTGGTCGGGGTGGGACTAGTGTAGATGGGGCATGTTGGGCAGCATGAACAAGTTGGACCGATGGGTGCGTTTTCCTGCTGTATGACTCTGGCAGTATATGGGACAACCCCTTTACACTATTAAATGAAAGGAAAAGCCAGGACTAAGACCAAGCACAATAACTGATAACTGGACATAACCCAGTTACCAGGGGATTTATTAAGTTAAGGCAGCACCTTTAGAGGATAATGATATGTGGGAGACACTTCTTCATACTGATTGTAGCAGAGAGAGAAAGCTGGGAAACTCTATCACTTGGATTTGTTACTCTTTAGATGGTTGACATCCCACAATGTCGACACCAATGGAAGTAATCTCAGATGATTTACGACCTCCAACATTTTTTACTGACAGGCAGATGTTAATAGAGAATGATTGCGAAACAGTTTATATTCAACCCTCTATTATACCAGAAGTAGGACTGAAATTTCTGTTTAAATATCTCAGAATTAATTTTAGCAAATATAATAAAACTCCATCTGTAGTTGGTAACATCTGTCGTTGGCAAGTTACTGCACACCCTCAATAGCAAGAATGTCCTTTCTGATGTGGAAGGTTGCTTCTCAGACTGGAGGCCTGTGACTAGTGGTCTGCCTCAGGGTTCGATGCTGGGCCCGTTACTGTTTGTCATCTGCATCAATGATTTGGATGAGAACATACAGGGCAAGATTAGCAAGTTTGCTGATGATACAAAAGTTAGTGGTTGTGCAGATAGTGAGGATGATTGTGAACGATTGCAGCAGGATCTGGATCGATTGGCCAGATGGGAATTTACCAAAGAGAAGTGTTACATTGTGAAGTGTTACAAGAGGTGTTGCATTTTGAGATGTCGAACTGCGGCAGAGATAGTTAGATTAATGATTAGTCCGGGTGTCAGGGGTTATGGGGAGAAGGCAGGAGAATGGGGTTAGGAGGGAGAGATAGATCAGCCCTGATTGAATGGTGGAGTAGACTTGATGGGCCGAATGGCCTGATTCTGCTCCTATCACTTATAACCTTATGAGCTTATTATTCCCATCCGCCCTCATATTTCCCTGTGCTCTATTCTCCATCGTTTTCCTCCCCACTACACTCCGATTCTCCTGGTGCCCAGCTACACTAGCTTACAACAACCTCCTAACCAATGTTACCTTATAACCATATAACCATATAACAATTACAGCACGGAAACAGGCCATCTCGGCCCTACAAGTCCGTGCCGAACAAATTTTTTTTTTCCCCTTAGTCCCACCTGCCTGCACTCATACCATAACCCTCCATTCCCTTCTCATCCATATGCCTATCCAATTTATTTTTAAATTATACCAATGAACCTTATTTGTCACATATACCTTATTTGTCACATGCACCAATGTACAGTTTATGTTTACAGTCCAGCGCTAGTATCACTATACATAAACACAGATGCATCTTAAATAAGCATCTTAGATACGGTACAAGTGTATTTCAGCAATACAGTGAGACTGTGTACAAGAGTCTGTGGAGAGATAAGTTTTTTTGGCCTTCCATCACAGCAATGTGATGGATGTTTATGTAAATTATGTTGTGTCTTGGGTCTATTTGTTTGTAATGTATGGCTGCAGAAACGGCATTTCGTTTGGACCTCAAGGGGTCCAAATGACAAATAAATTGAATTGAATTGAATTGAAATCAAAGGGAGACACAAAAAGCTGGAGTAACTCAGCGGGACAGGCAGCATCTCTGGAGAGAAGGAATGGGTGACATTTTGGGTCGAGACCCTTCTTCAGACTGTTGGCGGGGGAGTGGGTGGGAGTGAGTGAATGTAAGACTGGTGGGGGAACCATCTGAGTTCCTCCAGCGTTTTGGGTCGATCTTCGATATACAGTCGGCAGTTTGGCACCAGTTCCAAGTCCCACTACATGCCAACTAACGTACCCGCCATGGTGACTTTGGGATGTGGGAGGAAACTGGAGCAAGAGGGAACGTGCAGACATTACTCAAACAGTTAGTCAATGAAGTCCAGACTCACATTATGTTTTCAGTAATTTAAAATAATCCTTTAATTCCTTTTAAATCCGTGTAACATAGTTATAGCAATATAGAAACACATGTTTCAGATGTGACCCATGTCTGCAGGGCAAGATTTTATCTAATTAAGGGTTTTGAATCGGAATTCAAGTAATCAGGAGTTTAAATCAAAGATAGCACCTCTTACATAAATCATTAAAATATAAATTATGCAGACAATGGAATGCGTACGGATAAGTTCTTTCTTGAGAAGCGAGTCCTTGTGTAGTTGCTTGTAATATACTGGCCAGAATGGCATCAAGAAACTGGAATGTGTCCCAAGACTTGATACTTTTGAGACTTTACTTCCATTATTGTTCCTGTATCTCATTATATTTATTTTTGATTCCAATTTATTGGTTTCCTCCCACAGTCCAAAGACTTGCAGGTTTGTAAGTTAACTGGCTTGGTATAAATGTAAATGTAAAATTGTCCCTGGTGTGTGTAGGGTAGTGTTAGTGTGCGGGGATCGCTGGTCGGTGCGGACTCGATGGGCCGAAGGGCCTGTTTCTGTGCTGTATCTCTGAACTAGAAAATAAATTGTCCCCATTCCCCAGTGCCGTTCCTTACCCAACCTCCTCACTGCTGTCCACTAGACGTTGCTTGTAACTGAAGTACATCTCCTCAACACAGGGGCGGCATGGTGGTGCAGCGGGTAGAGCTGCTGCCTCACAGCGCCAGGGACCCGGGTTCAATCCTAACTACAGGTGCTGTCTGTACGGAGTTTGCACGTTCTTCCCGTGACCTGCGTGGGTTTTCTCCATGTGATCCAGTTTCCTCCAACATTCCAAAGATGTGCATGTTTGTAGGTAAATTGGTTCTGTAAATTGTCCCCAGTATGTAGGATAGAACAAGTGTACGGGGATCGTTGGTTGGTGTGGACTCAGTGGGCTGAAGTGCCTGATTCTGCGTTGTATCTCTAAACTAAACTAAACCCTTACTCAGTCATAAATAACCATCAGGAGTAGGAACGTCTCCTGCCTAGATCACAGAACCCATGGCATTTTGCAAAGACAAGTTCTCTCTAATTGCCCATTTCATTCCACTCTGTTCCTAACCAAACAAATCCAACAAACACTTGGGCTACAAACGTTCCGATCACATGACTATGACTTATGACCTTCTGGTGATTTCAGACTTCATTTGATTCCATCTCCACTTGTTCCAGAACATGTCCTCTGTTGGGCATCTGCCTTCACCCCTCAAGAAGAATGAGGGGGGATCTCATTGAAACGTACTGAATAGTGAAATACCTGGATAGTGGATGTTGAGAGGAGTTACTTGTGGGAGAGTCTAGGACCAGAGGACATAACCTCAGAATAATAAGGACATAATAATAAGGAGATAAGGAGTTTAGTATAGCACTTTAGTCAATTTTCAGGGTGCTTTAATCTTTAGATCATTCTGCATAAAGATGGGTTAACAAAATAATGGAGGACCAAAGTCAGTGGATTATCACTGTGGTAAAGTCACAAGACATGTTGGCCCTCCTCCTCCTTTCCCCCCCCCCCCCCCTTGATTAGTACCAGGTGTCAGGATCGAGATTATACCGGAGACCGCGGCAGATTGTGGGGTTAGGAGCGGTTTGAGATAGTCGCAGCCATGATTGCAATGGCGGAGCTCCCCTCCAGGGTTGATGGGCCCGCGAAATGGCCTAATCGGCTTCTTCTTCCCCCGAATCACTAAACTGAATGGACATTATGAACCTCAAGCTGGAATCTGAGCAGAGGGAGTCGTGGATATTTTGTCAAGACCTAATTCCTTTGCGTACAGGTGTCAGAGATTATGTGGACTTCACAGGGAGAGATAGACCCCTGTGGCCACACAGGTGTGAATCGCGTGCTCCAGTTACTGTCCACGTGCAGGTTGACCCTAACCTTTGTGACTGTCTATGTGGACTTCACAGTGTCTCCCTGTGGCCACACACGTGTGAATCGCGTGCTCCAGTTACTGTCCACGTGCAGGTTGACCACTCACATGCCTCCCACCCCTTCCTCTGTATTTAAGTTGGTCGGAAAATCTGTGGGAAATTGCTGGGAGTGAATGAGTAGGGAATAAAACGAGACGAGTGCAGGTGAGACTAGTCCCTCTAGCTACTTAATGGTCTGTGCAGGAGCCAGTGGGCTGAAGGGATAAAGCTTTAAAATGAAACAAATGTTCGATTGCAGACAAAGCTGTAAACACAGGAAGCACCAAAAAGGCTGTGAGAGGAGGAATTATTGGACAATAATTTTTTGTTGGGCTGCACTTATGAGCATAACAGATGTCTCTGGTTCCTGGATTATGAAAAGAATATGGAAATAATTGTATGTCTACAGGACAGCTTTACGAGGAGGAAACATGAAATGCAGGGGTATAAAAATCAAGAATAGATATTAGCCCTGTATTCTAAAGAAAAAAACCAGACCAGAGATCTCCACCATTTAAAACGCTGGGAGAATGGATACAGGGCTTAATGAGTCGGTGACTCTATGAGAAACAGATTGTTTGTCCCCTGCCTCTGATGCCATTGTGTATGGTTTATTCCCCCACACCCCCCCCCATCGTTCCTCTAATGTACGTACAGGTTTAACACTCCATTCCATCCTCCCCAGCCTACCATGAAACACGTTACGGTTCCTTCCTACACGTGCCTGTACAGCTCAACCCAGCCACTCCCTGTGGCAGCAATTTCCTCAGTCTCAGCACTAAGAGCAAAGCAGATTTTCCAATCCCCTGGTGGATCTCTTGATGACAATCTTAAAACAGAGACCACTAGTTAAAACATTCACCACAAGTGGTAACATTGCACTTACATCCACCTGTACCAGCGTTTTAAATGTTGGACATCTCTCTTCCTTTCTTCTATCTCCCCCCACCACATCAGTCTGAAGAAGGGTTTCGGCCCAAAACGTTGCCTATTTCCTTCGCTCCACAGATGCTGCCGCACCCGCTGAGTTTCTCCAACATTTTTTTCTACCTTCTGTTCGTTTTTTCTTTAGTTTAGTTTATTGTCACGTGTACCGAGGTACAGTGTAAAGCTTTTTGTTGCGTGCTAGCCAGTCAGTAGAAAGACAATACATGATTACAATTGAGCCGTCCACAGTGTACAGATACATGATAAAGGGAATAACGTTTAGTGCAAGGAGAAGTCCAGTAATGTCCAATTAAACATAGTATGAGGGTCTCCAATGGGTGGGCTCGTAGCTCTAGAATAGAGACCCAATACCTTTTCTTGATTTCTATACCCCCTTATTTCATGTCATAAGGTCATAAGTGATGGGAGCAGAATTAGGCCATTCGGCCCATCAAGTCTACTCCGCCATTCAATCATGGCTGATCGATCTCTTCCTCCTAATCCCATTCTCATGCCTTCACCCCATAATCTCTACACCTGTATATCCATCCCTGCCTTAAAACTGTGGCCTCACCAGCACCTTATCGAGCGGTTTCATATTGTTTCATCCTTATAAAGCCGTGCTTTTCCCTGTCAATTATTTCCAAATTCCTTTTACAATCTAGGAACCAGAACCGTATGGTCTATGCTTAGGTGTAGTCTAACTAGGAAATTGTGAATGAATCTTTCCTGGTCTCCACTCCTGCGCAGACCATTCCTCAGTCTATCGCTTCGACTGCTTTATCTCCCATCTGATAAGTGTTTGATTTAAAAACTTTTCCCAGTTGATTTAGAGGATCATTGAAGCATGAATGTTGTCTCATTCTCAACAGATGCTGCCTGACCCAATATCGCTGTGATTTTTGGCCATCTTACTCACAGTCCTCCTCCGCTGAGGCAGCCCCGAGGATTTTTCCGATCGATGAAAAATAAAAAAGCTATGAGTGTTTAAAAAATATTGAGATCAACTGATTGGTCCTCTCGCCTGTCAATCACCATGATGAAGGTATTGCCCTTTCCGGGGGCGGGGGGAAGGACTATAAAACCCCGGATGCCTGGACGTGAAGTTCACGAGGGAGAGACCACAACTGTGATTCGATGCTGTGAATCAACTGAACTGTGAGTCTGCAATGTACTTGCAATAAATGATTTATTAACCCTTAATGACAATGCCATGAGTTGTTTGGCCTGCCCTGTGCTTGAGACTGCCATGAGGCTTTACATACATTCAATACAGTTTCCCCAAATCACAAATTTGTCCCCCACCCTTGCCACTCATGTGGTCCACTGGCATGGGATACTTTCCCTTATTTTGAGGGGCGTCTCCACCACAGCCTGTCCTCCATGTCCAACAGCGGAAGGACCCTAGACTGTGGCCCACCCCCACCGAGCCTTGGCGTTGGCTGCACCGAGCTTCAGTGCGTCCCTCAGCTCCTGCAGTCTACAGTGGGCCAGTCGGCACATTCCCCGATGGACATCTCGCTCTGCTGGGTGGTGAACAACGCTCGGGCAGACCAAAGAGCATCTTTCATCGAGTTGATGACCTTCCAGCAGCACTCGATGTCAGTCAATGAATGCATCCCTGGGAACAGTCCGTAAATCACAGTCCTCTGTGATGGAACTGTTCGGAATAAACCGTGACAGGGACCTTGCAGACCTCTCCAGACTCTCTTTGCCAATCCACACTCTGCAAAGAGGTGGGCAACCGTCTCTTGACAAGATAATTTTTTTATTTTTTTTATTTTTTCAAAATCGACTTTATTCAATTGATAAATATATACAATTCCTGAACCATTCGAACAAACAAAATTCATCCGACATTTTCGGAGAATATACAAATTTTTCCAGTACAATATTTTTCCATTTGTCAAATTTCACCAAACAGTCCCCCACCCGTGCCACTCTGTGGCCCCCTGGCGTGGGCTACCTTCCCTTAATTTGGGGGGCGTCTCCACCATACCGTGCCCCCCATGTCCAGCAGCGGAAGGACCCTAGACTGTGGCCCTCCCCCACCGAGCCTTGGCATTGGCTGCACCAAGCTTCAGTGAGTCCCTTAGCACGTACTCCTGCAGTCTGCAGTGGGCCAGTCGGCAACATTCCCTGACGGACATCTCGCTCTGCTGGGTGGTGAGCAACGCTCGGGCAGACCAAAGAGCGTCTTTCACCGAGTTGATGACCCTCCAGCAGCACTCGATGTCAGTCTCTGAATGTGTCCCTGGGAACAGTCCGTAAATCACAGAGTCCTCTGTGACGGAGCTGTTCGGGATAAATCGTTCCAGGGACCCTTGCATACCTCTCCAGACTCTTTTTGCAAACCCACACTCTGCAAAGAGGTGGGCAACCCGTCTCCTCTCCACCGCAACCGTCCCGGGGGCAGCGTGAGCTGGTAGTGAGGTTCCGACGGTGCAGGAAGGATCTAACTGAGAGGGCTCCCCTCACCGCCAGCCAAGCCAGGTCTTGGTGCTTGTTGGTCAGTTCTGGCGATGAGGCATTTTGCCAGACAAGCTGGGCAGTCTGCTCTGGGAACCACGCCACCGGATCCATCGAGTCCTTTCCCTGCAGTGCCTGCAGGACATTCCGTGCTGACCACTGCCCGATGGACTTGTGGTCAAAGGTGTTGGTCCGGAAGAAGCTTTCCACAGACGACAGATGGGGCGGCAATGTCCAGCTGACTGGCACATTGCGTGGCATCTGCGCCAGGCCCATCCTTCGCAACACCGGGGACAGGTAGAACCTCAGCAGGTAGTGACACTTAGTGCCCACGTGCCTTGGCTCTACACTCCGCCTGATGCAGCCACACACAAAGGTGGCCATCAGGATGAGGGCGACGTTGGGCACGCTTTTACCCCCGTTGTCTGCCGACTTGTACATTGTGACCCGTCGCACCCGGTCCATCCTCGACCCCCAGATGAACTGGAAGACGGCCCGGGTGATCCCCGTGGCGTAGGAGGGAGGGACAGGCCACACTTGTGCCAAGTGCCAAGTACAGCAGCCCCGAGGTTATGGAGAGGGAGCGTTGCCTCCACAGCTCCAGCTTCCTCCCCACCTTGGCTATCCGCTCCAGCCAATTCTTGTTACTCGCCTCAGCCCCCCCGAACCAGATCCCCAGCACCTTCAAGAAGTCAGGCTTGATGGTGAAGGGGATGGAAGATCGGTCGGGCCAGTTGCCAAAGAGCATGGCCTCGCTCTTCCTGCGGTTCACCCTGGCTCCCGTGGCCGACTCAAACTGGTCGCAGATGCTGATCAATCTGCGGACCGACCTTGGATCCGAGCAGAAGACGGCGACATCGTCCATGTACAGGGAGGTCTTTACTTGAATGCCTCCACTGCCTGGCAATGTCACTCCTCTTATGCTCGCATCCTTCCTGATGGACTCGGCAAAAGGTTCAATACAGCAGACAAACAAGAGAGGAGAGAGAGGGCAACCCTGCCTGACTCCAGACCTTACAGGGAAACTGTCTGATTCCCACCCATTGATTTGGACTGCACTACGGATATTGGTGTAGAGCAGTTTGATCCAATTTCGGATTCCCTCCCCAAAACCCATTTTGGAGAGCACGTCCCTCATGTACGTGTGCGATATCCTGTCGAAGGCCTTCTCCTGGTCCAAGCTGACTAGGCAGGCATCCACCTGTCTGCCCTGCACGTAGGCGATGGTATCTCTCAGCAGCGCTAGGCTGTCTGGGATTTTCCTGCCAGGTACAGCACAGGTTGACAAGAGAATGAACAGAAAGAAACTCTCCTTAATTCTTATCTGTGAAACTGCAGTCTTGAGTTTTGCTTGAAGTGAGGCAGTCAGTCCCCTCTGAGTGACCCTGAGCTGCAGTCAATTGGAATCCTCATGCCTGCTTATCTTCTCCTTAAAGACCACATTTACATTTCAAACTGTTACCCATGGGTGTAGTAATCTTATTGCCCGATGCAATGCTTTTAGAATCCCACATCTTTAATGGTACATCTGCTGTATTTATTTCTGGCCCATCATTTAATATTCCGCAGAGACTCGTTGCACTGTCACCGTGCTACACATTACTATTTTCTTGTTTCATACAATTTCCTTCAAATCCAGGCCATAAAAGAGGCTTTGATTAATACTAATAGGTACAAATTTCCTCCTCCTTCAGTTTGCTTCTCTGTTCTCTCTCTGCTGGTTCATGGTGAAGTCCGTCTCCTCTCGAGTGAAGTGCCTTTACAATAAGTTCATCCAAGTAGCATCTCCTCGCCTGTGAGAAGATCGACAGAGAGCGCAGGGACAGAGGATAGCGTTTGGTCTCCCACTGGTATCATTCCAAATTGTCCCCAGTGTGTGTGTTTGGTAATGTTAGTGTGTGGGGATCGCTGGCCGGCACAGACTCGGTGGGCCGAAGGGCCTGTTTCTGTGCTGTATATCTAAACTACACAATGACAACACAATAGACAATAGGTGCAGGAGGAGGCCATTCGGCCCTTCGAGCCAGCACCGCCATTCAATGTCATCATGGCTGATCATCCCCAATCCGTACCCCGTTCCTGCCTTCTCCTCATATCCCCTGACTCCGCTATCTTTAAGAGTATCCTGAAAATATCCAGAGAACCGGCCTCCACCGCCGTCTGAGGCAGAGAATTCCACACTCACAACTCTCTGTGTGAAAAAGTGTTTCCACGTCTCTGTTCTAAATGGCCTACTCCTTATTCTTAATTCTCACCATCTGCAGAACTAGAGTGAAGCACATATTGGCTCATGACACCGGCCCAACAACACCTGGTGGAGAAAGTGGACCTCCTGCAGCAGTTAAAAGGTGTGTTGTATCACCATTCTCACCCAGCAGCCCTGCAGAAATCAACACTTCAACGTTTCAAGGTCAGTTTATTGTCACAAGTACCAGTCAAGGAACAGTGAAGGTTACACAAAAAATGCTGGAGAAACTCAGCGGGTGCAGCAGCATCTATGGAGCGAAGGAAATAGGCAACGTTTCGGGCCGAAACCCTTCTTCAGACTGATCGGGGGTGGGGACAAGAAAGGGAAAAGGAGGAGGAGCCCGAAGGTTGGGGGATGGGAGGAGACAGCAGGGGGGCTGAGGAAGGGGAGGAGACAGCAAGGACTAACAAAATTGGGAGAATTCGATGTTCATGCCCCCGGGCTGTGCAGACTCCCCAAACGGAATATGAGGTGCTGTTCCTCCAATTTCCGGTGCTGCTCGCTGTGGCCATGGAGGAGACCCAGGACAGAGAGGTCGGAGGCGGAGTGGGAGGGGGAGTTGAAGTGCTGAGCCACCGGGAGGTCAGCTTGGTTATTGCGGACCGAGCGGAGGTGTTCGGCGAAACGATCGCCCAACCTCAGTTCCCATACAGTCATACTAAGTGAAAGCAACAAGACACACAACCATGTAAACACCCATCACAGGGGATTCTACATTCCTCACTGTGATGGAAGGCAATAAAGTCCAATCATCTTCCTCTTTGTGGGGTTTATAGCAAACCCTCTACAGTAGATCCCCATAGAGGGCGGATGAATGCAGACACGTGGACATCCAGGGTAATATCACAGGGTGTAAAGCTGAGAGAGGTGGCAGGATGAAGATGTACGTCAGATTGTGAAGCGCGATGGACCTCTAACCTCTCACATCAAGATAGACACAGAGTGCTGGAGTAACTCAGCAGGTCAGGCAGCATCTGTGGAGAACATGGATAGGTGACGTTTCACAGAGTGCTGGAGTAACTCAGCGGGTCAGGCAGCATCTGTGGAGAACATGGATAGGTGACGTTTCACAGAGTGCTGGAGTAACTCAGCGGGTGCAGCAGCATCTATGGAGCTAAGGAAATAGGTAACGTTTCGGGTCGAAACCCTTCCGGGTTTCGGCCCGAAACGTTGCCTATTTCCAGAAGGGTTTCAGCCTGAAACGTTGCCTATTTCCTTCGCTCCATAGATGCTGCTGCACCATAACTCAGCGGGTCAGGCAGCATCTGTGGAGAACATGGATAGGTGACGTTTCACAGAGTGCTGGAGTAACTCAGCGGGTCAGGCAGCATCTGTGGAGAACATGGATAGGTGACGTTTCACAGAGTGCTGGAGTAACTCAGTGGGTCAGGCAACATATCTGGAGAAAAAGAAAAGGTGATGTTTCAGGTCGAAACCTATCTTCAGACCATTTCAGGTCTTGACCCGAAACATCACCCATTCCTTCCCTCCAGAGATGCTGCCTGTCCCGCTGAGTTAACTCCAGCATTTTTGTGTCTGCAGTTCCTTCGTGTCACACCAAGCCACTCGACTAAATAGGCTTGGCAGAGCTAATGAGGAGCAAGAGCTTCTGATTTGTACCGTGGTATTCTGCCTGCATCTTACTATGTGAATGAATGGTTGATTTATTTAATCTTTCAGGCTGTCTGTACGTTTCTCAACTCACGACACCCCGTCTCTTCACCCCCCCCCCCCCCCCCATAGTACAGGGAACGTCACTGTTCTTGTGCCATCGAGTATTTGACAGGTCCCCCCTCTTGTAATGGAAGTTGATGCCGTCTGTATTCTGCCAGACACAGATTGATTGATCTGTGATACACACTCTATCCCAGTTCATTTGTGATTTAGCAAGTTCCGCAGCAATTTATCAAGTGCCTTAGTGTGTCCATGTTAATCTGGTTCCAATCCAATGTGGCCTCATACTGAACAACCTACAGAAGATAGCTGGACAATTAAATAAAAACGACAAAGGAAATACAAGGCCAGAAGTCATCGCCTCAAGAATGAAACAACAAAACAAAATATCACATCACTAGAGAGAGAGTATTGCAGGCGTGGAGCCAAAGAATGATTCCCAAATTAGTGTACATGCACTACATTCTTTTAGAATGTTCCTATCAGAAGGATATGAGGAGCAATTTCTTTAGAGGATGGTGAATCTGTGCACTTCATTGCCATAGAAGGCTGTGGAGGTCAAGTCAATAAATATTTTTACGGCAGAGAGAGAGAGAGAGATAGATTCTAGATTAGTTCGGGTGTCAGGGGTTATGGGGAGAAGGCAGGAGAATGGGGTTAGGATAGATCAGCCATGATTGAATGGCGGAGTAGACTTGATGGGCCAAATGGCCTAATTAAGGAATGTGGTGTTTTGGAAATGGTGCATGAGAAATTTAGAATGGAAATGTTGGCTCATCAAAGAAACTGTTAGAAACAAAGGGAGTATCGAATTCATGTGAAGTTCTTTACCAAAAGACTAGCAGCTGGTCCCCATGATCTGTCATCACGGCACAATTACTTTCATAAGTTCTAGGGGCAGAATTAGGCCACAGAATAATGTTTAGTGCAAAATAAAGCCAGCAAAGATTGATGAAGGATAGTCCGAGGCTGACACCCTTACTACCGCCCGTCCCTGCAATATATCAGCATCTCTGGGCCAGTCCCACGGTGGGACATGACGTTATATTATTAATAGGGGTTGGACAGGCTAGATGCAGGAAGATTGCTCCCGATGTTGGGGAAGTCCAGGACAAGGGGTCACAGCTTAACGATAAGGGGGAAATCCTTTAAAACCGAGATGAGAAGAACTTTTTTCACACAGAGAGTGGTGAATCTCTGGAACTCTCTGCCGCAGAGGGTAGTCGAGGCCAGTTCTTGGCTATATTTAAGAGGGAGTTAGATGTGGCCCTTGTGGCTAAGGGGATCAGAGGGTATGGAGAGAAGGCAGGTACAGGATACTGAGTTGGATGATCAGCCATGATCATATTGAATGGCGGTGCAGGCTCGAAGGGCCGAATGGCCTCTACTCCTGCACCTAATTTCTATGTTTCTATGTTTCTAATAGAAAATCAGCTCAGTGGTGATTCATAAGGTCATGTCATAAGAATTAGGCCATTCGGCCCATCGCGTATATGCCTGTCACACTTGCCACATTTCCCGACACTGGAGCCTCGCTCCACACTCATCCCTTGAGCTTATTAGTAGTTACACCTGCTGCCCTCATCTTTCACTTGGTATAAACACCTGAGATCATCACCAATTAGGTGCTGACTAATCAGTTCTGTATTCTGTCGGCTTGATGCTGGTTCCTGGTCTATATCTTTCGGTCCCATCTGCATTTGGATTTTGTGTTCTCTTCTGTACTTCGTGGTGAGCCTGCATTCCTTTCCATTTCTGAGCCTCCTGATAACGCCATTCAATCATGGCTGATCTATCTCTCCCTCCTAACCCGGTTCTCCTGCCTTCTTCCCATCACCTCTGACACCCGTACTAATCAAGAATCTATCTATCGCTGCCTTAAAAATATGCCTCCACAGCCGTCTGTGGCAAAGAATTCCACAGATTCACCACCCCCTGACTAAAGAAATGTCTCCTCACCTCCTTCCTAAAAAAACGTCCTTTAATTCTGAGGCTGTGACCTCTGGTCCGAGACTCTCCCACTGGTGGAAACATCCTCTCCACATCCATAGTTAACAACCTTAGAAAGTTAGGCTCTTCAAACTTTCTTTGAGAGATGTGCACAGACTTTAAAGTCGTATTGTTACGGGCTGGATGGTGTTAGGGAATTAGTGTTTAGCTTGCTACTGTTCTTCCTTGTTCAGGAGGTCTGCTACTGTATCTAACCCTAATTATTTTAACTGTGCCACAAGTTTTGAAAATTGATTTTGGGTCCTGGAATATTGTGCTCTGCTGTTGTGCCTGACCCCACAAGTTACTGGATGAGTAGCCGGAGTTCTGATCATTAATCCGGACACGTGACTGCTGCAGATTCACCTTCAATATCTTGAATAAACCTGGAGTTGAAAAATAAACTTCTCAATAATGATAATCATGAAACTACTGGAGTATCTTAGAGACACATTTAGTTCTTAATGTCCTTCCTTACCCATTGTATTCATTACGTGACACCACATCACAGTTAGACAAGTACATGGACAATATGTATGATCAGTCTGAAGAAGGGTCTCGACCCGAAACGTCACCCATTCCTTCTCTCCGCAGATGCTGCCGGTCCCACTGAGTTATTCCAGCATTTTGTGTCTATCTTCGATTTAGATACACAGACAATAGGTGCAGGAGGAGGCCATTCGACCCTTCGAGCCAGCACCGCCATTCAATGTGATCATGACTGATCATCCACAATCAGAGAGGACAGGTTTGGAGGGATATGGGCCAAACGCCAGCAGGTGGATTAGTGTAGCTGGGACATGTTGGTCGGTATGGGCAAATTGGGCCGAAAGGCCTGTTTCCACGTTTTTTTAATTAATTTTTTTATTTATCTATTGGTATGTGTATTTATTTGTGGGGTTTTTTTCTTTTTCTTTTGTTCCTTTTTCTTTTCACACCGATGACCATGACCCCAGCTCCACCAATGTAAATGCCACGCAATTGCCTGCTCGGTTTCAGAGCAGTGTGGGATAAACAGTCTGTCCTGAGTGACATCGCTGGCAATGTCCACATCCTGACAATGATTTTTTTTATAACACAAATAACTATTTCCAATGCCTGTCAATCTGCGCTGTACATTTTTATTGCTTTTCTGTCAAAAATGGATGTGAATTCTCAGATGGTCGGTTCAGCCATCTCCATGATTGGAAAGACATCTTTGAGGGTCAAGCTCGGCACTGTTGACAGACAGTACACGCCAAGACTGGCATACACAAGATCACTATCAATATCTGTAGCCTTCAGTTTTACAATGTCATTATGTTGTGAGTGTGCGTACATCAGAGCAGCATCCTCTTGCGTGTGAGTGCTGCCACTTTGATGGCCCTCAACTTCAGACAATCTGCCTCTCTTGTTGTAAAATGGCCACATCCACATTCTGATGCCTATCCTAATCTGTCGAATCCCTTTGACAGTTTGCCCAAAAAAGTAATTTCAGAAAAATATCCTTCTGTATTGCAGCACTTTCACACAATAGTTGTGAGTGGGAATAGACAACAGATGCAGGAGGAGGCCATTCAGCCCTTCGAGCCAGCACCGCCATTCAACGTGATCATGGCTATTCATCCCCAATCAGTACCCCGTTCCTGCCCTCTCCCCCATCCAGTCGCCATCCAGTTGTGTGAATGAGCATCCACGATTGTGTTTTCTTAGGAGACCACATTTCAATTTTGTTCTCTCAGTTTGGGAACGTTTTGGAAATTGCTGATGTTGGAGTCACTAATGTTTGACCTGCGGTAGTTAATATAGATGTGTTGTGATCCACAGCCAGAATACAAATGATCTTCCTAAAAGAAAATGGTACAGATTGAAACAAAAGGTGGCGGGTGTGTGTAATGAGCTGGGTGTACGGTGATACAGTAGATGAGGCAGGGACTAACGCAACGTTTAAGAAACAAGATCACTATCAATATCTGTAGCCTTCAGTTTTACAATGTCATTGTGTTGTGAGTGTGCGTACATCAGAGAAGCATCCTCTCGTGTGTGAGTGCTGCCACTTTGATGGCCCTCAACTTCAGACAATCTGCCTCTCTTGTTGTAAAATGGCAACATCCACATTCTGATGCCTATCCTAATCTGTCGAGTCCCTTTGACAGTTTGCCCAAAGAAGTAATTTCAGAAAAATATCCTTCTGTATTGCAGCACTTTCACACAATAGTTGTGAGTGGGAATAGACAACAGGTGCAGGAGGAGGCCATTCAGCCCTTCGAGCCAGCACCGCCATTCAACGTGATCATGGCTATTCATCCTCAATCCGGACCCCGTTCCTGCCTTCTCCCCCATCCAGTCACCATCCAGTTGTGTGAATGAGCATCCACGATTGTGTTTTCTTAGGAGACCACATTTCAATTTTGTTCTCTCAGTTTGGGAACATTTTGGAAATTGCTGATGTTGGAGTCACTAATGTTTGACCTGCGGTAGTTAATATATATGCGTTGTGATCCACAGCCAGAATACAAATAATCTTCCTAAAAGAAAATGGTACAGATTGAAACAAAAGGTGGCGGGTGTGTGTAATGAGCTGGGTGTACGGTGATACAGTAGATGAGGCAGGGACTAACGCAACGTTTAAGAAACAATCAGTTGGGTACATGGATAGGACAGGTTTAGAGGGATACGGGCCAAGCACAGGCAGATGGGACTGGTGTACATGGGGCATGTTGGTCAGTGTGTGCAAGTTGGGCCGAAGGGCCTGTTTCTGTGACTCTGTGACTAGTGTAGATGGGGCATGTTGGTCGCTGTGTACAAGTTGGGCCGAAGGGCCTGTTTCTGTGACTAGTGTAGATGGGGCATGTTGATCAGTGTGTGCAAGTTGGGCCAAAGGGCCTGTTTCCTTGCTGTGTGAATCTATAACTCTTCCCGACACAATGCAACTGAGCGCTTATTGTTGTAAACCATTGGTAACAACTTCTCATCGTTGAAGTGCAACTTCAGTTTGGACAAAAACACATTTACTTGAGTCGTATTTTATTGAAGTAATTGTTTGAGAGAATGTTCTAGAATGTAAAGCTTGTGTTCTTTTCCTGGTTTGTGGCAATGAAGCAATTAGCCTGATTATGCACTTGATGATCTGTGCCTCACTGAGTCTTGTCTATCACTAACAAGTACATTTCTTCCTGTTTAAAAACCTCATGGGTGTTTATAATCAGGCAATATTGACTCTTCTTGTGCGTATTTAATTAAGTAATGGGTTTGAACTTTGTGACAAATCTGGCTCCCACTAATACTGCACAATAACCTTGCAAAATGCAAGGCGTCCAACGCAGGCGGCTGTTTACGTGCTGGCCACAGACGCCAATCTACAATCACATATTACACTCGCTCCACATTCTTAAATCCCTGTACCTTTTATCCTGTATCTAAACACTGTAAATGACTCGATTGTAAACATGTGTTGTCTTTCCGCTGGCTGGTTAGCACACAACACAAACCTTGTTACACATGACCATAAACTAAACTGAAACTGTAGGAGAACAAAGCTCCTCATTTGGTAACTGGTTCAGAATCAGTTTATAGTTGTAACACAATCGAACCATCTCGTAAACCTTCAGTTCCTCACCAACTAGAGATTTTCCTTCATTTTGCGTCATTTTTACCGCTGCTCGTTTCTCGCTAACTTTTCTATTTTTTTTCTTCCACCTGTGTATTTTTGATTCAATATGCCGCTGGTCAGCGTTCACAAATTACGGACAAAATCAGGCTTAATGCTGCTACTCGCCCTACAGCCAATCATGCCAGAACTATCCTTAAAGATTACGTCCTCTTTATATAATAACACACGTTTTGATGGATACGAGCCAAATGCAGGAAGGTGGGACTAGTGTAGATGGGCTAGTGTGGGCAAGTTGGGCCGAATGGCCTGCTTGCATGCTGTATGACAATATAACTCTATAACTCTAAGTGCAATTTCAATACTTCTGCGTAGACCCTAAACATCTCCAAATATAGACACAGAGTGCTGGAGTAACTCAGCGGGTGCAGCAGCATCTATGGAGCTAAGGAAATAGGCAACGTTTCGGGCCGAAACCCTTCTGGGTTTCGGCCCGAAACGTTGCCTATTTCCTTCGCTCCATAGATGCTGCTGCACCATAACTCAGTGGGTCAGGCAGCATCTGTGGAGAACATGGATAGGTGACGTTTCACAGAGTGCTGGAGTAACTCAGCGGGTCAGGCAGCATCTGTGGAGAACATGGATAGGTGACGTTTCACAGAGTGCTGGAGTAACTCAGCTGGACAGGCAGCATCTGTGGAGAACATGGATAGGTGACGTTTCACAGAGTGCTGGAGTAACTCAGCTGGACAGGCAGCATCTGTGGAGAACATGGATAGGTGACGTTTCACAGAGTGCTGGAGTAACTCAGCTGGACAGGCAGCATCTATGGATAGAAGGAATGGGTGATGTTTCATTCAGTAGAAGACCCTTCTACTCCACGCTATGATCAATTCTTCCTGCATTGAATGCTAACTTGTTTCCCACAGTGCCACTGTGTGTAGCTGGCTTTATAACTGATGGCGCTGCAAGGCTGTGCATTAATTTATAGGGTCACGGAGATGCCCCAGTTATTGTGTCTTCCCTCACTGCAGAGTTTGGAGGCATTACAAGTCTCGGCCCTAATGCACTTCCTGCATCCAGACCCGGCCTGTACTCCACATGGTGTGTTATGTTACACCCTCCCTTTGTTGCGGTAATCGGAGGGTGTTAGACCTACAAATGCTGTGTAACAGCCCACCCCTTACTGCATCAAGCTCAGTCCCTGACACTGCTGGAGACTAACAATGACTCCAAGTGAATGCACCTCATGTGTATATGTTCACCCAGACAGTTGTGAATCTGTGGAATTATCTGCCACAGAAGGCAGTGGAGGCCAATTCACTGGATGTTTTCAGGAGAGTTAGATTTAGCTCTTTGGGCTAATGGAATCAAGGGATATGGGTACTAATTGTGGATGCTCAGCCATGATCATATTGAATGGCAGTGCTGGCTCGAAGGGCAATAAGTCTACTCTGCTCTGCTGATCTATCTCCCTCCTAACCCCATTCTCCTGCCTTCTCCCCATAACCTCCCATGGGAGAGGGGAGAAGAGGGAGTGGTCGGGGTGCGTCTCGTCTTTGATTATGTTGCTGGCCTTGCCAAGGCAGCGTGAGGTATACATGGAGTCGATGGAAGGGAGGTTTGTTTGTATGATGGTCTGGGCTGCGTCCACAATTCTCTGTAACAATGTCAGTTACAGCGCGCGCAGTGCTACACGGCGTACGTCTACAAAATCAAGTTGAGCCATTTCTGGGTCATGGTCTCTGCACTGAATCAAATGGTTAGCTTGTCAATTAGTAATTGGTGGAGCACAGTGAACCATCTCTCTGCCTTGGTCTTTTTTCTTTCAAGTCAAGTCAAGAGAGTTTATTGTCATGTGTCCCAGATAGGACAATGCCATTTCTTTCATTGTTCTGCTGGAGACATGTACTTTTCCCACATCAAACCTCCGAGCAGGTTTGTATTTAATTGTAGTTTACTTTAGAGAACTGCTGATAACAAAGCAATTGAGAGTATTGTTCAAGGCCAGGGTGGCCAAACCTGCACGACTTTGATAAACCACAGTAAACGCAGTCATTTATTTCCTGACAGACGGCCAGCACAAAATCAAAAACCTGTACTGGTGGCACTTAGTATATGCAATGATTCAATGAGAATTCACTTCAGAAAGATTGCAAAGTTAAGGATGAAATTAATGAACAGACTTTTTTTGCAAGATAGAGCAGTGTGCGGATTTGAAGGATTGTTGTGGCCACCAAATGTTAAACTCATCATCAAAGTGTGAGAGATGGGATTTAGTCTCAATGGGATTTCTGCTCACAATGTTTAGTTTAGTTTAGTTCAGAGATACAGCGCGGAAACAGGCCTTTCGACCCACCAAGTCTGCACCGGCCAGCGTCCCCCACACACTCACACTATCCTACACACACTCACACTATCCTACACACACCCACACTATCCTACACACACACACTAGGGGCAATCACGATTATACCAAAACAATTAATCTACAAATCTGTACGTCTTTGGAGTGTGGGAGGAAACTGGAGCTCCCAGAGAAAACCCACGCAGGTCACGGGGAGAATGTACAAACTCTGTACAGACAGCACCCGTAGTCGGGATCGAACCCAGGTCTCCTGCACTTCAAGCGCTGTAAGGCAGCGACTCTCTCTACCATTGTGCCACCATGCCACCTTGTACATGTAGCAACATGACGTGCCAACTCCTGTACGTAATGCCCTGACCAATGATGACGCCATGTTTACTACCCTGTTACCTGTCAGGCCACCCTCACGGTCCTGTGCAGCTGCACTCCTTGGTCTCTCTCACCTACAACACTCTCCAGCTTCTTTCTGTGTACTGTCCAAGTCCTGCCCCTGATTTAACATCAAAATGCAACACTCCATCTTCCCCACTTCATCCAGATATTCCTCCTAATCTTAGACAACCTTCTTTACTGCCCTCTACTTCACCAGGTTTGATATCGTAAGGTCATAGGTGATAGGAGTAGAATCAGGCCATTCGGCCCATCAAGTCTACTCCGCCATTCAATCATGGCTGATCTATCTCTCCCTCCTAACCCCATTCTCCTGCCTTCAACCCTGACACCCGTACTAATCAAGAATCTATCTAACTCTGCCTTAAAAATATCCACTGACTTGGCCTCCACAGCCGTCTGTGGCTTAAACGTATCAAACTTACCAAGTAGAAGGGTCTTGACCCGAAACGTCACCTATTCCTTTGCTCCATAGATGCTGCCTCACCCGCTGAGTTTCTCCAGCATTTTGTGTCTCATCCTGTACCCATGTTGCCACCTCACCCTGGTTTCATGCCAGCTAATGATCCAGACCAGCCTTGTCAAGTTGCTACAGACAATATCTACCACCCTGCCAACCTCCATTATATCTTCGCAAACCTCAATCAACCTCCCATGAATAAAGCCATGCTGATCGTCCCTAACCAGACCTTCAGTCTTTTGCCAAAACTGTTAGATCCTGTTCCTCAGATTCCATTCCACTAGTTGCCCAGCCTCTGGTGTTGGGCTGAATGGCCTGTAGCTGCCCAGCCTCTGGTGTTGGGCTGAATGGCTTGTAGTTCCATGGCTTGTTCTTGCAGCTTTTCTGAAATCAGAGTTCCCACATTATTCTTTCTCCAGTTTTCTGCCACCTCGTCCTTGATTGAAGATGATGGAAATATATCTGCTTGGCCACCTGCAATTTCCTCCCTAATGTCCTCGGATACATTTGCAGCCCATGTACAAATCTAATTCAAGCTTCAATTTGCAGACGACACCACCATTGTGGGTCGGATATCAAATAATAATGAGACAGAGTACACATGACAATAAACTAAACTGAACTGAACACTTGATTAGGCCTCAGGGATTTATCCATCTTAATACGTCTAAAGATCTCCGGCATCTCCTCTGTTGTAACGTAGACATGTTTTAATACATCACTCTTAATTAGCCTTCATTCTTTAGCTTGATGATATTCTCCACATAATATAGTTTGGTACAAGTTGGACTCAATTTCTCTCTCATAGACCAGGCTGTACCCAGAGCAGTGCATGAGAAAGGTATTGAGATGTTTCCTGGTGAAGCCTCCAGAAAGCGTCATTCTCTCATTCATGACGGCAATCCTCCCATTCACAAGTGTCATCTCTCTTTATGTCCCAACCTAGTCTAAATACTATCTGAGAAAATTCTTCTGTCCCTGGTGTAAGTGAAAAATGTATTTATACAAGGAATAATCGATAGCAGTCTGCGACTGTTCCCACGTCTATGTGGCCCCAATCCACCCGCAATTTCTTTGCTCTACTAATTCTGTTCCTATCACTTGTGACCTGATTTACAGTTGAGCTGATCAACTTTTTCACTGAGGGTGCTGAGTGTACGGAACAAGCTGCCAGAGGAGGTAGTTGAGGCTGGGACTATCCCAACGTTGAAGAAACAGTTAGACAGGTAAATGGATAGGACAGCTATCCATGGAGGGAAGGTACACAAAATTGCTGGAGAAACTCAGCGGGTGCAGCAGCATCTATGGAGCGAAGGAAATAGGCAACGTTTCGGGCCGAAACCCTTCTATAGACTGGGGGGGGGGGGGAGAAGGAGGGAAAAGAGGAGGAGGAAGAGGAGCCCGTTGGAGACAGCTAGAGGGTTAAGGAAGGGGAGGAGACAGCAAGGGCTAGCAAAATTGGGAGAATTCAATGTTAATGCCATCCGGACGCAAGGTCCCCAGGCGGAATATGAGGTGCTGTTCCTCCAATATCCATGGAGGGACATGGATCAAACGCAGGCAGGTGGGACAAGTTCAAGTCCACACTTATGTCACATGCACCAATTAAGGTACGGTGATATTTGAGTTGCCAAACAAGTAATAACAACACAATACATGATAAATGTAACATAAACATCCACCAACATTCCTCACTGTGATGGAAGGCAATAAAGTTTAGTCTCCTTCGTCCTTGTTCACCCGTGGTCTGGGCCTTTGACCAGGGCCGTTGCCGATGGTCTGCTGCCCAAACCCTCTCGTCGGGATGATGGAAACTCTGGCATCAGGACGGATCGGACACTACGCGTATGGAACTCCTGAGACAGCCTTTCCTTACTGGAGACCGCGGCTTCACACTGCTAAAGTCCACAGGCCCCGCAGTCGGAGCACTTCCACAGCGATCCTTGGCTTGCGGCTTGAAGCTCTTGGCCGGTCTCCAGGAAAGGCCGCACCAATCCAGTTGTTAGGCCACAAGGGGGGTGTAACGGAGAAAGATCACATCTCCGTCAAGGTCAGTAACTGTAAACGGTTTCCCCCTATTCCCCACCCATCCCCCACATAAAAACATACCGAGAAACACTAAAACATACATTTTCGACACCCTAAAAATAACAAAAATAAGTCGAAATAACACACAGGCTGCAGACGAGGCTGCCATCTCGGCACCACCCAGTGGCCAGTGTGGGCAATGTGGGCCAAAGGGCCTGTTTCCACACTGTATGGTTCTATGACTTATGACCTATGACACATATAATCTGTACAGGTTCCCGATGTTGGGGAAGTCCAGAACAAGGGGTCACAGTTTAAGGATAAAGGGGGAAATCTTTTAGGACCGAGATAAGAAACAGACGCCATGGTGAATCTCTGGAACTCTCTGCCACAGAAGGTAGTTGAGGCCACAGTTCATTGGATATATTTAAGAGGGAGTTAGATGTGGCCCTTGTGGCTAAAGGGATCAGGGGGTATAGAGAGAAGGCAGGGATGGGATACTGAGTTGGATGATCAGCCATGATCATATTGAATGGCGAATGGTGCAGGCTCGAAGGGTCGAATGGCCTACTCCTGCACCTATTTTCTATGTTTCTACATGAAGTAGAAGAAGTATTTTTGCAAGAAGATTTTAGGTGACTAGGTTCTGAATTGCCGTTTGAATAACAATGGGTAATTTTATTTTACAGATATGTGCCGCACTTTATGGACCTCGTTGAAAACCTTCTTGCAAAATATCTTTAAGATTCAATCACCCATTGCCATTGGATCACCAATTCAACAGTAAGTCACCAGACCTACTTGCACAACTGCATTTCAACTTTGTGGTCTATAATTTGTATCTGTATTCATTCTCAAAGTTATATTATTGAATATACTAATTTTTCCCCCCCATTTGAAGATTATTCACTGGAATTTAGAAGGGCGAGAGAGGATCTTATAGAAACATGTAAAAGGATTGGACACGCTAGATGCAGGAAAATGTTCCCGGTGTTGGGGGAGTCCAGAACCAGGGGTCACAGTTTAAAAATAAGGGGTCAGCCATTTAGGACTGAGATGAGGAAAAACTTTTTCATCCAGAGAATTGTGAATCTGTGGAATTCTCTGCCACAGAAGGCAGTGAAGGCCAATTCACTGGATGTATTCAAGAGAGAGTTATATTTAGCTCTTATGGCTAATGGAATCAAGGGTGATGGGGGAAAAAGCAGGAACGGGGTACTGAATTTAGATGATCAGCCTTGATCATATTGAATGGCTCAAAGGGCCTAATGGCTTACTCCTGCACTATTTGTCTATTTTTCTATGTTTCCTGCCAGATAGCTTTGAGATGATAAGACTGTGGTACCATGTCAATGTATTTCTGTCCACTGGCCAAGTTCCCTTTATGCAGGGTATATATATTACCAGGAAGCTCAGCGGTTAACTGGGTTGAATGGTAACAACTTTGACCTGATCAATTTGAAAGATATGCAATCACTGAGATCGGACTCTGTACAAATGTTTTTGCTAAATCTCTGATTCTAAATGTTTTTTTGTTGCTCACACTCTTTACAAGTTTGCAGCTGCTGTTCTGCTCCCGGTTTGTGGGGCTCGTTATACTTGCCTTATAGTTGTGTCAGGAAGGGATTGACTTAGCTTGTGGCAATGTGGCAATGTGGCAATGGAAATCACAGACACGAGAATGTTTGCTGTATGGTTCTGGGGGGATAAATAATGTGCTGACATTGACATATCGGTAAGATGTGCGAGTCTGAGTTAAATCAGCGATTCCGTCATAGACCTTGGAACTGTAGAGATTTAGAACAGAAATAACCCATTCAATCCAAGGCGCCCCCCCACCAGCGATGCTGAATGAATGCAGCCACACGCACATACACACACGCACACACACACGCGCACACACACACTCACACGTGTACACACACGCACACACACACGCGCACACACACACGCACATACACACACACGCGCGCACACACACTCGCACTCACGCATACATATGCACGCACATACGCACACACACATAGAAAGACACACACACAGACACACACACACACACAGACACACACACACACGCACACACACACAGACACAGACACATACACACACACTTGCACACACGCATACATACGCACACACAGACACAGACACACACACACTCATACATACGCACGCGCACACGCGCGCGCGCGCGCGCGCGCGCGCACACACACACACACGCTCAAACACGTACGCACACGCACATGCTCACACACACTCACACACACACACACCCACACACAAAAACACGCTCACACAGACACAAACACAGACCCCTCTCCACAGCGCCTGCAACCACCTGTACTTCAAATATTCATCACATGTCCCTTCAAAAGATGCAGCAATCTCAGCCAATCCCTGTGGCAATGTGCTCTAACTTTCACCAAACCTCTGTGGAGAGATTGGTCAAAATCTTTCTCCAAAGTGTTTGAGTGAAAGGATAATTCTCTTCACCTCCAAAGGCTTTCTCCGTTCCGCTCATATTCTTTTAAACGTTTCCTTTAAATATTCGTTTTAGCTTTTCCTGCTCTGTTCCTGTTCATTGTCCCATCTGGGACACATGACAATAAAACTCTCTTGACTGCCTGGGTGCTCCCAGTGTTTGCCACAGTGGTGCTATGGGATGGGATGTGGGAGGAGGGAGGAGGGTCTGGAAAACAATGGCCATCCCATGGTTTGTATGGACAGGATCACCATTGGAAAGGTCGCCTCATCGCCTCAATATGAGGAAGGACATTCTTGCAGTCCGAAAAAGGGTCTTGACCCAAAATGTCGCCCAGTCCTTCTCTCCATAGATGCTGCCTCACCCGCTGAGTTACTCCAGCATTTTGTGTCTACCTTCGATTTTACCATCATCTGCAGTTCTTTCTTAAACAATAACTACATACTGGATTGAACCTGCAGCACATTTGACCTTGCAGATAAACCTATTATTTATTCACAATGTCCCAGTTTTCAAGTCTAACATTCGATGGGACATTCCATGTCTGCCTTCACTCACACTTTCAGCTTATCCATTTGGCCTTGCCATTCATCTACATTCTGCAGTCTGTTGTCGAGTGTATATTCCAATTATTTTTTTGCCCTCCAGATATTTTGCCTTGCATTGGACCACAATAAATGCATTTCAATGTTATTGCTGAAGTGTTTTGAGTCAGCAAGTCTATAAGTCTTACATAAACCTCAACACCCTGGCCACAAATGGACACAAAAGACTAAAGTGGAGCAACTCACAGCCTCTCCAATCGATTCTTTCTCTCCTCCTCCAGTGCATTTATTTTATTGCCACAGGTACCAAGTTGCAGTGAAAAGCTTTTTGTTGCATTGTAACCAATCAGCAGAAATCTAGGTTCACCCACGGTCATTGAATCTAACTTTCAGCTTCCTGTTCATCAATCAATATCCTGTAGTTTAGAGAAACAGTGCAGTGACAGGCCCTTCAGCCCACCAAGTCCGTACTGACCAGCGATCCCAGCACACTAACACTATCCTACACACACTAGGGACAATTTACAATGATACCAAGCCAATTAACCTGCAAACCAATATGTCATTGGAGTGTGGGAGGAAATTGAAGATCTCGGAGAAAACCCACACAGGTCACGGAGAGAACGTACAAACTCGATACAGACAGCACCCATAGTCAGGATCGAACCCGGGTCTCTGGTGCTGTGACACCCCAGCCCCATTTTTTCTCACACACGGGATCATTTGTTTGACAAACTATACCTGGGTTTGGTCCATGTACTTAATGCCATCGCGTTGTTCATTTCAGCAGCAGGCAGATCTCCTTCTTGCCTGTGGCGTGCACAGCCTGAAGTTGTGGAACAGCTTGTTCTATTTGATCTGATTTGATTGGGCACGCCAGGTTGATTGCATTCGTTGAAACAGGGCGGACCACGTGAAGGTAGCAATCTCCCATCCCAACAGGCAGATGAAAATGAACATTTCTTGCAGTGAAACACAAGGGTGATCGTTCCATCTACTCTGTGTAGGAAGGAACTGCAGATGCTGGTTTAAACTGAAGATAGACACAAAATGTTCGAGTAACTCAGCGGGTCAAGCAGCATCTCTGGTGAGAAGGAATGGGGGATGTTTTTTGGGTTGAGACTTCCTTTCTTCAGACTTCCATCTCCCATGCAATGCACTCCCCTCCGGCGTTTCCCCCCCTCCCCCCCTTCCCCCCCTTCCCCCCCCCTCGTCCTCCCAATGCTCTCCCCCTCTCCCCCTCTCCCCCTCTCCCCCTCTCCCCCCCTCTCTCTCCCTCTCTCCCCCTCTCTCTCCCCCCTCTCTCTCCCCTCTCTCCCCCTCGCCCTCCCTCTATCTCTCTCCCCCACTCCCTCTCCCCCTCCCTCTCTCCCCCTCTCCCCCTCTCCCCCCTCCCCCCCTCTCCCCCTCCTCCCTCCCCCCCCCTCCCCTGTCTCCCTCCCCCCCCCCCCTCTCCCCCCCTCTCCACCTCCCCCCTCTCCCCCCCCCTCCCCCTCCTCCCCCCTCTCACCTCTCCTCTTCCATCCTTGCCTAGCACCCTTCTGTATAGCACCCTTCTGTATCCGTTTCCCTTCTTGCCCGTGTTACTATCTCCAGCCACCTGCATGTTACCAGTCCCCAACGGCACTCACTTATCACAGAGAAACAAAGAACTGCAGGTGCTGGTTTACACCAAAGTTAGACATGAAGTGCTGACCCCATCTCAGAGGGTCAGCCAGCATTTCTGGTCAGTCTGAACAAGGGTCCCAACTCAAAACATTCATCAGGTCATAAGTGATAGGAGCAGGCCATTCAGCCCATCAAGTCTACTCCGCCATTCAATCATGACTGATGTATCTTCCCCTTTTCTCCTGCCTTCTCCCCATAACATCCGAAACGTCACCTATCCATGTTCTCCACAGATGCTGCCTGACCCGCTGAGTTACTCCAGTACTCTGTGTCGTCTATCTTTTGCCTTGTCAAAAGACCATTGATGATGGGGGTCTGATCGTGACAACTTTGTGAAACTAGTTGTAACTTTTTAAAACTTTCAATTGTTTTTGGGGCAGTTTTGGCTGTGAAATCACATGGTCTTTCTATTAAAAACGCAGTCATTTAATTAAAATGGCTTCTGTGATCCATGAATATTTCCCACCACTGATAAGGCCATCGTAAATCTTACAACCTTTTTTTAAATTGCCTGCACAGTGTGAGTTGGGCAAGCCTGCCTCAGCTCGAATTAGTTTTCACTTATCTCAAGCTTCTTACAATGTTTCCAAACAAAAGTGTTCTTTATGTTGGCCATGCCTTGTGGCAAAGCAACCGTGCCATTGTCCTATTTGCTACAGTTTGTCCTGTGTCAATTCTGGGATTTGTATACATGTGGGAAGGAACTGCAGATGCTGGTTTAAACCGAAGGTAAACACAGAATGCTGGAGTAACTCAGCGGGTCAGGCAGCATCTGTGGAGAGAAGGAATGGGTGATGTTTCACAGAGTGCTGGAGTAACTCAGCGGGTCAGGCAGCATCTGTGGAGAACATGGATAGGTGACGTTTCACAGAGTGCTGGAGTAACTCACGGGTCAGGCAGCTTCTGTGGAGCATGGATAGGGTTTCACAGAGGCTGGAGTAACTCAGCGGGGCAGGCGGCATCTGTGTGGAAGATGGATAGGGGATGTTTCACAGAGTGCTGGAGTAACTCAGTGGGTGCAGCAGCATCTATGGAGCTAAGGAAATAGGCAACGTTTCGGGTCGAAACCCTTCCGGGTTTCGGCCCGAAACGTTGCCTATTTCCAGAAGGATTTCGGCCCGAAACGTTGCCTATTTCCTTCGCTCCATAGATGCTGCTGCACCATAACTCAGCGGGTCAGGCAGCATCTGTGGAGAACATGGATTGGTGACGTTTCACAGAGTGCTGGAGTAACTCAGTGGGTCAGGCAGCATCTCTGGAGAGAAGGAATGGGTGATGTTTCGGGTCGAGACCCTTCTTATCCTTAACCAGACTGAAGAAGAGTCTCGACCCGAAACGTCACCCATTCCGTCTCTCCAGAGATGCTGCCTTACCCAATGAGTTACTCCAGTATTTTCTGGGATTTGTATACATCGTGTGCCAAGCACATTTTCTGGTTAAGTAATACATTTTAGTTGTGCCTTTGATGTTAAAATAGACTTTTTTTTGGAATTTGTAACGGGGAATCGGCCAATCTTACAGCACTTGCAGGCCTGCTGCATTTACAGATTGTAGTGTTAGTCCAATATATTTCACCAGAATTTGGAATGAATTTAATAAGATTTCAAAAGTTTAACACCATCACATCAAAGGAGTTTACTGAGTCATCATTCAATTTATTTGACATAATGAACTTCAGCAAATGTTTAATCACAGTTGCCTTCTGGGGTGAGCTGGACAACTGTCTGCTTGACAATTTTATTTTGTGCAAAGAAAGCCAAGCTGACAGCACTGCAAAGTCCCAACTGAGCTGTGGAGGAGATAAGGATGTTTCTTGGTTTAAAGAGGAAAAGTGTAAACCTGGGCCTTGTTTGTTACCTGCAGGAAGTGTGTGCATCAGGCGGCCTTGTGTGACAGTCTCTCCTCACTAGATTAGCTTGGTGCTCTGTATCGGTACCAGTGCATGCCCAGGGGCGGTGTTTGTGTGAGCCGCCTGCTGTAGTCGCTGGTACACCCCCACCCCACAAGCTACGTAGAGAGTCATCTTGTGGCAGTATGTATGGAGAAAAGAAAATGTAGGAAGCAACACGAAAAGAGATGGTGTGAAGCAAAAACCAATGCAGATGCTGGAAATCAGCGGTTATGGGGAAACGGCAGTAGCATGGGGATAGGAGGAGAGAGATAGACCAGCCATGATTGAATGGCAGAGTATACTTGATGGGCTGAATGGCCTAATTTTGCTCCTATCAATTATGAACTTATGAAATCAAATAAAACCAACAAACGCTGGAAATACTCAGCATGCTGACATAGCTAGGGTGGTCAAAAAGGCACACGGGCCTTCATCAGTCAGTGTATTGAAGTCGGGAGATCATGTTGCAGTTGTATAAGGCGTTGGTGAGGCCACATTTAGAATATTGTGTACAGTTTTGGGCACCATGTTATAGGAAAGATGTTGTCGAGCTGGAAAGGGAGCAAGGAACAAGGCCTAGCGGAGCGCGCTCCTGTCAGTGGTACGGCTGTTTGGCGCGCGGCTCCCCGCACACTAACCCAACATTTAAGAAGCAGTTAAACAGTACATAGATAGGACAGGTTAGGAGAGTCATGGACCAAATGCAGGCAGGTGGGACTAGTGTAGCCGGGACATGCTGGGCTTTGTGGACAAGTTGGGCCGAAGGGCCTGTTTCCACGCTGTATCTCTCTATGACTCCTTTTGATTGACTACAATGGTCAGCTCAGAGCTTTATCAATCCCTTCCACCAAGGCTGCGTGTGCAGTGAAGATCAGCTAACGTGATGTTGTGAAAGGTCAGGTACGGGTACAGGAAGCTGACACATTCATTCTGTTGTCGTGGGGCTATCGTGTATGGGCGCACTTTGCCCTTTACATTGTTTAGGCTGTTTGAATATATTGTCACATCTCTTGTCCTTGTTTTCTTTCCCTTTCTGTGTATCTATTTAATCTGTCAGCCTGGAGATGAGTTCTGTCCTGAGTCATTATCTCATCTCCAGCTGGAGACTGTTCTCTTTATCTGTTGAGATGCTGTTTAGGTTTTCTTGTACTCTGTGACATTTGAATTATTTTATTTTTCTGGTGATGTTCAAACATTTAATTCATTCCCATTTTTCATCCTATCTAAATGTGCTTGTCCATTGTCTGATTTAGTCGCAACATGTTGTCTTTCTCCAATGGCCTACTCCTGCTCCTATTGTCTATGTATCTATGTATCTAAATCGAAGATAGACACAAAATGCTGGAGGGTTGGACAGCATCTCTGCAGGGAAGGAATGGGCGACGTTTTGGGTTGAGACCCTGCTTCAGACTGATCTTGCTGAAGAAAGGTCTCGACCCAAAACGTCACCTATTCCTTCTGTCCAAAGATGCTGCCTGACCCTCTGAGTTACTCCAGCATTTTGTGTCTATCTTCACTAGGATGTCTGAGGATTAAAGGTATTGGCTATGAAATGAAACTGGGTATAAAGTCCTATCGTATCGTATGAAAGCAGCGGGCAGCACCAGGTGACCACATTGCCGGCAGCAAGGGGTTGACCACTGATGGAGATCCCTATGCTTGTTCTAAGGCACAGTTGCGTTAAAGCTGGGGATGTACACTCACGTGTGGGAAGTTGAGTGGACCTGCAAACATGAGTTCACATGGATATAGACTGATTAGTTGGATTCATTATTAAACGTCACTTTGAAGCTGTTTGATATTAATTGTCCTGGCAAAGGGAAGGTTTGTGTTACAATTAACTTTCAAGGTTAATTTGCATAATCAAAAATGTTTTGGTTTCAGGACAAGAGTTTAGTATTAATGGCAGCGGGATTATATTTCAATCCCAGCTCCCAGTGTTGGGGAATCAAAAGGTGCCATCATTAATAATTTGCAGAGGGAAGGAATCGCGTGTAACCTTGCCCCCAGTTGTTTAAAGCAGGAATACACACGCCAAACTTCACTCCATTCTTCCATCGTAAATCAAATCTGTAAGAAACATGATATGAATCAATGTTTATTTTTCATTGAAGGTTTATCAACCAATCTCCTTCCTTCCTTTCACAGTGGGTCAGATGGATTTTATTTAGACCAGCTGGTTGCCATGGTATTCAATCTCAGCAAGGGATTGAGATGTGCAACCATTGACCAAGTTGTTATTGCTAAACACTTTCATTCTCCTTCCCATTCTCACACTGACCTTTCTGTCCTGGGTCTCCTCCATTGTCAGTGTGAGGCTAAACACAAATTGGAGGAACTAGCATCTCATATTTTGCTCGGGCAGTTTACAGCCCAGTGGTCTGAACATTGATTTCTCCAACTTCAGGTAGCCCCGGCATTCCCTCTCTCTCTATCCCTTCCCCATCCAAGTCACACCAGCTTCTCGTTCTCACCCAACAAACATCTAACAACGGCCTGTTGCCTTTATCATCGTTACTTTTTTGCACATCTTTTATTCATTGTTCTTTATCTCTTTACATCATCATCTATATCTTTCTTCTCCCATATCCCTAACCAGCCTGAAGAAGGGTCTCGACCCGAAACGTCACCCATTCCTTCTCTCCACAGATGCTGCCTGTCCCACTGAGTAACTGCAGCTTAAGTTGTTGTTGCAGCTTCACAAGGGTTATTCTGAGTTATTCTCCGTTATCCCCACTCATTACTTTATTACTCATTACATTGTTCACTTGTTTAAGGATGTGGGCGTGCCTATTCATTGAAGGCGTGTGTTTGCTGATTGGTTGGCAGTGGGATGACCACTGGGAAATACAGTGGCACAGGTGACCCGAGGAATCTTTAGACTTTAGAGATACAGCGTGGAAACAGGCCCTTCGGCCCACTGATTCCATGTTGACCAGCGATCATCCATACATTGGCACTATCCTACACACTAGGGACAATTTACAGAAGCCAAATAACCTACAAACTGTATGTCTTTGGAGCGTGGGAGGAAACCGGAGCACCTGGAGAAAACCCACGCTGTCTCAGGGGGAACAGGCTTTCTATTTCTAATCATTTCTCCAAGAAGATAGAAAGTGAAGGTAATGGCCAGGGTGGCAGGCATTCTTGACAATACTTCCAGCCTTCCTGGTGCATGGCAGTGTGAAGATGGACTGGATGGAAGGCAGTGTGGAGCGTGTGGTAGACTGGGCTGTGTCCACCACTCTCTGCAGGTTCAACTGGTCAGGACCCCAGGCTGAATTAACATCTCAGATGAATGACCACTCATCAGAGCCATTCTAATCACAGGTCATCAAGGGGAACCATTCTGATCAAAGATGGGTGAACTGAAAACTTAGCTCTAAAAATCTCTCTCTCCAAAGGTACACAAAAATGCTGGAGAAACTCAGCGGGTGCAGCAGCATCTATGGAGCGAAGGAAATAGGTGACGTTTTGGGCCGAAACCCTTCTTCAGACCAATCTCTCTCCAATGGCTTTTGGCACATTGACTTTCTTCAGTCATTGACTATTGTATAGATGTTAGGAGATCAGATATATAAGACTTTGGTGAGGCCACATTTATAGAGTATTTTGTTCAGTTTAGGTCACTGTATGACGGGAGAGATATTGTTAAGATGGAAAGGGCGCAGTGAAGATTTACGAGGATGTTGCCAGGACTCGAGGCTGACAGTGGCAGTAGTTGACGCTGGGACTATCCCAACGTTTAAGAAACATGTAGACTGGAACATGGATAGAGTAGGTTTAGAGAGATATGGGCCAAATGCAGGCAGGTGGGATGAGTGTAGATGGGCCATGTTGGTCGGTGCGGGCAAGTTGGGCCGAAGGGCCTGTTTCTGTGCCGAATGACACTATGACTCTTTCTATGACTCTGCATAGATGCTGCCTTGTCTGCTGAGTATTCCCAGCTTGTTCTGCTTCTGATTGAATGACAGGGCCTGGAGTAGGGGTAGGGTTATGTGAAGAGTAAGTGCAGACAGCTAACATATGCCTCCGATAACCTCAGTGGAAACATATCTGATATGCGTCTCCACCCATGGAGCGGGAACATTCCAATTATCTGCCATCCTGGCTATAAAATAGCAGCTCCACACACAGCCCGCTCACAGCAGATGCTTTGTTAATTATTCATTTGTTCAATATTTGGCACAAAAGAGTCAAAACAGCAACAAAGCATTTATAGTGTTTATATTCTCTTTGTTTTCTGTCGTCTACTGAATGAAGACTCTGTGGGGGGTGAGATGCAAGCACTGCCAATTCCCCTGCTTGCCATCAATTCTCTGCACAGATCTGAAAGTGTGGAGGAAGGTTCACAAATTGGATGCGGAGAGGATGTTTCCACTAGTGGGAGAGTCTGGGATCAGAGGTCACAACCTCAGAATTAAAGGCGTTCCTTTAAGAAGGAGATGAGGAGGATTTATTTTTAGTCAGAGGGTGGTGAATCTGTGCAATCCATTGCCACAGACGGCTGTGGAGGCCAAGTCAATGGATATTCTTAAGGCAGAAATAGATAGATTCTTGATTAGTACGGGTTGTCAGGGGTTATGGGGAAAAGGCAGGAGAATGGGGTTAGGAGGGAGAGATAGATCAGCCATGATTGAGTAGCAGAGTAAACTCGAAGGGCCGAATGGCCTAATTCTGGACCTATCACTTATGACCCTATGACGTTCCCCTCATGACTCCCTCATGAAGATGCCGACTTACATAAGCAGAAGGTCCTTCCCCAAGAGTGAGTCACCATAGTGACCAGGACCAGATGTATCTGCCGTGGAGATTGTGGCCGGGTCACCTTTCTCTCTGTTCAAAGCTGATCTCCAGACATGGATGCACAAGAGCCTGAAGATGCTGGAATCTGCAGCAGAAAATGGAGAACAGCTGTAAGAACACAACAGGTCAGGCAGCATCTGCGGAGGGAATGGATCATCAACGTTTCCCACCAGCAAACCACGATGAACTGAAGCTGGTGAAAGCTTGAAGGCACCAATATGAAGCCGCTGGCTCCACAGCCAGCGGCTCAAAGGTGAATTTACCGCTGCTCGCTACCCGCATTCCGCGGTCCCGAGCGCCTAGGTCCGTGGGCGGGATTCCCCGTGACCAGGGTTCCCCTCCGTCCTGACTTAGCCCCGGACTTTTAGCAGGACCTCTAAGTAGAGGTTCCTGCAAGAAGATTTTAAAACCTGAAAGTATTTTTAAAAACTTACCTCAGGTCTGTTGCTGGCAGGAGAATCACGTCCACCCTGCCAGCCGTCACGCAATGCGATAGACGATATGCCACGCGTGCGTACTGGACGGGGTCTTCACGTCGACACTCACGTGACTCCGAAGTAAAATAGTAGAAGTAGCCACACTGCCCCCCAGCTTTGTGTCATCCGCAAACTTGGAGATGTTGCATTCAATTCCCTCGTCCAAATCATTAATATATATTGTAAATAGCTGGGGTCCCAGCACTGAGCCTTGCGGTACCCCACTAGTCACTGCCTGCCATTGTAAAAAGGACCCATTTACTCCTACTCTTTGCTTCCTGTTTGCCAGCCAGTTCTCTATCCACATCAATACTGAACCCCCAATACCTTGTGCTTTAAGTTTGTATACTAATCTCTTATGTGGGACCTTGTCGAAAGCCTTCTGAAAGTCCAGATATAACACCTCCACTGGTTCTCCCCTATCCACTCTACTAGTTTACATCCACAATGTCCACTCTACATCCACGGTGCCCTGGGCAAACGTAAGGTTAATGAATGTTTCTGCTGCTCGTGAAGACCAACTGATGTTGTGTTTTTCATGTATGAATTGAGGACAGCCAGAACACGTGGCCTCACTGGGGAGTGGTCTTCTGTTGGGTCAGCAAGAATTACAAGGTGTTGATTAATTGTTTGGAATCAGCTTCACTTCCACAGGATATCATTTAGTCTCAAGGTCTCCACTCAAATATGTGCATTTAGTGTTTGACTAACACACATTTGATTATCACACTGAAGAAAGACTCACCCCCAATGAGACCTAACTCATTATCCTGATCCACTAATTTCTTAGTTTTTATTTCATTAGGTCTTGCTTTGAAATCCATGTGTTCTGGATCTTATGCTCAAAGTTGAGGACCAGAGGACATATGTGTTAGGTGAGGGGGGTAAAGATTTAATAGGAATTTGAGGGGTAACGTTTTTGCACAAAGGGTGGTGGTTATATGGAACAAAATGCCAGAGGAGGCAGTTGAGGCTGGGACTATCCAACGACTTTTTTGGCGACTGCCGGCACCTTTCATAGGTCAATAGACAATAGGTGCAGGAGTAGAGGCCATTCGGCCCTTCGAGCCAGCACCGCCATTCAATGTGATCATGGTTGATCATCACCAATCAGTACCCCGTTCCTGCCTTCTCCCCATATCCCCTGACTCCGCTATTTTTAAGCCCTATCTAGCTCTCTCTTGAAAGCATCCAGAGAACCGGCCTCCACCGCCCTCTGAGGCAGAGAATTCCACAGACTCACCACTCTCTGTGAGAAAAAGTGTTTCCTCGGCTCCGTTCTAAATGGCTTTTTCCTTATTCTTAAACTGTGGCCCCTGGTTCTGGACTCCCTCAACATCGGGAACATGTTTCCTGCCTCTAGCGTGTCCAAGCCCTTAACAATCTTATATGTTTCAATGAGATGCCCTCTCATCCTTCTAAACTCCAGAGTGTACAAGCCCAGCTGCTCCATTCTCTCATATGACAGTCCTGCCATCCTGGGAATTAACCTTGTAAACCTACGCTGCACTCCCCTAATAGCAAGAATGTCCTTCCTCAAATTAGGGGACCAAAACTGCACACAATACTCCAGGTGTGGTCTCACTAGGGCTCTGTACAACTGCAGAAGGGCCTCTTTGCTCCTATATTCGATTCCTCTTGTTATGAAGGCCAACATGCCATTCGGTTTCTTCACTGCCTGCTGTACCTGCATGCTTACTTTCATAGACTGATGAACAAGGACCCTCAGATCCCGTTTACTTCCCCTTTTCCCAACTTGACGCCATTAGATAGTAATCTGCCTTCTTGTTTTTGCTACCAAAGTGGATAGCCTCACATTTAACCACATTAAACTTCACCTGCCACAATCGGACTTTACTGGTCTATATCTTGCACTAAATGTTATTCCCTTTATCCATGAGAAAACCATTGAGTTGTGAGATTTGAAGGCAGTTTGAGTGGCAGATTCTCACCACATTTTTCCTGGTGTTGAATCTTTCATAGGTTTCCACTCTATTAACTTTACCAAAGTTGCAATATAAATGTTGTAGTCGAGAAAAAGTTAGACACTTGAATGCAGTAACAATATACGATACAATAAAGCCTGCAAAATCATACTGAGCTCATGATGAGCAAATAGTGAAAGGCCTGGATAGAGTAGACGGGGAGAGGATAATCTCACTAGTGGGAGAGTCTAGGACGGAGGGCACAGCCTCAGAATAAAAGGACGCCCCTTTAGAATGGAGATAAGGAAGAATTTCGTTAGCCCGAGGGTGGTGAATCTGTGGAATTCATTGCCACAGGCATCTGTGGAGTTCAAATCATTGGGTATTTTCAAAGCAGAGATTGACAGGTGCTTGATTAGTAAGGGTATCAAAAGTTATGTGGAGTAGGCAGGAGAATGTAGTTGAGGGGAAAATAGTTCAATCATGATCGAATGGTGGAGCAGAATCGATGGGCCGAGTGGCCTAATTCTACTAAGTTTTATGATCCTATGATCTTCCTATCCATCCTCTTTAATGTTAGTGCAGTATACAGTATTTATCTCTGATTAGAGAAGTAATTCCCACCGTGGACTCTAGGATAATGTAGAGGAGGCGATGTATAGTCTAGAATACTCCCTCTCAGGTAAATGTCACTATGAAGCTCCATGGATGGTTTTATAGAGTCTATCTCATCTCCTGTCTATAGTTGTTCGTTCAGCCAAATGACAGGAATATTGACTGTTCATTTATTTCATCTGCTCCTTGTGAAACTTTCATTTGTGCAAATTAGATTCCAAACATTTCTCAGGCAGCCAATGTCAATGTTCAATAGGTACCAAGCAATTTGGGTCCCATAGGTTCATATGTGATAGGAGCACAGTTAGGCCATCAGGTCTACTCCGCCATTCAATCATGGCTGATCTATCTCTCCCTCCTAACCCCATTCTCCTGCCTTCTCCCCATAACCTCTGACACCCGCACTAATCAGGAATATATCTATCTCTGCCTTAAATATATCCTCTGACTTGGCCTCCTCAGTCTTCTGTGGCAATGAATTCCACAGATTCATCACCCTCTGACCAAATAAATTCCTCCTCATTTCCTTCCTAAAGAAACGTCCTTTAATTCTGAGGCTGTGACCTCTAGTCCTAGACTCTCCACATCCACTTCTATCAAGGCCTTTCACTAATCAAAATAGTTGCAGTCACAGAAGTCCCTCTACCATTACGATCCCAACCTCCTGGAGCAGACACAAGAGTTGCCGGGATCATTCCGAGGTGGAAGATGTGTAGGAAGGAACTGCTGATGCTGGTTTAAACCAAAGGTAGACACAAACTGTTGGAGTAACTCAGTGGGACAGGCAGCATCGCTGGAGAGAAGGAATGGGTGATGTTTCGGGTTGAGGCCCTTCTTCAGTCTGAAGAAGGATCTCAACTGCAACGTTACCCATTGAGACTGAAAAAGGGTCATTGGATATTGGAAATGTCACCCATTTCTTTCTCCACAGATGCTGCCTGTCCCGCTGAGTTACTCCAGTTTTTTGTGTCGACATCTGCAAGTTGTTCTTTTGCTGACATGTAAAGCTTGAGTTCCCAATGTTCATTCAGAAAGTTTATAAATAAAACAGTGTTTCTAATCTAATAAAATCCCGTGATTGATGGAATAGTTTTCATGTTTGCCGATCCTTGGCTCTGGGCAAAATATTTCCTGTGCTCCACTTGATTCCACGGGGAGTTTTAAGTTATTTTCAGGCACCTGCCAAACGGAATCTCACAAATCATTCCTGCCTTGATACCAGAAGCTTCACTTAGTTACCACTGCCCGTAAAGCGCCAACTTGGTTTGTGAGGAGGAGTGCAAGAAGCAAAGGAATTTACAGGCGCGACCAAAAGATTTATGGGAGGCAAAGTATTCAAGGGGCTTAACTATAACAGAAGGAAAGTTGGTTGTGATTAGGAGCGGGGCTGCCCGTTTGGGAATCTGAGAAGTGCAAGGTTCAGACCCACTCCCATGGAGAAGATTGCCCTTGCGTGGTGATGTAAGTCCACACAAGGAGTCGAGCAAAGACATTGCTGGAGAAACTCAGCGGGTGCAGCAGCATCAATGGAGCGAAGGAAATAGCAACGGAAAGGTTTCGGTCTGAAACGTTGCCTATTTCCCAAGGGTTTGGGGCCGAAACGTTGCCTATTTCCTTCGCTCCATAGATGCTGCTGCACCCACTGAGTTTCTCCAGCATTTTTGTGTACCTTTGATTTTCCAGCATCTGCAGTTCCTTCTTAAACACATAGAAACATAGAAAATAGGTGCAGGAGTTGGCCATTCGGCCCTTCGAGCCTGCACCGCCATTCAATATGATCATGGCTGATCATCCAACTCAGTATCCCGTACCTGCCTTCTCTCCATACCCCCTGATCCCTTTAACCACAAGGGCCACATCTAACTCCCTCTTAAATAGAGCCAATGAACTGTGAGGCCTCAACTACCTTCTGTGGCAGAGAGTTCCACAGATTCACCACTCTCTGTGTGAAAAAATGTTCTTCTCATCTCGGTTTTAGAGGATACCCCCCCTGATCCTTAAGCTGTCACCCCTTGTCCTGAACTTCCCCCACATCTGGAGCAACCTTCCTGCATCTAGCCGGTCCAACCCCTTAAGAATTTTGTAAGTTTCTATTAGATCCCCCCTCAATCTTCTAAATTCTAGCGATGGTGCCATGATGCCAGGGTGCTCTGATTTCCTCCCACATTCCAAAGGCGTGCAGCTTTATAGGTTGATTGGTCTGTGTAAATTGTCTCTAGTGTGTACGGGGTGATCGCTGGTCGGCGCAGACACGGTGCGCTGCATCTTAAACTAAACTGAATAATTATTAAATGAATGAAACTAAATGTGTGTATAAAACTGAAAGGCAAAGACAGGGTAAAAAGTTAGAGGGTTTCTAGTGAGTACAAGCCGAGTCTATCCAGTCTTTCTTCATATGAAAGTCACATTGATGGAAGAGCTCAACCCCCAGCCACTCCCTGTGCTGGATTAGTGTAGATGGGGCATATTGGTCTGTAGGGGCCTGTCTCCATGCTGTTTGATGTTATGACTCTAAATCAGATAACTGAGTCATGTGCTGTATGATTCCATGACTATAACAATCCAATCCTTTCATCGTGATCATTACTGACACCATTTGTTTTATTTGAATTAAAATTCTATGGTGGGAGTTAAACGGATGATTCTGTTATAGGTCCAATATTAACACAACAATGACACTACCATCTAAAGACAGAGCAGATAATGCTCGCTGGAAGTTATGAGACAACTGCTCTAATGGATGGTGACAAACAAAATATTTATCTCAGATACCAATTGATTTGCTGCATTGCTAGACTCTGCTATTTATGTTCTTTATTGTTTTTAGAGGTTTTTACCATACATCAGTGAAATACATCAAAGCACCTTATTCCACAACATCTGCAGAAAATCAGTGGTAGCTCATTCTGATTGAGTGTTTGAGTGATAGCGGATGAAAGTGGCCCTTCAGCCCAGCAGGCCCAGGCTGACTCGCAAGCGACCATTTATACTAAAGATAAACACAAACTACTGGAGTAACCCAGCAGATCAGGCAGCATCTCTGGAGGAAGAAGATTGGTTTGAAACATTACATCTGGAAGAGATGAGATTCCTCCTAGCCGGTAAAGCAGACCAATTCCAAAAGACGTGGTCTATGTTTCTGGACCTATTACAAGTATGAGGTGCAATAGTCAGGACCTGGTAACGGGAGGTAAAACAACAAAAACAGACTTGGTTGGTAGTCCCCTTTCTGCGGAGTTCAATGTTATAATAGAGCGATTGTTTCTATTTTCTTTTTCTTTCTTTTCTAGGGTCTATTTTCTCACTTCACTTCCTTCTCTAACTTCCTTCCTAAGGGGCTTTCTTTTCCCAACACTCTTGCACTTCACGACTCTCTTGCACTTTCTTTACTTCTACCTTTTTCTTAAAGCTCGAAAAAATGAAGCGGTACAAAAAATGTATTAAGATATATGTGTTATGCAGGATTGTAATTTACCGTACTTCTAATAAAAATAAAATAAAAAAAAAAAAAAAAAAAAAAAAAAAAAGATAAACACAAACTACTGGAGTAACCCAGCAGATCAGGCAGCATCTCTGGAGAAAGAAGATGGGTGGAACACTTCTCCACACCCTGGGAATGGTTCTTCGGAGTCCGAAGAAGCGTTCCGACCCGAAATGTCACCCATCATTTTCCTCCAAGGATGCTGCCTGACCCGCTGAATTACTCCAGCATTTTGTGTCTATCTTTGGTATAAACCAGCACCTGCAGTTCCAACTACACCAGAGTGAACGTGCAGCAGTGGCCAGTAGACCAACCAACCCCATCCATGGAACATGAGGGGAAAGTGGAGCACCTGAACTAAAGTCACTGGGCCAACATGCACACTCCACACAGGCAGCACCTGAGATCAGGACTGAAGCCAGGCAAAAGCTCCACAAACTGGCCCTGATTTGTATGTTATTTGCCTTCCTTTATATATTCCTTATAGATTGGAAAATAATCAGTCTCACTGATGGTCAAGGAGATAAACTTCTTAAATTTGTGGAACCTGATTGGAATTTCCAAATGAGGTCTTTGATCAACATCTACATTGCTCTTTGTCTGGGACGTCAATGAATTGTCTTGTATTATAAACTTGAGCATCTAGTGAAAAGAATGTCTGCTCCATCATCTTCCTCCCTCCCCACTGGCCTCTCTCTCTTTGCCCCTTCCGTCAATATCCACCCCCTTACCCTGCAACTGTCTCTCGCTCCCTAAGATTTAGACAATAGACAATAGGTGCAGGAGTAGGCCATTCGGCCCTTCGAGCCAGCACCACCATTCAATGTGATCATGTTTGATCATCCACAATCAGTACCCCGTTCCTGCCTTCTCCCCATATCCCCTGACTGCTATCTTCAGTTGTGGCTCTTTACCATGGGCCTGTGCAGGTAGGTATCGTTGCTGTAGATAGATAGATAGATAGCCTTTTATTGTCATTCAGACCGAAGTCTGAACGAAATTGCAGCAGTCATACATATAATACAATACAATAAAACAACGATAAACACATATTAACATCCACCACAGTGAGTCCACCCAGCATCTCCTCACTGTGATGGAGGCAAAAGTCTTAGGTCTGCAGTCTCTTCCCTCCTCTTCTCCCTCTGCGCTGGGCGATACCCCCCCCGGGCGATGTTAAGAACAGTCCCGCTGCTCAAACACCGCGGCCCGGGGTGGTTGAAGCTGCCGCCCACCAGTCCTGCAAACACAGCCGCTGGCCCGTGGCCGAACCCCGGACTCAGGCCACCAGGCTCTGTTGCACAAACATGGGAAGATCAGAGACAAGCTAGGTGTTGATATATCAGCGTACCGACATGGAGTGCTGTGGAACAACCCTTGCAAGTACTTGATAAAGCACAGTAATTAATCATTTGTCACATTTACTGTCCATGGCCTCAATGAATCAGACAAATCAGAGCAAGTGGGAGCTCAGGTGATGGAGGAGATATTTCACTGATGATCTAGAAAAGATTCGTCAGCTTGCCGGCAGATTCCAAAATCCAATCACTTGCAATTCTTTCTATATCTAATCCAAGTCACTTTGCTGTTGTGAAGCTTTCAAACTTTCCATTCTCGTTGTTATTATTAAGGTGCTGTCCGATTCACCTCTATCCCATTGCACACATTGGACTCTGGTCTCTGGAACTGGTGGGCTAGAACGCTGACAACATAGAAACATAGAAATTAGGTGCAGGAGTAGGCCATTCGGCCCTTCGAGCCTGCACCGTCATTCAATATGATCATGGCTGATCATCCAACTCAGTATCCCGTACCTGCCTTCTCTCCATACCCCCTGATCCCTTTAGCCACCAGGGCCACATCTAACTCCCTCTTAAATATAGCCAATGAACTGTGTGGCCTCAACTACATTCTGTGGCAGAGAATTCCACAGATTCACCACTCTCTGTGTGAAAAATGTTTTTCTCGTCTCGGTCCTAAAATACTTACCTCTTATCCTTAAACTGTGACCCCTTGTTCTGGACTTCCCCAACATCGGGAACAATCTTCCTGCATCTAGCCTGTCCAACCCCTTAAGAATTTTGTACGTTTCTATAAGATCCCCCCTCAATCTCCTAAATTCTAGCGAGTACAAGCCGAGTCTATCCAGTCTTTCTTCAAATGAAAGTCCTGACATTCCAGAAATCAGTCTGGTGAACCTTCTCTGTACTCCCTCTAGGGCAAGAATGTCTTTCCTCAGATTAGGAGACCAAAACTGTACGCAATACTCCAGGTGTGGTCTCACCAAGACCCTGCACTCTGTAACCTCCCCGTTGCTCTACCTATTGTACTTGAGTTTGGATTGATTGTATTTATGTCTGGTATTATCTGGCTTTGGATTACATGCAAAACAAAGCTGTTTACTGTGTCTTGATACACATGTGTGGCACGGTGGCGCAGTGGTAGAGTTGCTGCCTCAAAGCGCCAGAGATCCAGGTTCGATCCCGACTACGGGTGCATACGGGTCAGTATGGAGTGATCAATTACGTCTCCGCTGTCATGCTGTGAAAACAGAGAGGAAGAGACGGGGTTTCTATCCACAGGCCATCAGGACTGTAAACTGTTCAAGAAGGAACTGCAGATGCTGGAAAATCGAAGGTACACAAAATTGCTGGAGAAACTCAGCGGGTGCAGCAGCATCTATGGAGCGAGGGAAATAGGCGACGTTTCGGGCCGAAACCCTTCTTCAGGACTGTAAACTCTTATCTCACCAGGGACTCATTTACTGTTGTGTTGTGCCTTTTGTAAAACATTATTTTCTAACATGTAAATACTGATTCTGTTCTGTTCTGTTCTGTTGTTTTTGCACAATCTGCGGGCATTGCCACTTTCATTTCACTGCACATCTTGTATGTATGCGTGACAAATAAAGTTGACTTGACTTGACTTGACATGAGGTAGGTAATGGGGAACGTTTGCAGGAGCCAACAGCGTTTCAAATCGCCTAAAACAAAATCGGAAAAAACTGGGAAAAACTCAGCTGAGCTTGGAACGTCCGTGGAAATGGAAATAGTCAATGTTTGATGTCGGATCAAAGACTCAAAATGCTGACGGTTCCTCCCGCCACAGAGATACAGTGCCCTGCTGAGTTTCTTCTGCTTTGGTTTGTTTTTGTTTCAGATTTCCAGCTACCCTGTACTGCAGTTTCATTTTCCTTTACAAGTGGCCAAAATCCCCCCAGGGTTAAGCCAGAGGTAAAAGTAATTGAAAGACCTTGCCATTGAATCTTTTGCTATGATTGTGGCGTTGCTTTTAGGGATGGCTAGAATTTCCCTCCTAGCTCGAGCAGGTGCAAATACATTTTTCTTAAAGTCACAGTACACTGAATTTATTTTTGGAGTTTAAAATGAGGGAGTGTGAATGAGGCGAAATGAGCAGCCCCTGCGCAGTTGGGAGCTATGGGTGAGTGGTGGAATATTGCATTGGGTGAACGGGTGAGTGGTGGAATATTGCATTGGGTGAATGGGTGAGTGGTGGAATATTGCATTGGAGGATTGGGTGAGTGGTGGAATATTGCGTTGGAGGATTGGGGTGATGTGGTGGAATATTGCGTTGGAGGATTGGGTGAGTGGTGGAATATTGCATTGGAGCATTGGGTGAGTGGTGGAATATTGCATTGGAGGATTGGGTGAGTGGTGGAATATTGCGTTGGAGGATTGGGTGAGTGGTGGAATATTGCATTAGGGAACGGGTGAGTGGTGGAATATTGCATTGGGGAAACGGGTGAGTGGTGGAATATTGCATTGGAGGATTGGGTGAGTGGTGGAATATTGCATTAGGGAACGGGTGAGTGGTGGAATATTGCATTGGGGGAACGGGTGAGTGGTGGAATATTGCGTTGGGTAAACGAGGCCCAATGGGTCCCACTTGGTCTAGTATATATATATATATATATATATTAATAATATGATCAATGTAGGGATGTTTTCCTCGTTGCATGACCATGACTCTTGAAGTTATGAACTTTCTTGCAGCTGTAACATTGAGGACAGGTTCACACACACACCAGTGCAGTGCATGTTTATTTGTGTGATGGACTCTTGCACCAAGGTGTTGCCACAACCCATCCCACTAAAGCACCATTAAGGAACGAGCTGGCAGAAGAGGTAGCTGGGGCTGGGACTATCCCAACATTTAAGAAGCAGTTATTCAGGTACATGGATAGGACACATTCGGAGGGATATGGACCAAACGCAGGCAGGTGGGACTAGTGCAGCTGGGACATTGTTGGCTGGTGTGGGCAAGTTTCCACGCTGTATCACTCTATGACTATGACATTAGCTCAAGGGGAGTGACAGCACATTACGTCCCAAAGGCTGCAGCATTGCCTCTTTCTACACAGTCACTGCCAACAGATTTGTTATCCAGATGGGTTCTCCCTGTAATCTGTAGGTTAGACACTAATTCAAGATAATACCTCTCCACCTTCCATTACGCCTTCAGGTTTTGTTAATGATTTCCAGCCTTGTTGTGCTGAGAAATATATTTGGTCATGATTAATAACAATATTGCTGCCAACAGGAAAATGATTAAGATTGTTTTCATATAATTGCAAGTAAATGCACTGATCTAGTCTTATCTCTTAAACATGCCGCTGGTTTTCACAGTGCAGTGTTTGTCGGCACTGGGCCTGTACTCGCTGGAATTTAGAAGGATGAGGGGAGGAACTCATTGAAACTTACCGAATAGTGAAAGGCCTGGATAGAGTGGATGTGGAGAGGATGTGTCCATCAGTGGGAGATTTTAACACCAGAGGGTCCACAGTCTCAGTGTAAAAGGACGTTCCTTTAGAATGGAGGTCAATAGGGTTTTCATTATTCAGAGGGTGGTGAATCTGAGGAATTCATTGCCACAGTCGGCTGTGGAGGCCAAGTCAATGGATCCTTTAAAAAATCAATAATTTTTACACTCATTGTAAACATTGTGCAATTCTTGAACCAATGGTCTATTTTTCGATGTGGCTTTCTGTTGCTATGGATATGTGACAACCCAAAACTATAAAGGGTTAAACAAATAAGCAACCTTGCTTGTACGACCATAGATTGTGGGAGGAGATAACTGATCACAGATATCATCTGAAGACTCCAGTTATACCACAGAATCCTCGTTGTTCATTTGAAACAACATATAAGAATCTTATACCTAAAAGAAAATTAGAAAGAGATTTATGATTTTTAAACACTGAATATCTTCCATTCCGTTTCAAATTCCTTTCTTGAGGTGAACGCCAACTCGAAATATCAAAGAACACCGTTCCTTATTTCCCCTCAAGCTTAGCAATAGAAACATATAACATTCTTAAGGGATTGGATATGCTAGATGCAGGAAAAAAATTCCACATGTTGAGTCCAGAACCAGGGGTCACAGTTTAAGAATAAGGGCTGATCATCCACAATCAGTACCCCATTCCTGCTTTCTCCCCATATCCATTGATTCCGTTTTCCCTAAGAGCTAAATCTAACTCTCTCTTGAAAACATCCAGTGAATTGGCCTCCACTGTCATCTGTGGCAGAGAATTCCACAGACTCACAACTCTCTCTCTGGGTGAAAATGTTTTTCTTCATCTAGGTCCTAAATGGCTGACCCATTTTATTCTTAAACTGTGACCCCTGGTTCTGGACTCCCCCAACATCGGGAACATTTTTCCTGCAGTGGAATGCCCACCTGTAAATTTTAAAAATGTCCAATGTTAAAATATTCTTGGGCATATTTTGATATTTTGATTTACCCTTTACATATCAAATACATCATTCAGCAAACATTCACAGTACACATCAGACATGTTTTAAAGTATTGATTTGAGCTTGTACCTCTATCTGTAATCTTTAGGTACCCTCATAGTCAAGGTGAGTGTATTACCATGTATACAAGTACACTGAAGTAGATGGACAAAGAAGAAGGATCTGACCCGAAATGTCACCTATCCATGTTCTCCATCCCTCCCCCACCCTAGTTCTCTGACCAGTCCGACTGTCCTCCTGATTAAAGTTTATCTCTGTCTCCATTGTTGTTACCTTCGCCCAGCGAACAATGATCTAATCTACGTTTTCCTTGACCTTCGTCCGTTTTGATGCCTCGTTTTCACACCTTACCCTTCCTTATCTCTGTTTCCCCCTCTCCCATGACTCTCAGTCTGAAGAAGGGTCTCGACCCATTCCTTCTCTGCAGAGATGCTGCCTGACCCACTGAGTTACTCAAGTTCAATTTCAAGTGAGTTTATTGTCATGTGTCCCTGATAGGACAATGAAATTCTTGCTTTGATTCAGCACACAGAACATAGTAGGCATTGACTACAAAAACACTCTGTGTCTATCAACAAAAGTCTTGCTTGTGTGCCACGAGGCTTAATCTTGTTCCTGATTCAACTGGTTGCAAACAAGACGTGGCTCACATCTATTGTTCAAAATAATAAGATGAGGAATATTCATAGGTCAATTTATCAAATCTAACCTTCTGTTTTTCAATGTGGAAAGATAATCTGATTGCACCTTCAACAAGCTGATGAAGCAAAGCGATTTAAAAATCTGTTAAGTGCCAAAGAAATCTCCCAGTTAACAATGCATTTGAACAAATTATGCAGAATGATGGCCCTTCAATATCTCTGGCCCTCCCTCTGGAGCCACTCCAACAAAAACCAATGATTCGAAACCATGATTGAAATGAGCTGAATATAGTTTATGTTTAAGTTAAGTGCAGCAACATTACTAAATAAACCTATTAGAAGTTAAAACATCAAGCAACGTGTTTATCTTTTGTCAATGAGAATAATACCTGAGCTGAAGGTTAATGCCACTAACAAAGCAGCATTTCTCCACAGTAATATTCACCGCTAGTTTCACGGACGTGCTGGGGCCTTTGTGTGTCATTCAGAGACAGGTGCCATTAATATTACCCCCTGCTATTGATAAAGAGCCAAAACCTGCTCTTAGCAAAGAGCCTCCTGCATGCATCACTAACCTCTCTGCTAAGTAACAATTTGCCTTATGCTGAATTACATTTGCTGACTTGCTATCCAAAGCAATCCTGATCCTAAAAGCTATTCATATGTTATGCTTTCTTACAGGATTGCAGCCCATTCAGCCCGTCAAGTCTAAGCTGGCTTTCACAGCAGTCCAATCAATCTCTTTCTTCTACCTTATTCCCCTGGCTCACCGGCTCCATCTCGATTTCTCTATCACTTATCTGCTTATTTCCTATTTGGGTCTGCACGGTGGGTCAGCGGGTAGAGCTGCTGCCTCACAGCGCCAGAGACCCGGGTTCGATCCCGTGTACGGGCGCTGTCTGTATGGAGTTTGCACATTCTCCCTGTGATTGCGTGGGTTTTCTCCAGGAGCTCCGGTTTCCTCCCACACTCCAAAGACGTGCAGGTGTGTAGGTTAATTGGCTTTGGTAAAATTGTAAATTGTCCCTAGTGTGTGTCGGGTGGTGTTAGTGAGCGGCGCGGACTCGGTGGAGTGAAGGGCCTGTTCTAAACTAAACTAAACTTAACCTACATTTACAATCATACACAGTTGCCCATCAATAGTCCCTGCACATTCAACACCAATTCCCTACTTTTCCAGTGAGGGTATTTTGATATAATCCTCGGGATATAATTCAGATTTATTGGCCTTTGTTGCTACCTTTCTTCATTAATGTGTCTGAATCACAAAGTTTCACTATTGTTCTATGCTATTGCACATCTAAATGATTAGGAGTAGAAACAGAAAATGGTGGAAACACTCTGCAGGTCAGGCAGCATCTGTGGGAAGAGACTTTTCATATAACTCATCACCCACACCAAATCCTGGCATCACATCACTCCAGTCCTCAAACAACTTCACTGGCTTCCCATCTCCCACCGGATCAACTACAAAATCCTGGTCCTCACCTACAAAGCCCTCCACCATCTGGCCCCCCCCCCATATCTCACTGACCTCCTCTCCCCCTACCAACCCTCACGGTCCCTCAGATCCACATCAGCCGGTCTCCTCTCCATCCACAAGCCCAACCTCCGCAGCTTTGGGGACAGAGCCTTCTCCAGGGCAGCTCCCAGGCTCTGGAACTCCCTCCCCCAACTGATCCGCAATTCCGTGTCCCTCACCATCTTCCAGTCCCGCCTCAAGACCCATCTCTTCACCTCTGCCTATCCTTAGCCCCACGTTCCCCTCCCTTTTCATCTGTGCATTAATTGCCTCATATTGTGTTTTGTATTGAATTCTGTCTTTACTTTGTGTACTAGTCATGTCTCTACTATTTATTTCATTCCCCTTACATGTTTTTCCTCTACCTGCTAAATTTTTGTAAGGTGTCCTTGAGACTCTTGAAAGGCGCCCATAAATAAAATTTATTATTATTATTATTATATGTAAGTCTGCTCGTCAGAGCTGGGAATAAGATCTCAGTTCGTTCTCAGTGTCAACCAAGGTGGGGGAAGGATGGAGAGAACAGAGGGAATCATTTTGAATGGATGAGCCAAATGGGTTAATGAGGTAGTGTGTGGGAAGGAACTGCAGATGCTGGTTTAAACCGAATATAGACACAAAAAGCTGGAGTAACTCAGCGGGACAGGCAGCATCCCTGGAGAGAAGAAATGGGTGACGTTTCGGGGCAAGACCCGAAATCTCCAGAGATGCTGCCTGTCCCGCTGAGTTACTCCAGCTTTTTGTGTCAATCTAGAGTTGATGAGGTAATTGGAGACAGATGAACCTGCTCTACAGGTCAGTCCAAGATCACAGGTAGACGCTTTGCCAAAGATTGTGGTTTCAGAAACAGGCAGAAAGAAATAGTGAACCACTTGGGGCTCTAGTTGGAGAATATAATATTCAGATTGGAAATAGTTAAGAAACTTTATCATCCACTTTCTAGAACCGCACATCCATCACTTTGTTAGCAATGAGTGGCTGAGGATCCTTTGCTGCTGCAGTTGGACTGACAATAGACAATAGATGCAGGAGGAGGCCATTCGGCCCTTTGAGCCAGCACCGCCATTCAATGTGATCATGGCTGATCATCCACAATCAATACCCCGTTCCTGCCTTCTCCCCATATCCCCTAACTCCGCTATCTTTAAGAGCCGTATCTAGCTCAAACTGAAACTGTCCGCACACCTTCCGTGCAAACATCCCGTGGATTTAATCGGGTGAGAGTTCAATGTCTTCTTCTTGCGTACGGCGTGCACAGTCTAAAGTTGCAAGACAACTTGTTCTGTTTGATCTTCTGTTTGTGCACGCCAGGTTGATTGCATTCGTTGAAACAGGGTGGACCACGTGAAGGTTGCAATCTCACACCCCTAAGTTCAATGTGTTTACCAGGACCACTGTGAACATTGTATGGCCGTGCAGGCTCGAAGGGTCAAACGGTCTACTCCTGCACCTAGTTTCTATGTTTCTATATTTCCATGCCACAGAGTGATACAGCATGGAAACAGGCCCTTCTGCCCCAAATTCCCACATCGGCCAACATGTCCCATCTACACTAGTCCCACCTGCCCGCGCTTGGCCCATATCCATCCAATCCTGTCCTGTCTATGTACCTGTCTCAATGTTTCTTAAACGTTGCATAGATCGGCCATCATTTGGAGTTCACTGTCCAAGTGGACATCATTCCTAGCTTTCATTCAATCTAAGATGCCCCACCAGGAAGATGGTCTCCTGAATTACACGTGAAGAGAAACCTGGAGATCAGAAGGAAAACCGTGACGGGAGGAGATGAGTGAGAAACTAACGAGCAAGTCCACAAGATTGGAGATATAAATCTGCAAGATGAAATAACGGGACAATGCAAGTAATATTTCGACTATTTCTCTGGGAAAGTGGAGGTTCCTGACAATCCACCGTTTATTCTCCTCCCTGACGGCTCCTTGCATTGAACTGCTTTCTGGGAACTTCCAGAAGCCCGACCGATAGGTCGGACAAGAAAAGGAGAGGAGATTTATTTCCCTTAACAGCTGCAATATTTACTATTTAAATTTATTCAACTAGTAACAAGAGACATGAGTTCAAATTCTACCTTGGCTGCAGGGAAATTCAAATACATCTCAGACTAATAAACCTGGAAACAGTAATGGTAAATATTAGCATTTGCTGATTGTTGCTGCAACCTGCACTGCGCCACTGATAACCCTTTGGGAAGAATATGTACTTCTTGAAGTAGCATCACCATCCGATCAACAACAACCTGGTCACATTGAAAGAATAAGGAAGATACGAACAGCTGGAGTAACTCAGCGGGACAGGCAGCATCTCTGGAGAGAAGGAATGGGTGACGTTTCGGGTCGAGACCCTTCTTCAGACTGGTTAGAGATAAAGGAAACGAGATATATAGATGGTGATGTAGAGTGATAAAGAACAATGAATGAAAGATATGCAAAAAGGTTATGATGATAAAGATATATTCTGACCTTCCCAGTGAATGAAATCTGATTTGGGTATTAGAATTCTGGATCAACTGAAATAGGGAGTTAAATAGGATGCAAAAACACAAGAACCAAAGGTCTTAGTACCTTTGTACCCAATGATGACCCCTTTTCCCGTCTCCAACGCACCCCCTCCTCGTGGAACCCCCCTCGTAACGTCCCGGCTCTGGAACTCTTTATCCAGAACTGCCGCCGCGACGTCAACCGCCTCAACTTCTCAACTCCCCTGTCTCACTCCAATCTCTCCCCCCCTGAACACACTGCCATTGAATCACTCCGCAACAACCCAGATTGGGTCATCAAACCAGCCGACAAGGGAGGTGCCATGGTAGTCTGGCGCGTCGATCTCTACAAAGCTGAGGCCACGCGCCAACTCTCGGACACCTCCTCCTACTTACCCCTGGACCATGACCCCACTGACGAGCACCAGGCCACCATATCTAGCACCATCACCGACTTCATCAATTCCCACGCCCTCCTGACCAAGCTTCCAACCTCATCGTTCCCCAGCCCCGCACGGCCCGTTTTTACCTTCTCTCCAAAATCCACAAACCCGGCTCTACCGGCAGACCCATTGTCTCTGCCTGTTCGTGCCCCACCGAACTCATCTCCACATACCTTGACTCCATCCTATCACCCTTGGTTAAATCCCTCCCTACCTATGTTCAAGACACCTCAGACACTCTCCGTCGTCTCCGCGCATTCAATTCTCTAGGCCCTCACCCCCTCATCTTCACCATGGACGTCCAGTCACTCTACACCTCCATCCCCCACCAGGATGGTCTCAAAGCCCTCCGGTTCTTCCTCGACCAGAGAAGCAACCTATACCCAGCCACTGACACTCTCCTCCGCCTAGCGGAGTTGGTCCTTACCCTCAATAACTTCACGTTCGACTCCTCCCATTTCCTCCAAATACAAGGCGTAGCTATGGGCACACGCATGGGCCCCAGCTATGCCTGCCTATTTGTCAGGTACGTTGAACAATCCCTGTTCAATACGTACCAGGGCCCCATCCCCGACCTCTACCTCCGTTACATTGACGACTGCTTTGGGGCCACCTCCTGCACCTACACACAACTGACTGACTTCATCCACTTCACCACCAACTTCCATCCGGCACTCCAATACACCTGGACCATTTCCGACACTTCCCTACCATTCCTTGACCTCACCATCTCCATCGCAGGGGACAGACTCCTGACCGACATACACTATAAACCCACTTACTCCCATGGCTATCTGGACTACACGTCTTCCCACACTGCCCCCCTGTAAAGACTCCATCCCCTACTCCCAATTCCTCCGCCTACGCCGCATCTGCTCCCAGGATGAGGCGTTCCACAACAGGGCATCGGAAATGTCCTCGTTCTTCAGGGAACGGGGATTCCCCTCCGCCACCATGCTCTCACAACAAGGGCAGAGTCCCCCTAGTCCTCACCTTTCACCCCACCAGCCGGCAAATACAACACATAATCCTCCGCCATTTCCGCCACATCCAACGTGACCCCACCACTCGCCACATCTTCCCATCTCCCCCCATGTCTGCCTTCCGCAAAGACCGCTCCCTCCGCAACTCCCTTGTCAATTCTTCCCTTCCCTCCCGTACCACCCCCTCCCCGGGCACTTTCCGTTGCAACCGCAAGAAATGCAACACCTGTCCCTTCACCTCCCCCCTCGACTCCATTCAAGGACCCAAGCAGTCGTTCCAGGTGCGACAAAGGTTCACCTGTATCTCCTCCAACCTCATCTACTGCATCCGCTGCTCTAGATGTCAGCTGATTTTCATCGGGGTGACTAAGCGGAGGTTGGGCGATCGTTTCACCGAACACCTCCGCTCAGTCCGCAATAACCTACCTGAACTCCCGGTGGCTCAGCACTTCAACTCCCCCTCCCATTCCCAATCCGACCTCTCTGTCCTGGGTCTCCTCCATTGCCAGAGTGAGCAACACCAGAAATTGGAAGAACAGCACCTCATATTCCGCCTGGGTTGCTTGCGTCCGGATGGCATGAACATTGAATTCTCCCAATTTTGAACATTGAATCCTCCCAAGAGACTCTGTGCATCTACCCGATCTATTCCTCTCATTATTTTGTATACCTCTAATAGATCTCCCCTCATTCTCCTGCACTCCATGGAATAGAGACCCAGCCTACTCAACCTCCCCCTGTAGCTCATACCCTCTAGTCCTGGCAACATCCTCGTAAACCGTTTCTGAACTCTTTGAAGCTTGACAATATCTTACCTATAACACGGTGCCCAGAACTGAACTCAATATTCAAAATGCGGTCTCACCAACGTCTTATACAACTGCAACATGACCTCCCAACTTCTAGACTCAATACTCTGACTGATGAAGGCCAAAGTGCCAAAAGCCTTTTGGACCACCTTATCCACCTGTGACTCGACCTTCAAGGAACCATGCACCTGTACTCCTAGATCCCTCTGCTCTACAACACTACCCAGAGGCCTACCATTCACTGTGTAGGTCGGGCCCTTGTTCGACGTTCCAAAATGCAACACCTCACATTCTCTGCATTAAATTCTATCAACCATTCCTCCGCCTACCTGGCCAATTGATCCAGATCCTGCTGCAATCGCTCACAACCATCTTCATTATCTGCAAAACCACTCACTTTAGTTTGGAGATACAACGCAGAAGCAGGCCCTTCGGCCCACCGAGTCCGTGCCCCGTTGACTAGCACTATCCTACACACATTAGGGACAATTTACAATTTTTTAGCAAAGCCAATTTACCTGCAGTGGAGTGTGGGAGGAAACCGGAGCACCTGGAGAAAACCCACGCAGGTCACGGGGAGAACGTACAAACTCCGTACAGACAGCACCCGTAGTCAGGATCGAACCAGGGTCTCTGGCGCTGTGAGGCAGCAACTCTACCGCTGCATGGTATCAGAAGGGAATTGGGAATTGGTGTCCATGGGCAAGCAATTCCCACTCACACTGGAAAGAAACATTGGCAAGGATTTGAAAAATGCTCAGATCTCAGAAACGCATTTTTTCATAAACCATATCTCACGTTGGATTGAAAAAACGTTGCAGGTTGTTGAAGATAAAATCACTTGTGACAAGGCTAATAAATTGTACACAGAACCATATCACATGAATTGAAGATGAGAACTTGGTGGAATACTGATGTGGATTCTCAATGGATGAATTTAGCCCATGTATTGTGTGAGAGGAAGAGAAGCTTTGGGTAATGTTCGGGTGCAGTGATGTTTGAAGTAAATGACCAAGTGTAATTGAAGAACAGTTGACTCTACCCAAAGCCTCAAGGTACAGTTAACCTTGGTAAGGGCTGCTGCTTTCACCCCACATGTCACTTTGATACGCAGATAATGCTGAATATTTCCACAGCACACTGCCTCTCGGATTTCCTTTGAAACACGCGTACACTTTGTTTTAACCTCAGGGGTTTTCGATGAATGTTAATGCCAATTAACGGTGCTTCACAATATCAATGCCGGCTTAGTGAATGTCCTTGAACTATTAAAGCCTTCGACATTCTTTAAAGAAGAAAACCGGCACCATTAAAATCCAGCCTGCTGTTTGAATATGTATTTCCCACCCACTATTCACAGTGCAACTCCACTCCTGAATACAGATTGTGAAGGGAAGCCTGCATGAGAGAGTAATCTAATCCATCAAACTCCTTCTCACAGGTATTCAAACTACATCAAAGCACCCACCTCCATTTACAGCCATCATTTATCTTCTGCATCAGATACTTTACCACAAATACATAGCGCACCTTTGAATAAAATGTACAAATTCAATGCAAGTCACTAGTATCAGATGCACTTTTTAGTTGCAACAAGTCAGTGACTGTGTGGTTCAATGGGACATTCAGTAGAGATACCTCCTGGTGCTGTCAGAGTGAACCCTGGATATTGGGCTGGTACCACCATGAGACTAGGCACTAGACCAGTGGTTCCCAACCTTTTTTTGGCCATGCCCCACCTAATCACCTCTAAAATCCTGATGCCCCCCCCCCCCCCCATGTGGTGATATATAATTCTTATCATTTAAAAAGTGAACTCCGTTTCAGCTGAAGAAGCTTAAAACGCCAATACCTTGGTTTAAACAAGCTTCAAAAGAACACGGCATCCATGAAAAAGACAAATGAAATAAACAAAAGAGAGTTAAAGTTCTGAGCAAGAAATTACTAAAAATTTGTTAAAAAAAGGAAAAAAACATTAGGTGGTATTAAAATAATAATAATGATAAATATGATCATAAAATAGTATTCACAGGTAATAAAGAGAGAGAAAATTTCTATATTAGAATATTGAAATATTTGTGGATTGTCTCATACGAAAAATCGAAAATTTGGACCCAGACCTCCTCAGTCGCGCTCAATTGCCCCCCTGTGGGGTGTACACCCCACGTTGGGAACCACTGCACTAGACCAGGGGTTGTTGAAACTGACTTGTAGATGATAGTGTCGTCGGGAACTGCAGATGTTGGTTTACACTGAAGATAGACACCACCAAAGTAGAAACATAGAAAAATAGGCGCAGGAGTAGAGGCCATTCGGCCCTTCGAGTCAGCACCGCCATTCAATATCATCATGGCTGATCATCCCGTTCCTGCTTTTTCCCACCAAAAGCTGGAGTAACTCAGCGGGTCAGGCAGCATCTCTAGAGAAAAGGAATGGATGACACTTCGGGTCGAGACCCTTCTTCAGACAGAGAGTGAGGGAGGAGGGGAACGAGAGATAGAGACGGTGATGTAGAGAGTTATAGAACTAATGAATGAAGGAAATGCAAAAAAGTAACGCTGATCAAGGAAGCAGGCCATAGTTAGCGGTGGGCTAGGTGAAAACCAGTTACAGACAATGAAACTCACCAGGACCACAGTGAAACTAGTCGTTGACTAGAGTGGGGGAGTGGTGGAAAGAGAAGGGATGCAAGGGTTACTTGAAGTTAGAGAAAACAATTTTCATACCGCTGGGCTGTAAGCTGCCCAAGATGCAGATGGAAGTGTTAGTCTGCAACCATGAAGGCCGAAGGAGGTTCTCAACTTGAGAAGTCCCCCAAACATGTTCTCCACAGATGCTGCCTGACCCGCTGAGTTACTCCAGCACTCTGTGAAACGTCACCTATCCATGTTCTCCACAGATGCTGCCTGACCTACTGAGTTACTACAGCACTCTGTGAAACGTCACCTATCCATGTTCTCCACAGATGCTGCCTGACCCGCTGAGTTACTCCAGCACTCTGAGTCTATCTTGCGGATATAAACGACCATGGGATGAAGGAAGTTGAGGCTGAACTGGACGAGTTGAAGGTAACAAAGTGTGATGAACACATGTGGAACAAGGGTGATGCAGGAACGAGCAGGAAGGGATATTGTAGAACGTGAGTTTAGTTTAGTTTAGTTTAGTTTAGAGATACAAAATGGCAACGGCCCCTTCAGCACACTGAGTCCACGCTGACCATTGACCTGACACGGGCATCACGGGCAATCTTACCGCGGCCAATTACACTACAAAACCGCTCGTCTTTAAGATGTGGGAGGAAACCGGAGCAACCGGTGAAAACCCACGCAGTCACAGGGAGAACATACAGACTCCACACAGACAGCAGCCCAGGTCAGGATCGAACCCAGGTCTCTGGCGTGCAGTGCTGTGAGAGGTTCTCTACTGGGTGGCCATGGTGGCGCAGCGGTATGCTTCCTTACAGCACCAGGGGCCTGACTGCGGGTGCTGTCTGTACGGAGTTTGCACGTTCTCCCCGTGACCTGCGTGGGTTTTCACCGAGATCTTCGGTTTCCTCCCACACTCCAAAGACGTACAGGTGTGTAGGTTCATTGTCTTGGTGTAAATGTAAAATTGTCCCTAGTGTGTGTAGGGTAGTGTTAACATGCGGGGATCGCTGGTCAGTGTGGATTAGGTGGGCCGAAGGGCCTGTTTCTGTCCTGAGGATTACATGCCACTGTTACCTCTACACCCCCCCACCCCCCACCCCCCGATATGATTGAAACACTCTATAGGTAGCTTTGTGGTCAGTCACTGTTAACTTGGAAAGAGCTAAAGCCGTCAAGAGAATCTTTGCTTGCACAGGATCATTAACTCAACATCTAACTTCCTGTTGGCAAACAATACAATACTTTTCTTCACCCTGACTGGGTTTTATCTTTAATTCAGCTTAGTTTTCCAACCAAACGATTGTTGTGAATATCTAGAGTGAGCTGGAAACAAAACCAGTTTGTCTTTGTGATCGAGTTTCCTTCCTCAGTGCACCAGAACTTCTACGTTAATGGATCATGGTTGTTCCAGACCACTGCAAGCACTAAGATTGTCTGTTTGGAAGCACAATGGACTGAACTCCCCGACTTAAGATTCAGATTCAGATTCAATTTTAATTGTCATTGTCAGTGTACAGTACAGAGACAACAAAATGCATTTAGCATCTCCCTGGAAGAGCGACATAGCAAACGATTTGAATAAATAATAATAAGTGTCCGGGGGAGGGGGTGGTGATTGGCAGTCACCGAGGTACGTTGTTGAGTAGAGTGACAGCCGCCGGAAAGAAGCTGTTCCTCGACCTGCTGGTTCGGCAACGGAGAGACCTGTAGCGCCTCCCGGATGGTAGGAGGGTAAACAGTCCATGGTTGGGGTGAGAGCAGTCCTTGGCGATGCTGAGCGCCCTCCGCAGACAGCGCTTGCTTTGGACAGACTCAATGGAGGGGAGTGAGGAACCGGTGATGCGTTGGGCAATTTTCACCACCCTCTGCAGTGCCTTCCGGTCGGAGACAGAGCAGTTGCCATACCATACTGTGATGCAGTTGGTAAGGATGCTCTCGATGGTGCAGCGGTAGAAGTTCACCAGGATCTGAGGAGACAGATGGACCTTCTTCAGTCTCCTCAGGAAGAAGAGACGCTGATGAGCTTTCTTGAATTAGAAAACAAAATTAAAACAAGATAGAAACTTCAACGTGAAACATCCAGTAAAAACCTGGATCTAAATATTTCTCTTCTCTTTGGTGAGAAGGCATTGATTAAAAATGGAACGCTTGCAAAAAGAAACTTCTTGCCAACTTATTAATGCTTTTACGGGCCTGTCCCACTTACGCAACTTTTTCAGCGACATGTTGCCAAGAGTTGCCTGCATGCCTGGGTTTCAACAACTAAGTTACAGAGATAGGTTGAACAAGTTAGGTCTTTATTCTCTGGAGCGCAGAAGGTTAAGGAGGGACTTCTTTACATGAGGGGGAACTTCTTTACTCAGAGAGTGGTAGCGGTGTGGAATGAGCTTCCAGTGGAAGTGGTGGAGGCGGGTTCGTTGGTATCATTTAAAAATAAATTGGATAGGCATATGGATGAGAAGGGAATGGAGGGTTATGGTATGAGTGCAGGCAGGTGGGACTAAGGGAAAAAAAGTTGTTTGGCACGGACTTGTAGGGCCGAGATGGCCTGTTTCCGTGCTGTAATTGTTATATGGTTATATGGTATGGTCGTGAGTCGTCTCCTCAGTCGTCCAAAGAGTCGGAGCATCTTTCTGGTCGCCGCTGGATTTTCAACATGTTGAAAATTATCGCAACAGCCTATGACGGGTGTCAGCAGTCGCCGAAAAGGTTGCGTAAGTGGGACAAGCCCATTAAGATGCCTTTGACACCCAATCCTAGTGCCACGTGCAAACTCAAAGTCAAAGTGACAATTTGTCCACACATCTGAGTGAATCCTGCACTCGCTTTGGTATTCTCACCAACTGCTTGAGGCATGTGTATTAACAGCTGACACTTCCACGCCTCATGGCTTCCCTTCTTTGACACTTCTGGGAGTTTATTCCAGTGCAGGGGTCCATTAAAGCATGTCAACAGGTCAAAATAAATGTCCTGAAGATAGACACAGAGTGCTGGAGTAACTCAGTGGCTCAGGCAGCATCTGTGGAGAACATGGATAGGTGACGTTTCACAGAGTGCTGGAGTAACTCAGCGGGTGCAGCAGCATCTATGGAGCTAAGGAAATAGGTAACGTTTCGGGCCGAAACCCTTCCGGGTTTCGGCCCGAAACGTTGCCTATTTCCAGAAGGATTTTGGCCCGAAACGTTGCCTATTTCCTTCGCTCCATAGATGCTGCTGCACCATAACTCAGCGGGTGCACCATAACTCAGCGGGTCAGGCGGCATCTGTGGAGAACATGGATAGGTGACGTTTCACAGAGTGCTGGAGTAACTCAGCGGGTCAGGCAGCATCTGTGGAGAACATGGATAGGTGACGTTTCAGGTGGGAACCCTTTAGTTTAGTTTAGAGATACAGTGCGGAAACAGGCCCTTCGGCCCAACGAGTCCACGCTGACCAGCGATCCCTGCACGTTAACTCTATCCTACACACACTAGGGGACAATTTACATTTACACCAAGCCAATTAGCCTACAAAAACTGCACGTCTTTGGAGTGTGGGAGGAAACCGAAGATCTTGGAGAAAACCCACGCAGGTCACGGGGGGGAGGGAACGTACAAACTCCGTACAGACAGCGCCCGTGGTCAGTGATGCAGCTACCCTACTGCGATGCCACTGTGACATTCAGACCAATTGGCCAGAAGGAGTGTGTGGGGAAAATGGGTAGAAACGAGACGGCGGGAATCCATCATAAAGGGCCCGTGTCATTGAAGCTGGAACTTTCTTCAGTTTGAGTGCATCATCTCTGGCCCAGCAAGCGATTTTTGGTGAGCTCCAGCACCAGTTACACTGACCTGATGGGTCTCCATCAATGAACATCCCTTTGATCACTTCTGACTTGTTCCACTTCAGAAAGCTTCATCCTGTACAGACCAACGCAAGTTAGTGTCGACACAGAGAAAACTTAATTATAATCTAATTAATGTCCAGGTGTCAATTTGCAACAAGCAACGTCACAAGTTTTACAATGAAGCCAGATCTGTACAAGGAGATTTAATGTGGGCAAAGGCACCACACATCTCCAATAAATAGCCACTAATTTAAACTCAATCAAAATTAAAAGGCTATAACATTATTAACACAATTAGGCAAGTGTGAATTAGCATCAAAATGATTCAGATTGACTTTGGCTTTCTTCTGAGACTCCCTCCTGATTTAGCACCAAGGATGTCAATCCAGGGGAATTAGATATCAAATGGAGCACTGTGTCCATGAATATATATGAGCATGTTATTGTTATCACGGGGTGTTACAGGGAAGGAAGAAGAATTGTATTTTCCTTTCTAACATATGCTCTCTCTCCTGTCATTGTCGTTGTTACAGGTTCAATGAGTTCAGTTTATTGTCACGTGTACCGAGGTACAGTGAAAAACTTTTTGTTGCGTGCTAACCAGTCAGCGGAAGGACTATACATGATTACAATCGAGCCGTCCACAGTGTACAGATACATGATAAGGGAATAATGTGTAGTGCAAGGTAAAGCCAGCAAAGTCGGATCAAGGATAGTCCCAGGGTCTCCAATGAGGTGGATAGTAGTTCAGGACCGCTCTCTGGTTGTGGTTGGACGGTTCAGTTGCCTGAGTTTTCCCTGGATCAAAGTTTCACACCCATTCTCCATTCTTTATCTTTGATTCCACACAGATGATTGAACTTGAATCATGAGTGGTGCTATTTTGGGGGGGGGGGGGGGGGGGGGAGGGGGGGGAGGGGGTGGTTGCAATTAAATGGTTTACATTCTTCAAATGGAAAATGGTTTGCAAGATCAATACTTCAGTTTAGTTTAGTTTAGAGATACAGGGTGGAAACAAGAAAGTGGGACAGAGAATATACGACCAAACATGTCACTAACAATCTGTGAAACATCTCACAGTGTTTTAATCTACACTTGCCAGACCTCTCATGATATACTTCTACAAAATTTAGTTTAGAGATACAGGGCGGAAACAGGCCCTTCGGCCCACCGAGTCCGCACTGACCAGCGATCCCCGCACACTAACACTATCCTACACACACTAGGAACAATTTACACTAATACCAAGCCAATTAACCTCCAAACCTCAACGTCTTTGGAGTTGAAACAGTTTTAATCCACAACACCAATGCATTGTTGCATGAACATGATATAGGATGAGGGTCCTTGTTTGGTCTCCACCTCCTCACCTCTGGAATGGCTTCCATTTGTCCCTCCTCTATTCCAAGTCTGGACCGATATTTAGTTTGGGTCCTGATTGGGAATGTCCATTTTGTGTGAGATATCAGCCAGCCTCCAAAAAACAAGTTTGTTCATTAGTTCATGTGATAGGAGCAGAATTAGGCCATTTGGCCCATCGAGTCTACTCCATCATTCAATCATGGCTGATCTATCTTTCCCTCTCATCCCTAATTGTCTGCCTGTTCCCGACACCTTTGAACACGGTGGTGCAGCGGTAGAGTTGCTGCCTCACAGCGCCATAGACCCGGGTTTGATCCTGACTACGGGCGCTGTCTGTACGGAGTTTGCACGTTCTCCCCGTGACTTGCGTGGGTTTGTAAATTGTCCCTAGTGGAGGATAGTGTTAGTGTGCGGGGATCGCTGGGCGGTGCAGACTCAGTGGGCCGAAGGGCCTGTTTCCGCGCTGTATCTCTAAACTAAACTTGTTACTCTGCCTTACACGCCATAATGAACGACTGGCCTGCATTTACACACGCTTGGCGCATCCGAGTGATTTGCCATCATAGAGTCTAGCACCAGAATTAAAGGATGTCCCTTTAAGAAGATGAGGAGCAATTTATTTAGCCAGACGGTGGAGAATCTGTGGAGGCCAGGCCTGCAAGAGTTGTTCTGTCTAAAGGGCATGAGTTAACCAAGTCGGTTTTCATGCTTAGTCCAGTTATTTCATGGCTGTCGTTAATAAGTACAACTTCATTTAGTCAACTGTAAACTCTGGCTGAGGAGTAAATTGACCTCAAATCCTAGGCAGCTTTCAAACCATTTGAGTATAGGAGCAGGGAGGTTAACATAGAAACATAGAAACATAGAAAGTAGGTGCGAGAGCAGACCACCAGGTCCATCGAGCCCGCACCGCCATTCGCTCATGGCTGAACACTAAACAGACACACTTACCCACAAACAGTAGACACAAGACACAGAACACAAGACACTACCCTCCCCTTTATACCGCTATCACCCCTCTCCACCCCAAGAACCTCGTGATCTCCTGGGGGAGGCAAAAAACCGGATAAAAACCCAGGTCCAATTCGGGAAAAAAATCCGGGAAATTCCTCTCCGACCCCAATCTAGGCGATCGACACTTGTCCAGGAGATCACTCGGGTCTTACTATACTAACCATACCTAGGTCCATATCCCTGCCCTCTCCCCGTAGCCCCTTATCCCCTTGGCAGCTAAAAAACCATCTATTTTAGTCTTAAATATATTTAAAGTTTCTGCTTCCACTGCTCCCTGGGGCAGTGAATTCCATAAATTAACCACCCTCTGGGTGAAGAAGTTCTTCCTCATCTCAGTTTTAAAAGAGCCCCCCCTTATTCTGCAACTATGTCCCCTAGTTCTAGTTTCCCCGATCATTGGGAACATCCTCGGTGCATCCACCCGATCAAGGCCCCTCACGATCTTATATGTTTCAATGAGATCGCCTCTCATTCTTCTAAACTCCAAAGAGTAGAGTTCCAGCCTACTTAACCTTTCCTCATATGTCAATCCCCTCATTGCAGGAATTAATCTTGTAAACCTTCGCTGCACTGCCTCCAGGGCTAGTACATCCTTTCTTAAGTATGGACCCCAGAACTGTACACAGTATTCCAAATGTGGGTCTCACTAATACTGTGTACAGCTGCAGCAAGACCTCCGTGTTTTTATACTCAATCCCCCTAGCAATAAAGGCCAAAACTCCATTGGCCTTCCTGATTGCTTGCTGCACCTGCATACTAACTTTCAGTGATTCATGTACTAATACCCCTAGATCCCTTTGCGTTGCATTACAACGCAGCTCCTCCTCATTTAGAAAATAACTTGCCCTATCATTTTTTTTCCCAAAGTGAATGACTTCACATTTATTAGTATTAAATTTCATCTGCCAAGTTGTTGCCCACTCACCTAGCTTATCTATATCCTTTTGCAGACTCTTCCTATCCTCCTCATCCCCTATTTTTCCTCCCATTTTTGTATCGTCCGCAAATTTTGATATATTACACTTGGTTCCCTCCTCCAAATCATTTATATAAATTGTGAACAACTGGGGTCCCAGCACCGACCCTTGCGGAACCCCGCTAGTTACCGGTTGCCATCCCGAGTATGAACCATTTATCCCCACTCTCTGCTTCCTATTTGTTAGCCAATCCTCTACCCATGCTAATATATTACCCCCAATCCCATAATTTTTTATTTTTAGCAATAGTCTCTTATGTGGCACCTTGTCAAAAGCCTTTTGGAAGTCCAAGTATACCACATCCACTGGTTCCCCTTTATCCACCCGGGTTGTTTACTTCCTCAAAGAATTCGAGCAGATTCGTTAAACAGGACTTCCCCTTCACAAAACCATGTTGGTTCTGTCCGATGAAGTCATGTTTATCCAAGTGCCCCGTTAGTGTTTCTTTAATAATTGTCTCTAACATTTTACCCACCACCGATGTTAGACTAACCGGTCTATAGTTACCCGCCTTCTGTTTACTTCCTTTTTTAAATATAGGTGTTACATTGGCCATTTTCCAATCCACTGGGACCGTTCCTGCCTCCAGGGAGTTTTGGAAAATTATCACCAATGCATCCACAATCCCCACCGCTATCTCCCTCAAGACCCTTGGATGTAATCCATCAGGCCCAGGGGATTTATCCTCCTTCAGTCTCATTAATTTCCCTAATACCACCTCCTTGGTGATCTTAATAGTATTTAGCTCCTCCATTCCTACCGCCCCCTGTTTATCCAGCGTTGGAATATTTTTTGTGTCTTCTATGGTGAAGACTGATACAAAATACTCGTTTAATGCCTTTGCCATTTCCATGTTCCCCACCAACAACTCTCCAGTCTCACCCTCCAATGGACCAACGTTCACCTTAGCCACCCTTTTTCTTTTTATATAGCTATAAAAACTCTTACTATTAGTTTTTATGTTTTTCGCTAAATTCCTTTCATAGTCTATTTTCCCCGTCTTAATTAATCTCTTAGTTATTTTTTGCTGACCTTTAAATGCTTCCCAATCCTCTACCCTCCCACTATCTCTGGCTACCTTATATGCCCTTGCCTTCAGCCGAATACTATCCTTTATAGTTTTACTGAGCCATGGCTGACTGTTCTTACCCTTACCCCTTTTTTTCTTCATAGGAATAAATTTTTCTTGAAGGTTATACAGTATACCCTTAAACGTACACCACTGCTCATGTACCGTCTTATTCTTGAGTCTGCTATCCCAGTCAACTTTGATCAGCTCAGTCCTCATACCTTCATAATCCCCCTTATTTAGACTAAGCACCCTAGCCTGAGTTTCAACCTGCTCCCCTTCTATTTGAATATGGAATTCGACCATATTGTGGTCACTTGTTCCCAACGAGTCCCTAACTATGACATTTTTAATTAATCCTGCTTCATTACACAGGACCAGATCCAAGATTGCCTCCCCCCTTGTCGGTTCTGTGACATACTGTTCTAGGAACCCGTCTCTAATACATTCTATAAACTCTTCCTCTAGTCTACCCTGCCCAGTTTGGTTTGCCCAATTAATATGAAAATTGAAGTCCCCCATGATTACAGCAGTTCCCTTTTTACATGCGTCAACTATTTGCAGATTTATGTTCTGACTAACAGCGTCACAGCTATTTGGAGGTCTATAAATTACACCCACTAGTGTTTTTTTCCCCTTATTATTCTCTATCTGTACCCAAGCTGTTTCACTATCCTGATCCTTCAACGCAATATCCTTCCTCTCTATTGCCGTTATTCCCTCCCTTATTAAAAGGGCCACCCCTCCTCCCTTTCTTTCCTGTCTATCTTTCCTAATTGTCGAGTACCCCTCTATATTTAACTCCCAGTCCTGATCCCCTTGCAGCCATGTCTCCGTAATGGCCACGATATCATAACTATATATACTTAATTGCACCGTTAATTCATTTATCTTATTACGAATACTCCGTGCATTTAGATAAAGCACTTTCAGATGATTTTTACTACCCTTCCTTTCCGTTTTTGCCCCTTTTACATCTAAAGCTTTATCTTCACACATTCTGTCTCCTGTCACATTTTGACTTTCCGCTTCCCCACTGATACCCTGCTCTATTTCCTCTCCCCCTGCCGTTATTACCCCCCTTGATACCTCCCCCCCGCTACTTAGTTTAAAGACCTCTCTACTGCCCTAGTTATATGATTTGCCAGGACCCCAGTCCCAGCACCGTTCAGGTGAAGTCCGTCCTTACAGAACAGATCCCCCCTGTCCCAGTACTGGTGCCAGTGGCCCAAGAAACCAAACCCATTATTCCCACACCAGTCTTTGAGCCACGCATTTAGCTTCTTAATTTTACGTATCCTCGCCGATTTGGCCCGTGGCTCAGGTAGCAATCCGGAGATCAGTACCCTCGAGGTTCTGCTTTTTAATTTATTCCCTAACTGCTCAAACTCCTTCAGCAGATCCTCCTTCCTCGTCCTTCCTATGTCATTGGTCCCCACATGGACCACGACCACTGGATCCTCCCCCTCCCACTGCAAATTTCTCTCCAGCATCGCAGAGATATCCTTAACCCTAGCACCGGGTAGGCAACACAGCCTTCGGGACATGTTCTGCTGGCCGCAGAGAACCCTATCTACCCCCCGAATAATACTATCACCTATCACTACGGCATTTCTTCTAACTCCCCCCTCTTGAATGGCCTCCTGATCCACGGTGCTGCAGCCAGGTTGCTCATCCCTCCCACAGCCCCTGATCCCGTCCTTACATTGAGTAAGAGCCTCAGTCATGCTCGTCAGGGACAAGGGCTGTGGCTCCTGCCACATCTCCTCCTGGTTCCCCCTACCTGCCTCGCTTATGGCCACACCTTCCTTTCCTTGCTCACTGCCTACTGAATTAGTTAAACTGGTCGGTGTGACCATCCCCTGGCACAAAACATCCAGGTAATACTCCCCCTCCCTGATGTACCGCAGCGTATGAAGTTGGGTCTCCAGCTCATCAATGCGGAGCTGGAGTTCCTCTAGCCTCAAACACTTACTGCAGCTGTAGGGATCTTCTACATCAATGGTGTCGACAAATTCCCACATCTCGCAGTATTGGCACATCTCCTGACCGCCCATCTTATATAAGTAATTAACTGGTCCTATTTAAGAATCCCCTACTGTATTGATACACCCCTTATTTATATAATCCTACCTCCTATAAATGGGAAAGTACTCACCCCAGCCGTAAATTACCTACTGGGTTGGCTGTCTAGTGGTAATTCCGTCCGCTCTTCCTGTCTGGCCCACTGCTCCCTTGCAGTGCGTGGCAAACCTCTTTGCCTCTCCCAGAATCCTTAGCCTCTCAAGCGTATTGCGTGGTCTCCTCTCCTCAGCCTCCTCTCCGAAGACTCTCGAGCCAAAGGTTCTACTGCAGTTGTACAGGGTCTTGTACCACACCTGGAGTATTGCGTACAGTTTTGGTCTCCTAATCTGAGGAAAGACATTCTTGCCATAGAGGGAGTACAGAGACGGTTCACCAGACTGATTCCTGGGATGTCAGGACTGTCATATGAAGAAAGACTGGATAGACTCCGCTTGTACTCGCTAGAATTTAGAAGATTGAGGAGGGATCTTATAGAAACTTACAAAATTCTGAAGGGGTTGGACAGGCTAGATGCAGGAAGATTGTTCCCGATGTTGGGGAAGTCCAGAACAAGGGGTCATAGTTTAAGGATAAGGGGGAAATCTTTTAGGACCGAGATGAGGAAAACTTTTTTCACACAGAGAGTCGTGAATCTCTTGAATTCTCTGCCTCAGAAGGTAGTTGAGGCCAGTTCATTGGCTATATTTAAGAGGGAGTTAGATGTGGCCCTTGTGGCTAAAGGGATCAGGGGGTATGGAGAGAAGGCAGGTACAGGATACTGAGTTGGATGATCAGCCATGATCATATTGAATGACGGTGCAGGCTCGAAGGGCCGAATGGCCTACTCTTGCACCTATTTTCTATTCTATGTCTATGTCTATGTCATTGAACCAGAATGTTTCCTTGCTAAGATAGACACAAAATGCTGGAGTAACTCAGCAGGACAGGCAGCATCTCTGGAGAGAAAGAATGGGTGACGTTTCTGGTCGAGACTCTTCTTCAGACACAGAGATGACTAACTTGGTCCCTATGCGCTGTGCTCCCAACTCACCAGGGTCTGGGGGAGTGGGTGACGGACTATTAACAAGTTCTAAACAGCTCTGCTCTTGCAGGATAGCCATGATCACGATGAAGGAATCTGCTGTTTCACCATCAAAGAGTCTTGCGTTTCATTCACTGAAATAATTCATAAAGAATATAAAATATCAACAAGAAGCTGATGAAGCCGAGGGTGTTTGAACAGTTCATGCAAAGATACTGCAGACAAGTTTGCTGGTTCTAGTTTCACACTGGCAACAGTAAGAACCCTTCCAATTAGACGCTAGATGTGAATCCTGCATTGATGCTCTATTGCCCGCTGCAGGCAATCTATCAGGCTTTAAAACACTTCTCTTCTGCAAGGCAGCTAAGAATTAGGTCAGTGGCCAACGGAGGGAAGAGAATAATTGGAGGCTTGAGGCCAAGTAGATGTGGATGAGGCTTGCAAGAAGTGTGAAGTCCTGGGGTGTGATACAAAGCGGTGGTGGAACTTTGGATTAAGAATGTTTATGCATGAGCTGGTGGGAGGGAGTTGCTTCCTTCTCTCCGTTTTATTACCGCTAGCACAGCTGTCGATGCACTCTACATTTCTGCCACAGCTGCAAGCAGGCCAGCCAGGATCCTCTTCCACTGCCGGCTTGCTCACCAGCTGGGATCGACTGACCTGCTGCTTCTTTCCACAGAATGTCAAAACAATAACTTCAGTCTTGGACATTAGAGATATAGCACGGAAACAGCACCCTCCAACAATCTATGGAGCTAAGGAAATAGGCAACGTTTCGGGTCGAAACCCTTCCGGGTTTCGGCCCGAAACGTTGCCTATTTCCAGAAGGGTTTCGGCCCGAAACGTTGCCTATTTCCAGAAGGGTTTCGGCCCGAAACGTCGCCTATTTCCTTTGCTCCATAGATGCTGCTGCACCCGCTGAGTTTCTCCAGCATTTTTGTCTACCTAAAGAAGATAGATTTATGGGAACGACAGAGGCAGGATTTGTGTACCAGCAACTTATTTGTTGCTGTTGTTCCAACGGCACGGTGGCGCAGCGGTAGAGTTGCTGCCTCACAGCGCTAGAGACCCGGGTTCGATCCTGACGACGGGTGCTGTCTGTACGGAGTTTGTACGTTCTCCCCGTGACCTGCGTGGGTTTTCTCTGAGATCTTCGGTTCCTCCCACACTCCAAAGACGTGCAGGTTTGAAGGTTAATTGGCTTGGTGTAAATGTAAAATTGTCCCGTGTGTGTGTAGGATAGTGTTAGTGTGCGGGGATCGCTGGTCGGCACGGGCTCGATGGGCCGAAGGGCCTGTTTCCGCGCTGTATCTCTAAACTAAACTGAACAACATTGGTGATCCTCGGACTATCGTTGATCGGATATTGCTGGCTTTACCTTGCAATGAACGTTATTCCCTTATCATGTATCTGTACACTGTGGACGGCTCGATTGTAATCATGTATTGTCTTTCCTCTGGCTGGTTAGCACGCAACAAAAGCTTTTCACTGTACCTCGGTACACGGGACAATAAACGGAGCTATATAAATATATTTTATTTTAGTCATAAGCACTTGACATTGTAGTTAGAAAATAACTCCTGATGTCTCCCTTCACTGTGTAATCAGTGTTGGGGCTGGGAGCAGGTGAGAGGGAGCCACACAAGGCTGGTTGGCCCACAAACACTGGTGTCTCCTTCAGCCTGTTAACAATTTGTGAAAATCTGAAATATCAGTTTACATACCGCTGCAGCAGATGACCTCCACATATCAATCGCAACTTGATGCCGATGTATCAGTGATCGAGCTGTACTGTAATTCTACACAACATGGATCCTTATGCCTGCTCTACACTGCTAAAAATAGCATGCTGACAGCACAGCAGCGCGCCTGCATTTGTGGAATAGACCCAGAAGAGACTCAATCTAAATTATAATAAAGCTTCAATCCACAAATCCACATTCCGTCTGACGCTTTCTCCACACTTAAGGTTTAGCTAATGTTCACCACAAAGTACCAGCGCTCATTTTGTTAATAAACTGGAAGTGAACTGAAAGTAATATCGTTAATAAAGGCGGCACGGTGGCGCAGCGGTAGAGTTGCTGCTGACGGCACTTTCAGCGCCAGGGACCCGGGTGAGATCCTGACTACGGGCGCTGTCTGTATGGAGTTTGTACGTTCTCCCTGTGACCTGTGTGGGTTTTCTCCGGGTGCTCCGGTTTACTCCCACTCCAAAGACGTGCAGGTTTGCAGGTTTACCCCAGCAGGATGAATATTGACATCTCTAAGTTCAAGTAACCCTTGCTTTCCCTCTCTCTCCACCCCCTCCCTCTTCCCAGTTCTCCCACCAGTCTTACTGTCTCCGACTACATTCTATCTCTGTCCCGCCCACTCCCCTGACATCAGTCTGAAGAAGGGACTCGACCCAAACGTCACCCATTCCTTCTCTCCAGAGATGATGCCTGAGTTACTCCAGTATTTTGCGTCTATCTTCAATTTAACCCAGCATCTGCAGTTCCTTCCTTGCCAATGGACAATGGCTCTCTTTGGGAAGTTTGGTGTAATATTTGACATATTGTGTACTTGCGTCGTTCTATGTATAGGGCTGAACCTTGGTGGTTACGCCAAGGATTTATGCTCTTTAATTGCTCATTAATCTGTCCAGGGGTTGTCCAGCCAGGGTAAAGCTGACGTTGGCTCATAGTCACAGAGTGATACAGTGTGGGAAACAGGCCCTTCGGCCCAACTTGCCCATACCGGCCAACATGTCCCATCTACACCAGTCACAGAGTGATACAGTGTGGGAACAGGCCCTTCAGCCCAACTTGCCCATACCGGCCAACATGCCCCATCTACACTAGTCCCACCCCGACCAACATGCCCCATTTACACTAGTCCCACCTGCCCGTGGTTGGCCCATATCCCTCTAAACCCATCCTATCCATGTACCTGTCTAAACGTTTCTTAAACATTGCGATAGTCCCAGCCTCAACGACTTCTGTGATTCATTTCTTACAGGAAACAAAGGAAGGCCAATGATACAAGTTGCATCTTTGCAGATTATTTGCTTTCACACTAACATTTAAAACTTTAGCAGCGTTTTCATCTTTGGAATCCGATTTATCGATAGATGTTTTTCTTTACTAGTTTCTTCAGTGTTGTGTTCCCATGTTAGAATGGAGGTGAGACCCAAGGCCATTTAGACACACTCCAAAGACTTGATAGGCTGACAGCTGGCAAAGCTGGAACAGTGGCTTTTACAATTAGTCACACTAATTAGGACCAGGAATAGTCCGCCCGCCATGTAATCAGTCCGTGGCTGCGTCGATCGTAACCTTGACTTGACGGTCACCGTACAGCATAGCACGCACTCTACGCAGCAAACTTCAGGCCACCATGCATTCGTGAAGGGGTTGAAGGGTGCAGGAAAGTCAAACCTGCCCCAATATTACCATCTGTATTTTTATTTCTTCTTTGAAAACAAACTCAGGATTTTTCTAAATGCTGAAGTATTCTGACCTGTACTTGCTGCTCTGGTGTGGACAATGCAACAATCAACCAACAATAACACAAAGTGCTGGAGTAACTCAGCGGGACAGGTAGCATCTCTGGAGAGAAGGGATGGGTAATGTTACAGGTCGAGACCCTTCTTCAGACTCGACCTGAAACGTCACCCATTCCTTCTCTCCAGAGACGCTGCCTGTCCCGTTGAGTTTCTCCACCTTTTTGTGTCTATCTTCGGTTTAAACCAGCATCTGCAGTTCCTTCCTAAACAACAAAATGAGATAATTGGCCCGAGAACATGATTTTGGGAAAACGATTAAACACTAATTACTGGCCTAGCTTGATGTTGTGATAATTTTAATTGAAATAATTCTAGATGATTGCTTTTACAAACGGGAGATGGTAAACGTGCTTCCCTAATGGTGCTCCATCAGGAACAACTTCCTTCTAATTATTTGGCAAACATTTTTGAAAATGTAGAACAGGGCAGCACGGTGGCGCAGCGGTAGAGTTGCTGCCTTCCAGCGCTTGCAGCACCGGAGACCCGGGTTCGATCCCGACTGCGGATGCTGTCTGTACGGAGTTTGTACGTTCTCCCCGTGACTGTGTGGGTTTTCTCTGATATCTTCGATTTCCTCCCACACTCCAAAGAGCTGCAGGTTTGTAGGTTAATTAGCTTGGGTTTGTATACCTGGTATTAGTATAAATTGTCCCGTGTGTGTGTAGGCTTATGTTAGTGTGCGGGGATCGCTGGGCGGTGCAGACTCGATGGGCGGAAGGGCCTGTTTCTACTCTGTATCTCTAAACTAAACTAAAGATTTGGTGGAAGATATCTGAGGAACGCTAGAGTACTGTATACCTTCAGCAGGAGCAGGATGCGATTCCACTGCCATCTGTAACCTCATGGCCGACTCTATCCCTTGTCCACCATGGAACCCAGTCAAGGACCAACACTTCTTTCTTTTAGACAAGTTATGCCTAAATATCCATTGACGGCCTCCACTGCCTGCTGTAGCAATGAATTCCACAGATTCACCACATTCCTGCCTCTGGCCCAAATCCCACTAAACCTGTCCTATCCATGTACCTGTCCAAAAGTCTTTTAAATATTGCAATGGCCTCTGCCTCAACTACCTCCTCTGGCATTTCGTTCCATCCATCCACCACCCCTTTTGTGAAAAAGTTGCCCCTCAGGGTCCTGGTGAGACCACACCTGGAGTATTGCGAACAGTTTTGGTCTCCTAATCTGAGGAAATACATTCTTGCCATAGAGGGAGTACAGAGAAGGTTCACCAGACTGATTCCTGGGATGGCAGGACTTTCATATGAAGAATAGACTGGATAGACTCGGCTTGTACTCGCTAGAATTTAGAAGATTGAGGGGGGATCTTATAGAAACTTACAAAATTCTTGTGGGGGTTGGACAGGCTAGATGCAGGAAGATTGTTCCCGATGTTGGGGAAGTCCAGAACAAGGAGTCACAGTTTAAGGATAAAGTCGAAATCTTTTAGGACTGAGATGAGGAAAACATTTTTTACACAGAGAGTGGTGAATCTCTGGAATTCTCTGCCACAGAAGGTAGTTGAGGCCACAGTTCATTGGTTATATTAAAGAGGGAGTTAGATGTGGCCCTTGTGGCTAAAGGGATCAGAGGGTATGGAGAGAAGGCAGGTACAGGATACTGAGTTGGATGATCAGCCATGATCATATTGAATGGCGAATGGTGCAGGCTCGAAGCGCCGAATGGCCTCTACTCCTGCACCTATTGTCTATGTTTCTCAGGTTCTTAATGTCTTTTCCCCCTCTCAGTTTAAACCTGTGTCCTCTGGTTCTTGATTCCCCTACTCTGAGTAAAAGGTTCTGTATTCATCCTCTCTGTTATTCACCATGCAGACTGTCACACTAGTCCCTATACCTCCAGTTCACAACCTGATGTACAGCTCATTTGTAAATGGCACAGAGTGCTGGAGTAACTCAGCGGGTCAGGCAGCATCTGTGGAGAACATGGATAGGTGACGTTTCACAGAGTGCTGGAGTAACTCAGTGGGTGCAGCAGCATCTATGGAGCTAAGGAAATAGGCAACGTTTCGGGCCGAAACCCTTCTGGGTTTCGGCCCGAAACGTTGCCTATTTCCAGAAGGGTTTCGGCCCGAAACGTTGCCTATTTCCTTCGCTCCATAGATGCTGCTGCGCCATAACTCAGCGGGTCAGGCACCATCTGCGGAGCACATGGATCAGGCAGCATCTGTGGAGAAACATGGATAGGTGTGTTTCACAGAGTGCTGGAGTAACTCAGCGGGTCAGGCAGCATCTGTGGAGAACATGGATAGGTGACGTTTCACAGAGTGCTGGAGTAACTCAGTGGGTCAGGCAGCATCTGTGGAGAACATGGATAGGTGACTTTTCCAATTGGGCCCCTTATTCTGTATGAAAAATGGTCCCGACCCGAAATGTCACCTATTCATGTTCTCCAGAGATGCTGCCTGACCCGCTGAGTTACTCCAGCACTTATGAGTCTTTTTTTGTAACCCAATACCTGCAGTTCCATGTCCGTCACTTGTAATTGCGACTGTGTGAACTGTTCCTGCAGCAGTTTGTGGCGTTTGTTACTTCATGGCTGACAGAACAGCCACTAATTGTTCTATCATTCAAACCAGAGCACATAATCACTTCGACTGACATCCGACTGGTCAACTGTTGGAAACACATCTGTAAATGCACTTTGTTCCAATTCTAAATGCGCCAATCTGTCAGAAACAGCGATTTGCCTTTTAATCACCCTAAATGCAAGACTCCGCTCCGAGACACGTCCCGTAGAGTGCGGGAACGTCATGGCCAGGGTCCGGGATTTGATTGAGTCGTACAAGATGTTGAGGGGTCATAGTGCAGGGGTAGTTACCTCTGTCTGAAGCAAGCACCAGTATTACTGTGTCCAAGTAAGGGGGTCACACATTTAAAATTAGACAAAGTTGCTGGAGAAACTCAGCAGGTGCGGCAGCATCTATGGAGCGAAGGAAAAGGCAACGTTTCGGGCCGAAACCCTTTCTTCAGACCCAGTCTAAACTAAAGTGAAGTGTACGGAAGGGATTCAAGGTGACTGTAACTTGGCCTCCATGGGCTAATCAGTCAGGACCTGGTTGTGCCAGTGTCTGAGGTCACACAAGGTGAGAGATCTGAGTGAGGACAAGGCATGGACTTTAACAGTGGGGTGGCTGCAGGTGACAGGTGATGGATTGCTCAGTCAGTAAGTAAGACCACTGAGCTTAATGACATGATGGCCGGTGACAGCATTACTGTTATGTCACTCAGGAAACTCGACGCGGGAAAGAAAATGCCGGAGAGAATAACAATCCCGAAGAGAAATGAGGAAAGAAATTTCCATTAGCGGTCCAGAAGTGTGAACAGATTGATGTTACTGAGGTTAACCAGAGTTTCACTAGCTCGGCAATCTTTGTTTCCTGGAGTTTTGCAAAGAAGTGTATTACCTCCAGTGCTCATGGCAACAAGTGTGCTGTTAGCCACTCACTTAACATCAGATGCCAGATATCCTGATGGACTTTAGACTTTACAGCATGGAAACAGGCCCTTCGGCCCACCGAGTCCATACTGACCATACACCAGCACTATCCTACACACACTGGGGAGAATTTACTATTTTACCAGTGACCCCCCCCCCCCCCCCCCCCCCCCGGAACACTATCGCACACACACAAGGGATGATTTACATTTTTACTGAAGCCAATGAACCTACAAACCTGCACGTCTTTGGAGTGTGGGAGGAAACCGGAGCACCCGGAGAAAACCCACGCAACTCCTATCTAGCTCTCTCCTGAAAGTATCCAGAGAATCAGCCTCCACCGCCCTCTGATGCAGAGAATTCCACACTCCCAACTCTCTGTGTGAAAAGGTGTTTCCTCATCTCCATACTAAATGGCCTACCACATATTCTTAAACTGTGACCCCTGCTTCTGGACTCCCCCACCATTGGGTACATGTTCTCCAGAGATGCTGCCTGTCCCACTGAGTTACCCCGGCTTTTTGGTTTGAACCAGCATCTGCAGTTCCTGCTCACAGATTGAGCCACGCTCCTGCTTTCAGATGTCCAAGATGACCAGCAATGTGCCGCTGTTTTTGGACAGAGACAGAGGATAGGAAGACTCGGGAGAGTTAGTGACTGGAAATTTAATGAAAACGTTTGTGATCAGCGTTCCTTTTGAAGCATTGGCACAGTTTGCTCGATGGCCTGGAGCCAAAACTAATCCTACACTCAGGACTTATCTGTATTATTCCAGTCAGCTGCATGCAGGCTTTCATCAGCCACCAATACTAATGACAAGACTCTCCTCACTGGCAGTGTTTTGGAATGTAGGAGGGGGGAGCAGCGTTGAAGAATTCCCAGCTATTCTTCCATGGAAAACACCTGGAGGTACTTCCCTCCGGGACAGATAACCAAACAGGTGGCAGCAACTGGGCAGAGCTTTTTTAGATTGTAAGGAGCCTTGACCGAGGCACCAGCGCTTGCAATGGAACAGGGTTACAACGGGCAGGAAGTATTTGTTTCTCGTGCAGGGCAGCGAGAAGGAGAATATAGAACTCCACCTGTTCCATATCAATGTCTGGAAAGACAAGGTTGCTAAAATAGTGGGTGGGTGAGGACAGAGGCCTGGACACTGGCTTAAAGTCTCTGGGCCGGAGCCAGAAAGCTTAATTGAAAGAGGAAAGAAAATATTGCAGAATGGAAGAGATAAAACGTGGTAGCATTAAAGAATCAAAACAATGCACTGGAAATGCAATGGATTTATAATCAAAGTTGGGAAAGTGGAAAAATGGATCAAAGTTCTAAACAATTGGAAACAAGAAAGAATGAAAACGTGGAGCATGAAATGTGTGGAGAATGATATGACCAGAAGGGAACTGGAACCTACTGTAGCTGGGAAATTAATATTCCTGGTTATAATAGCTGTAGGAAGGAATATTGAGGTGGGAGTGGAGATAAAGTCAGTAAAGAACTTGATGATAGCTGGGTATAGTAATAATGGTCACGAAGGCTGTAAACATTCACATGTTTAAACTATAATATTTTATTCTTAATGTTTTAATGTTTTATGTTTCATTCTTGTGGAGCACCAAGGCAAATTCCTTGTATGTGAACATACCTGGCCAATAAACTTATTCATCCATTCACTCATTCATTAGTTCATTCAGATGAAATGTCTGGATGAAATTAAACAACAGAAAGCCAAGCTGAGCAGTTCTGGGTGTGTAGACCAGGCGGGCATCAACATTGCAGAGTTGCTAGTCAGGAAATCTCCAGACAGTACAAGATCTGAAAGAATAAAAGGTGGTGATAAAGGGGAGGGGTAAATACGTAGATACATAGATAACAGGTGCAGGAGTAGGCCATTCGGCCCTTCGAGCCAGCACCGCCATTCAATATGATCATGGCTGATCATCCACAATCAGTACCCCATTCCTGCTTTCTCCCCATATCTCTTGATTCCGTTAGCCCTAAGAGCTCTACCTAACTCTCTCTTGAATGCATCCAGTGAATCAGCCTCCACTGCCTTCTGAGGCAGAGAACTCCACAAATTCGCAACTCTCTGTGTGAAAACGTTTTTCCTCATCTCAGTTCCAAATGGCCGACCCCTTATTCCACAACTGTGGCCCCTGGTAAGCGAGTGTGCCGGAGAATGGGGGGAACTGCATTGGAACATGAAGCCGCACAATCCACGGAAAACTAAGGAGTAACTTCATGGAAAAGTTAAAGTGGAAATAACAATACTAATGGCATTCATGAACTTTATAGATGGAATCGTTGGGAGGTGAGGAGTATAATTAGAAGCCTAAAGTAGAAATGCAGTTGGCAGATATTATAAAACTATGCAGTTTTAATAAGCAGTTTAAAAATGAACGAATGATTAAATAAATGATAGGATTGCTGAATGATGAAATGGGAGTCTAATGATGGCGAGGATAAGAATGGTGGCGATGTTAAATAATTACTTTGGATCCGTTTTTATCAATCAAGGGGTTGGTGGATTGTAGTGTAATAGAGTTGGAACAAGTGGGGGTGGCACGGTGGTGCAGCGGTAGAGTTGCTGCCTCACAGTGCCAGACTCCTGGGTCCCAGGTTCGATCCTGACTACGGGTGTTGTCTGTACGGAGTTTGTACGTTCTCCCCGTGACCTGCGAGGGTTTTCTCCAAGATCTTCAGTTTCCTCCCACACTTCTTACAGGTTTGTACGTTAATTGGCTTGGTGTGTGTGTAAATTGTCCCTAGTGTGTGTAGAATAGTGTTGATGTGCGGGGATCGCTGGCCAGCACGGACTCGGTGGGCCGAAGGGCCTGTTTCCGCATTGTATCTCTAAAACAAAGTGTTCAAGATAATGAAGATGTTTCATGCAGAACAGATGATCAGACTCCAATGGTGAACGTGTAGAGGCTCCAATCAATGATCACCAATACTCATTGTCCTCAGTTTGAGTTAATTGTATAAATCTATCCGGTGGATTTGGATTTGAAAGTTCGGTTCAGTGTCAGGCAAAGATGCTATCATTACAGGTTGTAGGATCCAACCAGATCCAGTGGGCAGGGGTGGCATGGTGGTGCAGTAGGTAGGGCTGGTACACCTTGTGGAGTTTCTACATTCTCCCTGTGACCATTTGAGATCCCTACATAGTTCTCAGGTTTCCTCCCATATCCCAAAGATTGCCACAGAGTGGAATTCATCGACACAGAAGGCTGTGGAGGCCAAGTCAATGGGCACGACTCACAGGTTTCCCTCAACATTAATGATAGTGGGCATTGTAAACCTTCCCAATGGGTTCCCTATTTGAGTTGCCAGCCCGTTTGTCTACTCATGTAGTGAAGCCTGTGTTTGTAAATCTGTCCTCCAACTAATTATTGGGAATATGACAGACATGGACTTGGGACCTTGTCACGATCTCCGCTGGTGCGGAAGACAAGGAAAGCTGGGAGACTTGGCAAAGGTTTTCAACAGTAAATTGACTGGATAAGCCACAAACAGTTTGCAGAGAGTTACGGGACTGTCCCACGAGCATGTGACTGCATGCGGCAAGCGCGACCAAACGTGAAGCGGGGGCCGTGCGGAGGTCGAGTGATCCCGTACGAGTTGACGTGAAGTTCGAGTGAAGTCCGTGGGATGTTCACGCTAGGCGTACGGCATCGAGACGCTGCGCACGCCCATCGAGGCGGCGCGTACGGCCTTAATGCGGCTGTGGGCCGGCAGGCCGTTGCCGCGCGGAATTTTTGAACAGTGTCAGTTTTCCGGAGCCCCGCGCGATGTCGGGACCAGCTCTGCACGACTCCTTACGGCCCCGCGAGGCCGTACGGCTCAAGCGACCACGTTAGGTCGCGCCCTCGTGGGACCGGCCCTTTAGTGGTAGTTAGTGGCAGTATTAAATGTGGGAGAAGGAGTCTAAAGGGCCTGTCCCACTTGGACATTTATTCGGCGACTGCCAACGTCGTATCAGTGTTGCCAAAAGATTTTGAACGTTTCAAAATCCAGCCGCAACAAAAAAATGATGCGACACTTGGAAAAACACCGCACGTCGTACGTCATCACGCCGCGTCACGCCAATGATGCCGGCAGTCTCCGAAAAATCACCAGGTGGGACAGGCCCTTATCACCCCAATGCATCCCAGCGGTATGAATATTGACTTGTCTAACTTCAAGTAACCCTTGCTTTTCCTCTCTCTCCATCCCTCCCCCTTCCCACTTCTCCAACAACTCTGACTGTCCCTCTGATTACATGGTATCTTGGTTTGCTTTCTTCATAAGTCTTCCTCTCGAGTCCTCATCACAAGATTATAAACTGTTCAGCCAGAGCTACACACACCTCTCGGCATCTGTGTACAATGGCGTCTCGTGTTTCTTGTACGTGGTGGTGGAAACACGGCCGTGACATGAACGCTCTTTCCTTGACCCCAGTTCATCAGTAATAGGAGTAGAATTAGGCCATTCGGCCCATCAAGTCTACTCCTCCCTCCAAGACACCTTCTTGTAGTCACCTTCTCCCAGCTTACAAGGGGCTATTCTACATTTTCATTGATCTGCATCTCCTTTGATCTATTGCCCTTCCTTATCTCTGTGTCTCCCTCTCCCCTGACTCAGTCTGAAGAAGGGTCTCAACCCGAAACATCACCCACTCCTTCTCTCCAGAGATGCTGCCTGTCCCACAGAGTTACTCCAGTATTTTGTGTCTATCTCCGGCGTAAACCAGCATCTGCAGTTCCTTCCTGCACCGAACAAATCTAAGGTTGTTAAAATATAACAGATATATAAAGCTAATCTTTCAGAGAGACAAGCCAGAAATCCCAAAGAATTCTCAAACTCGGCATTACACTTTGTTTCATTAATGTCAGTGTGTCATAGATATTGAACGAGGATTTTAAATGCTGATAATGAGTTATTCAACATGACCAACCTTGCTCCTGGTTTGGAGAGAGGTTTGAGCATAGGGCAGATCACGGTGGCGCAGCGGTAGAGTTGCTGCCTTACAGTGAATGCAGTGCCGGAGATCCGGGTTCGATCCCGACTACGGGCGCTGTCTGTACGGAGTTTGTACGCTCTCCCAATGACCTGTGTGGTTTTTCCCCGGGTGCTCTGCTTTCCTCCCACACTCCAAAGACGTACAGGTTTGTAAGGTGATGTTTTTGGTAAATGTAAAAATAATATTGTCCCTGATGTGTGTAAGATAGTGTTAATGTGCGGGGATCACTGGTCAGCGCAGACCCAGTTGGCTGAAGGGCCTGTTCCACAGCTATATTTAAGAGGGAGTTAGATGTGGCCCTTGTGGCTAAGGGGATCAGAAGGTATGGAGAGAAGGCAGGTACGGGATACTGAGTTGGATGATCAGCCATGATCATATTGAATGGCGGTGCAGGCTCGAAGGGCCGAATGGCCTACTCCTGCACCTATTGTCTATGTTTCTATGTATTGCTAAAACTAAAAACTAAAGATCACTGCTGGTGGAAGTGGAGTGTGAGTGATTTTGAGTGAATCATAATTTGAGCTAAACTCCATCAGAGGCGATTCTAAATAAAGTCACCAATTATTTCCTGCAACACATATCCATCAATGCTCTTTAATATCGTGAAACTGTCCAAATGGGTCCAGCAGAAAATCTATTAATATATTTCAAATTGTTTCATTTTCTATATTGCCCAGAGCCGTTGTGACAAGGATGATGGATGTGGCCTGGTGTGCTTGGCTAATAAGGGAGTAATGTAGATTAAGTCCTCAGGTCTTATCATAACAATAGGATTATCCACACATTTCAGAATCCTAATGAAATGACTGCTAAACAAACATTAAGGAAAGCATGTTCTGCATACTTCCTGCTGGCAACCAGCCGCTCCAATTTTCACAGTTCACCAAGACAAACCATTAGTCCATCTTATTGCGCTGGCGTTTAAATGGAAATCTCTTCAACCCCGAATCTTACCAATAAGCAGACAAACCTGGGTCCAATTAGGAAACAGGCCCTTCAGCCCAACTTGCCCAAGTTGCGCTAGTCCCACCCTGCCTGCATTTGGCCCATAGCATTCTAAATCTAAGATAGATACTAAATACTGTGTTAACTCAGCGGGTCAGGCAGCATCTCTGGAGAAAAGGAATTCGTGACTGACCCTCATGCCCGAAACGTCACCCATTCCATCTCTCCAGAGATGTTGCCTGTCCTGATTTACTCCAGCTTTTTGTGTCAATCTTCGGAATAAGTGACGTTTCGGGTTGGAACTCTTCCTCACATGCTAACACTATCTTGTCCGTGTATCTGTCAACATGTTTCTAAAACGTTGTTAGTACCTTCTTCAACGGCCTCCTCTGGCAGCTCGTTAATTACAAACAATGATCCAGTTGAAATAGCCGGGGAGGTGTCGGTGGAAGGAAAATATTGCTTCATGTTGGAGAGACCCAGCCAGCGTTGATGAGACAGTGATGCAGGAGTTGTGGTATCAGCTCTCTGTTTCTGCACAGGCCCGTTCCCCAGTGAAGGACAGGTCTCGCCCGCAATCCTCCAGTGGTTTTGTTCTTCAGAGTGAAAGGCGTGGATAGAGTGGAGGTGGAGAGGATGTTTCCACTAGTGGGAGAGTCTAGGACTAGAGGTCAAAGCCCCAGAATTAGAGGGCGCTCCTTTTGGAAGGAGATGAGAGGGAATTTCTTTAGTCAGATGCACTATGATAGGATGTCACAGGATTTCCTTGTTCAAGATAGGGTGGCAGAGGGGCGCAGCGGGTAGGGCTGCTGCCTCACAGTGTTCGATCCTGACCACTGTGTGGTGTTTGCACGTTCTCCCCGTGGCTGTGTGGGTTTCCTCAGGTTCCTCTGGTTTCCCCCTGCATTTCAAAGACGTGTCGGTCTTCAGTTTAAACCAGCATCTGCAGTTCCCTCCTTCACAGACAGATATCCTCTCTCCGAAATTGGGTAGCTGTGGCACACACAGCAAGTTAATGGAAGCTGTTGGAGTTGACATTGAGCCTGGAAGGCTGCCATGTGCCAGTGCAGTGTCTGCCATCTTCAACAAGATTCCACCCCCAGACATATCTTCCCTTCCGCCCCCTTTCAGCATTTCAAAGGCAAGGTTCCCCTGAGCTCTTCTACCTCCGTGCATTCTCAATAATTCATGGCTGAACAATCCAACCGCTGTGCTTTGTGTATTGTGATGTTACCGGCTTGCCACGAGGAGTTGATAACTTTTTAGTAAGATACGTGCTCCACCGCTGTTGTTTACAACACAACCGCTGGAGAAGTATTGCCCTCGCTCACATGCATGTGTGTGTGTGTGTGTGTGTCCCACCATGCGTGTGTGTGTGTGTGTGTGTGTGTGTGTGTGTGTGTGTGTGTGTGTGTGTGTGTGTGTGTGTGTGTGTGTGTGTGTGGGGTGTGTGTGTGTGACTGTGGGTGTGTGGTGTGTGTGTGTGTGTGTGTGTGTGTGTGTGTGTGTGTGTGTGTGTGTGTGTGTGTGTGTGTGTGTGTGTGTGTGTGTGTGTGGGTGTGTGTGTGTGTGTGTGTGTGTGTGTGTGTGTGTGTGTGTGTGTGTGTGTGTGTGTGTGTGTGTGTGTGTGTGTGACTGTGTGTGTGTGTGTGTGTGTGTGTGTGTGTGTGTGTTGTGTGCATGTGTGTGGTGTAGGTGTGTGTATGAGAGTGTGTGTGGGCTCGAGTGTGTGTGTGTGCGTACATGTGTGTGTGTGCGTACATGTGTGTGTGTGTGCGTACATGTGTGTGTGTGTACATGTGTGTGTGCGTGTGTACATGTGTGTGTGCGTGTGCAGTGCGTGTGTGCACAGTAGATGTTGCTTGGACAACATCCAAGAGGGAGATAATGTGATGCTCCTCATTTATAGAATGGCAGTACACAGAGTACATGCCAGCAGATTTCTTTAGTCAGAGGTGAATCTGTGGAATTCTTTGCCACAGAAGACTGTGGAGGTCAAGTCAATGGATATTTTTAATAAACAATAGGCAATAGACAATAGGTGCAGGAGTAGGCCATTCAGCACTTCGAGCCAGCACCGCCATTCAATGTGATCACAGCTGATCATCCCCAATCAGTACCCCGTTCCTGCTTTATCCACATATCCCCTGACTCCGCTATCTTTAAGAGCCCTATCTAGTTCTCTCTTGAAAGCATCCAGAGAAACGGCCTCCACTGCCTTCTGAGGCAGAGAATTCTACAGATTCACAACTCTCTTGGTGAAAACTTTTTTCCTCATCTCCATTCTAAATGGCCGACCCCTTGTTCTTAAACTGTGGCCCCTGGTTCTGGACTCTCCCAACATCGGGAACAGTTTTCCTGCCTCTAGCGTGTCCAATCCCTTAATAATCTTATATGTTTCAATAAGATTGCCTCTCATCCTTCTAAATTCCAGTGAACACAAGCCCAGTCGCTCCATTCTTTCAACATATGACAGTCCCGCCATCGCGGGAGTTAACCTTATAAACCTGCACTCCCTCAATAGCAAGAATTTCCTTCCTCAAAATTGGGGGACCAAAACTGCAGACGATACTCCAGGTGTGGTCTCACTAGTGCCCTGTACAACTGCAGAAGGACCTCTTTGCTCCTATATTCGATTCCTCTTGATATAAAAGCCAACATGCCAGTCGCTTTCTTCACTGCCTACTGTGCCTGCATGCTTACTTTCATAGACTGATGTACAAGGCTACAATGGGTACAAATTGTCCCGAGAGCGTGTAGGATAGTGTTAGTGTGCGGGGATCGCTGGTCGGCACGGGCTCAGTGGGCCGAAGGGCCTGTTTCCGCGCTGAATCTCTAAACTAAACTAAAACTAGCTTAACATGAGACCAATGTGGGAAACCTGAGATTGAGGGTGGAGATCTGATTGGACTGCGGGACTGGATGAAGGTCTAAACCTCTTGCTGTTTAGTCTTGCAACGTTAAAGTGAGTTAGCATTGTTGTATATTTTGAGTAGATGAAGCAAGAGAAAAGATATAATCTGCCAGTTCCGCTAAAACTCCAATCCCCTGTGCAGTGTTGAAGTTGGAACCCAACCAACACAACTTGCATAATTTAGGATAAACAATAAAAATAATCTAAACCCTTCCACTGGATGTTTCTGAGCAAACCCACTGGAGATACACATGTTTATTGCAGCATCTGCACAATACTTGATTTGTTTATCCATCAACGCTGAGCCTTTAAAGTTTCTGCTCTAGAAAATGTGTTGTCACTGCTGTAATAGCGAAAGCTGCCATAAGCCTTTTTTTAAATCCTTTCTGCCCAAGTTCATACGATGGGCTCTTTGTCGATTTGTATAAAAACAGTTTTAATAAGCAGTTTAAAAATGAACGGATGATTAAATAAATGATAGGATTACTCAGTGATGGGAGTCTAATCATGGCAAAGGTAAGAATAGCAGCAATGTTAAATAATTACTTTGAATCCGTTTTTATCAATCACAGAGTTGGTGGATTGTAGTGTAATCGAGTTGGAGCAAGTGGAGTTGGCACGGTGGCGCAGTGGTAGAGTTGCTGCCTCACAGCGGCAGGCACCTGGGTCCCAGGTTCGATCCTGACTACGGATGCTTGTCTGTACTCGCTTGCCAGAAGATAGACACAAAACGCCGGAGTAACTCAGTGGGACAGGTAGCATCTCTGGTAGAGAAGGAATGGGTGACATTTCGGGTTGAGACCCTTCTTCACACCGAGAGTCAGGGGAGAGGGAAAGATATAGATGGTGATAGAGAGAGATATAGAACAAGTGAATGAAAGATAGGAGCGGGTGGGAATGGAATTGAATGCTGTATTGTCCCAGCTGACAAAGTGCGGTGAGATTCTTTGCTTGCCAAGGTATGCAAATAGTGGCCACATAAACTATGCTGGCAACATTACAATGTACCCCACGCCGGCTCCTATTTTGTTCTCCCCCCTCCCTCCTCACCCTCCCCCCCCCCTCACACCTCACGGTGTTCCATTATGCAAACAAGCATGGATGTTTAAGGAAACAGGCCATTGTTAGCTGTGAGCTCGGTGAGAACGAGTTAGACAGACAAGAGTCTGTGAGTTGTGTTCATTGTGAATGGAGAGGACATCCACCTTTCTTAATTCAGGGCTAAAAGGAAATCTCACCTTCTGCCTTGCCTTCCAAACCATAAAACTTAAGCAATCAGATGTAGCGAGTCTGTAGCAGGTGATGCCAAAGACTGTGATACTGTGGAAATATACGAACGGAATTCTTTGTGGGTTAAAGCATTGAACAGCATTATTCTTCCTGGAGCTTTGATCCATAACCCAAGGATAATTGACACGCAAACCTCGAGCTACTTCTAAACTCGTTAACAAACATAAAAGCTAACAAATAATACATTCACTTTACGGACGACTGCTTCTTATAAGATCAATTTTTCAACCCCAAGCAAGATCCCGGGGGAGATTTAAAAACTAGGAAAAACTTCTCATTTCATTAGCGGCTGGCAATAACGCAGCACTCAGCAAAGGCTCTGAGCTCCTCAGCAGCAGTTGTCAAACGCAGCTGTGGAGGATATGAAGCACGTGAAGCGATGCAGTGCTGTCCCACTGTGTCTCACACACAGAACAGGGTGCATGGAGATGGATGATTCAGCACATGAGGCAGGAATAAACAGAAGATACACAAAAATGCTGGAGAAACTCAGCGGGTGCAGCAGCATCTATGGAGCGAAGGAAATAGGTAACGTTTCGGGCCGAAACCCTTCTTCATTCCTTCTTCAGGAATAAACAAGAGTCTTGTTACCCATCAGCAGTTACATACATGTGGATAACTTACGTCACATTACGTTGCAGGAAGGAACTGCAGATGCTGGTTTAAACCGAAGATAGACACAAATAGCCGGCATAACTCAGCGGGATCGGCAGCATCTCTGGACAGATGTTCATCAGAGATCCTGCCTGCCCACTGAGTTACTCCAGCTTCTTGTGTCTATCTTCAGTCACATGATGTTGTGTTAGCCATCAAGTCTACTCCGCCATTCAATCATGGCTGATCTATCTCTCCCTCCTAACCCCATTCTCCTGCCTTCTCCCCATAACCCCCGACACCCGTAACTAATCAAGAATCTATCTATCTCTGCCTTAAATATATCCACTGACTTGGCCTCCACAGCCGTCTGTGGCAAAGAATTCCACAGATTCACCACCCAGTACACGGAGGCTTGAACAACAAGGGAACGCTGATCTCTTGTGCCAACACATGGTCTTCTCAGGTACAATGCTCCATGAATCTGATCATTTCAGTTTGAAGAGTTGATAAAACTAAACGGGGTCAAACATTAGTCGTCGTGAATACTCCAGGAAAAGATTAGGAGGAACAAGAAGAACTTTTTACACAAAGGGCGGTGGGTGTTTGGATAATTGCGCTGCAAGGAGGTTTGTAGGGATGTTCTCAGTTTCTAAGAAGCTTTTCTGGTGTCGAAGTGCAGAGAGGGAGCTCTTTCCTGCCATCATAGGAGAGGTCACTGACAAAGAGCAGACAGCACTGTGAGGGTAACTTTGTAGAGGACGTTGAGGGCCGGATCCTGCGCAAGTTGTCATCGAGTCCGTATAAATTCACGAGAGGAACAGATCGGGTCGATGCACAGAGTCTCTTGCCCAGAGTAGGGGAATCGAGGACCAGAAGACACAGGGTTAATGTAAAGGGGAAAGATTTAATAGGAATCTGAGGGTTATTGTTTCCACACAGAGGGTGGTGGGTGTATGGAACGAGCTGCCAGAGGAGGTAGTTGAAGCTGGGACTATCCCAGCATTTAGACAGGTACATGGATAGGACAGGTTTAGAGGGATATGGACCAAGCGCAGGCAGGTGGGACTAGTGTAGCTGGGACAGGTTGGCCGGTGTGGGCAAGTTGGGCCGAAGGGCCTGTTACAACACTATGTGACTTTATAAATACCACTCCAAAAAATATTATTGATGGCAAAGTTTTGAGGGTGTTCTGAGAAGTGCATGAACGTCCACAGATGCTGCCTGACCCGCTGAGTTACTCCAGCATTTTGTGTCCATCTTCGGTTTAAACCAGCATCTGCAGTTCCTTCCTACACAAGTGTACTATTGGTTGATTTTCAGAATCACTTAATTTGACTTGTACATGGAAACAAATTTACCAAAGTTATTTTTATAACAGTGTTGTCCTAGCAGGCATCCCAAAATACCAATGTAATTATATGGTTACATTGCAAGTGATGAATAGAGCGTTGCAATAGCCGTGTGACTAGCGGAATACCACCAATAAATAACTTCCTGATTATCATGTCAGTGGGTCCATGGCAATAACTTTGTAATTACAGACCCCGTGGTTTCACGACTGCCAATGGAACAATGGGTATCCTGCAGTATTCAGCACAGGGGGGGGGGGGGGGGGGGGGGGGGGGGGGGGGGGGGGGGGGGGGCTTCTGGTGATTTATTTACACTGTGATAGATTGAGTGTTTTCCAAATCTTTCCCCCACTCCATTCCCCTTCCTCCAATCATCTCCTGATCGTGCTGGCCTTTGTTGTATTGAGATTCTACACATGCCGACTGCATTGCACGGAGTTATTGAAGTGGTTATTGAAGTGGTTCAGCTCCAGGCCGTGTGGAATGCCGAGCAGACCGCTGAACCTACTCTAGGTTAGAATGCTGGAGTAACTCAGCGGGGAAGACCACTATACCTACTGCCATGCACAGACTTTCCACGATATGTAATGGACGACTACTAACATTTGATTAGTACGGGTGTCCGGGGTTACGGGGAGAGGGCAGAAGAATGGGGTGAGGAGGGAGAGATAGATCAGCCATGATTGAATGACGGAGTAGACTTGATGGGCTGAATGGCCTATTCTACTCCTATCACTTATGACCTTCTGATCTTATGAAGACTTAACTGTTCATATTAGCATTTAGAAACATAGAAAATAGGTGCAGGAGTTGGCCACCACCATTCAATATGATTATGACTGATCATCCAAAATCATTTCCCCGTTCCTGCTTTCTCCCCATATCCCTTGATTCCGTTAGCCCTAAGAGCTAAATCTAACTCTCTCTTGAAAACATCTAGTGAATTGGCCTCCACTACTTCTGTGGCAGAGAATTCCACATTCCACACAGCATTACCCCATAATGTCCTAGCAACATTGATCAAGTTGAGATTCTATCTGCAGATAAGGGCTGCACTAAAGGATATTCCCTTCATCCTGTATCTGAACTGTGAGCGGCGCGATTGTAATCATGTGCAGTTTTTCCGCTGGCTGGATAGCACGCAACAAAAGCTTTTCGCTGTACCTCGGTACACGTGACAATAAACTAAACTGAACTAAGCTAAACCAAAAATCTTCCATAAACCCATTCAGTGGCGCAGCATTTTAGTGTCATGCCACAACACATATTCTGTTTCAACAAATAATTCCTGATGTACTTAAGGATAGTTTATGTGCAGTTATTACAGCTAAAAACACAGATCAAAAATTTTTTTTAAAAAATTGGATAGGCATATGGATGAGAAGGGAATGGAGGGTTATGGTATGAGTGCAGGCAGGTGGGACTAAGGGAGAAAAGTTGTTCGGCACGGGCTTGTAGGGCCGAGATGGCCTGTTTCCGTGCTGTAATTGTTATATGTTATATCACAATCTGCACCATTTCTAACCCAATACCCAGTTTGGATTGCTGGGAAAAACTTACTAGAACTAAGCTACAGATTCAGTGGTGGTTAGGTTGGATACAGAAGTTAGTTCCTTACTGAAAATTAAAATTGTGTGTTTTTATTAAACAGATCGGTTAGAATTCCATTCCAATAAAATCGATTTCCTGGGAAACGTCTTCTCATTTTGCACTGTACAATTTTTGCCTTGCAAGATGACAATAAAGGTTGATTTGATTTGATTTGATTTGAATTTTGTTTTCAGAGATTTTTCAAAGGTCTGACCACATGTAGAATTAGTGGAAACTCTTTCCGATAATTAATTTAATGGCGTGCGATGTCGACTTGGCCTGGTGCTGTGTTTAAACTGGAATATAATTCGACCTGCGATGAGAATCAATTGTACTTGAAATTCTTGACGTTTTTTGCACTGATTTGAGCAATTGCTGCAGGAGCAACAGTGGAAGCTCACACAAGCTTCATCCACTGATTAGTCGGTGGACTTCCTGCTCGATAGTAATGGGCTGTGATGGTTCTGGCCATTTAATAAACTATAAATAACATCCCAAATTACCGCTTTGGTCTGCCTCTTAATCTACTGCACAAACACTTTTCTCAAAACAACATTTGTTTGAATTATTTAGTTATGTGAACATCGGTGACCTTTTCATATGCATTAAAACGCTGGAAAGTTTCCAAATTCATCACATTAATATGAAGCATTTGCAAGATTTCAGCTGATGCTAATGAAAAAGAATAGCATGTTCTCGGTACAGTCCTTAGAGAAAGAATTCTAAAAAAAATTTGAACTGGGGGAAGGAATTAGCTGTTGTCCTTTTGACCTTGGAAGGCTCCTTGCATCCGAACACTTGAACCTTGCACTAGGAAGGGTCTTCAGGCTCATATGATCTACTTTTCCTAAGAAGAAGGATTTAGTTGGGAAAGAGTGACAAAGTTGACAAACAAATAGGCCTTTTCACAATGAGGCCATTTCATTGCATCCATGTCCATGGGGCTTTGACCCCTTGGAGTGTGTTACCCAACTTAGTCAGAGTAATTGAATGATACAGTGTGGAAACAGGCCCTTCCGCCCAAGCTGCCCTCACCAGCCAACATGTCCCAACCGCATTAGTCTCACCTGTCTGCATTTGGCCCTCTCACCTCCCTCTAAACCTGCCCAATCCATGTACCTGTCCAACTGTTCCTTCGCCCACCCAGCCAGGTTGACTTGAGTTGTCCTGGTGTTCAGCAGTGCAGTTGAGCAGGAGTTTCTGTATTGCAACATACATTGGACAATAAATGCACCAACATTTCCAGTAAGCCTTAAAACCCCAATATTGTTTCAAAAAGAAGAGGGAAAGAAAATAAATAAAGAATGGACATTATTAATCCCCTAACATCCTAATTCATTTGTTTGCATTAAGTTCTGATGGAAGGTCGCTGATCCTAAAAGTTAACTGTATTTCAGACTACAGATGCTGCATGCTCCGACGAGTTTTTACAATATGTTTTTGTTTTAATTCTGATTTCTATTATCTATAATATTTTCCTTTGGAATTTTTCCCTATTAAGGGCCGAGCCATGGGTTATTTGGAAAATCTCAGGATTGGATCTAAATTGTGTACAGTTGATGATGGATTATAATGGTTTGAGTGCAATAGCTACCAGGGTAGATGAACGATAGATAACCAGTAGATGCTGTAATGTCATAGTGTTTGATACACAAGATTGTGGATCATAAAACAAGGAATACAACATGAATGGATTGTGACAGGTTAATAGATAGGTTGCAGGGAGCAAGAATAAAGGCTGAGACGAAGAATCATTTTGGGGTGAGGTTGGGAGTTACTGAGGATTTCTACGGATCAGTTTGTGGATTACAGCTATTTACAGTTCTATGAACAATGGGCAGGCAGCCAAGAATCGTGCAGCAAGACTCCTAGTAATGCAAGGCACAGTGGAATGTGCTGTGACTGAGACTGCAAATGATTTTCGATTGGTAAGTGGCTGGGTACGAACACGTTAGGCAGAGTTTAATGCAGACAAGCATGAAATTAACCAGCTTGAACAGAAAGATGAAAACGCTCAAATACCTTTAAGAAGATGAGAGAGCTGTAATTATTGGGGGTCTTCAGACATGAATCGCACAAGGTTAATTTGCAGGAAGACGAAGTGTAATTCAGATCTTAATGTAAGGGGGGTTAGAGTATAACAGCAAGGATGTCTTCTTGCTTTACATAAATCCCTAGTGTGATCGTGCTTCAAATATCATAAACATGTTTGTCTTCTTAGCTTTGAAAGATAATACTCAGCTCGAAGGATAGAGTGGATGTGGAGAGGATGTTTCCACTAGTGGGAGAGTCTAGGACCACAGTTATAGCCACAGAATTAAAGGATGTTCCTTTGGGAAGGAAATGGGGAGTCATTTATTTTCAGGAGGTGACATTTGTGTAATTCTTTGCCACAGAAGGTTGTGGAGGCCAAGTCACTGGACATTGTTAAGACAGTAGATAGATTCTTGATTAGTACGGATGTCAGGGGTTCTGTAGAGAAAGTAGGAGAATGGGGTTGAGAGGGAGAGATAGAATGGCTTGGTGGATGATGGGCCGAATGGCCTAATTCTGCTCCTATCACTTGATTGATTGGGATGAGAGGACTTGTCTCTGAGTAGCGATATGTGCGCTAAAACATAAAGAGTTATTAAGAGGATTAGCTTCTGGTAATGAGAGGTTTGTTTCTCTGAGTCGTAGAGTGATACAGTGTGGAAACAGGCCCTTCAACCAACTTGCCCACACCGACCAACGTGCCCCATCTATCTTAGTCCCACTTGCCATGATTTTCACTGGTCTAACTCAAAAGAATACTGATTAGTGATACCACTGAGGTATTGATTAAACAGAGGCCAGCTATGTTAACGGTGATCAGAGGGGTCTTCAAAGCTGCCAACTTCAGCATGTGCCCCTTCCCATTGTATGTTAGAACTCAGTGAACTCAGGGAAGAAATGTGCAGTTGCCCTTTTGACTTTGGTAGCACTGTGCCCAAACCCCTCTAAACCTATCCTACACGTGTAACTGTGTAATGGTTTATTAAACATTGTGATAGTGCCTGCCTCAACTCCCTCCTCCATCACCTTGTTTCATTTACCCACCACCCTTGGTGTGAAAAAGTTATCCCTCGGTTTTCCCTAAAATATCCCCCCCCCCCTCACCGTTACCCCTTGTCCTCTGCTTCTTCATTTACCGACTCTGAATAAAGGATGAAATATATAAGGTTGTTAAGGGTTTGGACACGCTGGAGGCAGGAAACATGTTCCCCATGTTGGGGGAGTCCAGAACCAGGGGCCACACACAGTTTAAGAATAAGGGGCAAGTCATTTAGAACGGAGATAAGGAAACACTTTTTCTCACAGAGAGTGGTGAGTCTGTGGAATTCTCTGCCACAGAGGGCGGTGGAGGCAGGTTCTCTGGATGCTTTCAAGAGAGAGGGCTCTTAAAAATAGTGGAGTCAGGGGATATGGGGAGAAGGCAGGAACGGAGTACTGATTGGGGATGATCAGCCATGATCACATTGAATGGCGGTGCTGGCTCGAAGGGCCGAATGGCCTACTCCTGCACCTGTTGTCTATTGTCTATTGACGACATAATCTATTCCTCTCTAAGATCACCCCTCACCCTCCTGCGCTCCAAGCAATAGAGTCCTAGCCTGCCCAACCTGTACCTATAGCTCAGGCCCTCAAGTCCTGGCAACATCCTCGTAAATCATCTCCGCACCTTGTTCAACTTTACACCATATTTCCCATAACATGGTGACCACGACTGAACGTGTAGCTATCAGAAATGTGGGTGCCTTGGAGACAGAATGATTATCTGTGAAAAGGAGCTGCTGATGACTTCACTTTGCAAGCTGCCTGACCACGCTCCATAATGTCTGGAGTTTTGCAGGAAGTTCTGCACCTGTGACCTTTTTGTCGACTGTGTTTGGGGTGTTGGAGCTTTTTGTTATTTTGCACAGCAAGGGCGATGAATGCATGCAGTGATTGGTTGGGGATGTTTTAGGTTCTTACTTTCCCAGTAATTTTGCGCCCTTAGTCTATGGGGGAATAAAAGCGTTAGCTTTCTGTTGCCTCACCCGCTGAGTTTCTCCAACCTGTAAACCTGGATGTCTTTGGAGTTTGGGGGGAGACTGAAGATCTCGGAGAAAACCCACGGGGAGAACGTGCAAACTCCATACAGACAGCACCCGTAGTCAGGATTGAACCCGGGTCTCTGGCGCTGTGAGGCAGTAACTCTACCGCTGTACCACCGTGCCAATCTTCTTATACTTCTGCAAGATAAATGTAAAATGTACAAGCTTGTTGCCGGATGCTAAAGTGATTGCTTACAGCGGGCTTTGGGTGTGATGAGACCTGCAGACTTTGATCTTGTGGTCTGAATCAAATCGCACAGCTTACATCCAGTTTGCTCACCAAAGCTCTCCAGTGCCAACCCTTCTTAGCATTCTGATTCGGTTTGTTGTGAAGTTTATTGTTCTGCAAAAGTAGGATTTCATTCCATTACCTTTCTCCAGGTTTGTGTTTTATTCATTTTTGAGCAATTCCTGCTTTAATACGTTGACGTCTACCTGATTAACCTCTGGTGGAGCACCGTGGATTTGAAGGCAGAAAACCACAAGGATTCTCAATATAAAAATGATATTGGATTATTTCTTAATTCTTGCTCTTTCCGTGAATGGTTCCAGGCATTTATAACCGCGGCATGACTTGCTGCCAAACGTCTGAATGAAAGATAAGGTTTATGGAAACGTGGAAGATGATTGTGAAATCACCAGGGTAAGCTTCAGTTCAGGCATTAATAGAGGAAGATGTAATTATCAAAATAAATTATTCAGTAGGGTAAATGTAATAAGTAACCATGAAGCAGCCGACTTTATTAATCTGCTCCTCACTGCATCTTGTACGTTGGGCTGTGCGTAATGGGAGCTGAGGAACGAGATTGTTAGCTCCTGGAACCATTTGCAAAACAATGCTTCTCTGCTGAACCCTTGGAAAGAGTGTGTGAGGAAGGACAGATGCTGGTTTACACCGAAGATAGGCACAAAAGGCTGGAGTAACTCACCTATCTATCCATGTTCTACAGAGATGCTGCCTGACCCATTGAGTTACTCCAGCACTCTGTGCCTATCTTTGGTGTAAACCAGCATAAGGTCATAAAGTCATAAGGAATAAGAGTAGAATTAGGCCATTCGGCCCATCAAGTCTACTCCACCATTCTATCTCTATCTCTATCCAAAATGCCGCAGCGAGACTCCTGACGGGCACCCGAAAAAGGGACCACATCACCCCGATCCTGGCCTCTCTCCACTGGCTCCCTGTGCGGTTCCGTGTAAACTTCAAGATTCTCCTCCATGTCTACAAAGCCCTCAATGGGCTTGTCTTGCCCCCACCTACATAAAAAGTCTTCTCACCCACTACTCCACCTCCAGGCCCCTCAGATCGGCCAACTTGGGGTTGCTGAATATCCCACGGTCCAGGCATAAGCTCAGGCGCTACCGTGCCTTTGCGGTTGCAGCCCCTAGACTGTGGAACAGCAACATCCCCCTTCCCATCAGAACTTCCCCCTCCATCGACTCTTTTAAGTCGACACTAAAGACTTATCTATACTCCCAAGCCTTTCCTGACGTCCTCTGAGTGAGGGCTACATGTATATATGTATGTAGTTTGTTTTGTTGTGATATTCTTATAACAAATGTAAAGCACTTTGGCCAACGAGAGTTGTTTTTTAATTGTGCTATATAAATAAATGTGACTTGACTTGATCTATCTCTCCCTCCTAACCCCATCCTCCTGCCTTCTCCCCATGATCTCAGACACTTGTACTAATCAAGAATCTATCAATCTCTGCCTTCTTATTACATAGGAACATGATTTTTACTGCAGTTTCTTCACTTCTTGCCATGGAGTATTGTGGAGAAGTCCTGGCAATCACACTGGACATTGACACAGAGTTCTGGAGTAACTCAGCGGGACAGGAGAAATGGGCGACGTTTCAGGTCGAGACCCTTCTTCAGACTGAGAGTCGGGGGGGGGGGGGGGAGAGGGAGATACATAGATAAGAAAGTGCAAGGTGTGAAAATAGGACAAAGGGAATGGAGGTCAATGAAATGATAGAGATATGGAAGGGTAAGGTGTGTAAACGAGAGAGTAAAGGCGATGAAGCTCAGAGAATGGTTCATCGTTAGCTGAGGGGATGGTGACAATGAGAGGTACAATCAGTAACATTTAATCAGGAGGACAGTCGAACTAGTCGGTAAAAACACAATATCAAACTGTGACTCTGTAGGCCACAGAGTCAGGACTGACAGTAGATTTGCCAGCTCTGTGGCAGGTGAGAATGAGGAGCGTGCAGATGAAGGAACTGGACAATTTTATTTGATGAGTGGAGATAAAAATGACATTAGTCAATTGGCCCTGCTGAAAGAGCATGCTAACTATTACTGTGGGATGTCAATTAATGCTAACGGTTTCTGACACATGCCTAAAAAATACTGAGGTGGATAAAAAAATCCCACAGAACAGCTGACGACTAAATGGCCACTCGTTTATACAGAGGTTGATGGATTCTATCCACTAATGATTCATCTTGTCAAGTTTCTGGACACCTATAGCCTGACAGGTCCCAAATGATTCTAAATACAATAAAGTAACAATCTCAAAGCCTGAGCGACAATCACAGCGACTAATCTTTTCTTAGAAATGCTGCATGTTGTTGAATGGAATATTTTGAATTTGGATTATGAATGAGCAAAGTAAAATACTTATTTTACATTGGGCGGCATGATGGCGCTGCAGTCGAGCTATCAACCTCACAACGCCAGGGATCCTAGTTCGATCCTGACTACACTTTTTTTTTTTTTTAATTTCAAAATAGACTTTATTCAATTGATAAATATATACAATTCCTGAACCATTGAAACAAACAAAATTCATCCGACATTTTCGGAGACTATACAAATTTTTCCAGTACAATTTTTTACATTTGTCAAATTTCACCAAACGATCCTGACTACACGTGCTGACTGTATGGAGTTTGTACCTTCTCCCCATCACCTGCGTGGGTGATTCTCCAAGATCTTCAGTTTCCTCCCGCACCTTAGGGTGGTCACGGTGGTGCAGAGGTCGGGTTGCTGCCTTACAGCGAATGCAGAGCTGGAGACCCGGGTTCAATCCCGACCACGGGTGCTTTCTGTACGGAGAATAAACGGTATTGTATTGTATTGGATTGTACGTTTTTTCTCCGAGTTCTTCAGTTTCCTCCCACACTCGAATGAACCTACAAACCTGCGGTCTTTGGAGTGTGGGAGCAAACCGAAGATCTCGGAGAAAACCCACGCAGGTCACGGGCAGAACGCACAAACTCCATACAGACAGTGCCCGTAGTCAGGATCGAACCCATTCGCTGTAAGGCAGCAACTCTACCACTGTGCCACTGTGCAACTTGGTGCCTTCTAGGCATCTAACACAGTGTGGAAGTTGCTCAGGACTTCTCATCTTCACGGCATCTCCACTCTAGGCAACGATGATGATAAACTAGTCTCTGTTGTTGCAATACGTTCTGTATAGCACAACTATGCTCCATTTTATTTCCCCGCTGTGTCCAACACAGGGCACCTTAGATGAGAAGAAAGCAAATCACACAACGTACCTGCTATTAGCTGCTGACAGCCAACTTTGCAAATGTTTTAGATTGATTTAGTTTAGTTTAGAGATACAGCACAGAAACAGGCCCTTCGGCCCATTAGGGACAATTTTACATTTTTATGCCAAGCCAATTAACCTACAAACAGGGTTCGATCCTGACTACGGGTGCTGTCTGTACGGAGTTTGTACATTCTCACTGTGACCTGCGTGGGTTTTCTCCAGGTGCTCCAGTTTCCTCCCACACTCGGAGACGTGTAGGGTTGTATTTTAATCATGTTGTCCCTAGTGTGTAGGATAGTGTTAGTGTGCGGAGATCGCTGGTTGGTGCGGCCCCGGTGGGCCAAAGGGCCTGTTTCCATGTTGTATCTCTAATGTGTAAAGTCTGAGGCTGCAATCAAGTAGCATGTGTTCCATGACTTCCTGAGTGACCGGATCCACAACAGGAATCGTTAAGCAAATAGCAACTGTTAATAAACATGAGCCATGTATTTCAATGTGTCGGCCAAGTTCTTCAAGTAATGTTAGAAACTTGGAGAGGCCAATAGTGTTGGCTGTGGACAGAGGTCCTGGCTGAACTGTACGTTTGAGACCACACAAGACTTAAAAAGGAAGAAGATGATGAATGAAGTGGGCGTTGGGATCAGTGGACCTCCCATTGCCGACAGCTGCTGAGTTCCAGCAGATGTTACTGACAGATTGGGTACGATTGTGTCTGGACTACACCAGCTGCTGCCTGGCCCACTTGCTCTATGGATGAATATGTGGCCACCATCTCCCAATGTCCAAACGGCAGCTGGTTTGAGGAAGATCGTGCCAGGAAACTTGGTCTTTGAGATCAGCTGGAGAAGAAGAAACGGAAAATGGATCTCAGGATCCAAAAGGGTGATGTTTTGATCCCCCACTTCATCTCCCCCACCACTACAGAGTCATTGGGACCCTTCCCAACATTACCATGTAGTCTGAAGATGAGAAAAACATTTTTCACACAGAGAGTGGTGAATCTCTGGAATTCTCTGCCGCAGAAGGTAGTTGAGGCCAGTTCATTGGCTGTATTTAAGAGGGAGTTAGATGTGGCCCTTGTGGTTAAGGGGATCAGAGGGTATGGAGAGAAGGCAGGTACAGGATACTGAGTTGGATGATCAGCCATAGGAATCATAGTTGAACAGTATGATGCAGAAAACAATCCCATTCTGTCTGTATGGAGTTTGTACGTTCTCCCTGTGACCTGGTGGGTTTTCTCCTGGTGCTCTGGTTTCCTCCCACACAAGGACGTACAGTAATGGCTGATTAGCTTTGGTAATATTGTGAATTGTTCCTAGTGTGTGAAAGATAGTGTTAATGTGCAGGGATCGCTGGTCGGCATGGTCTCGATGGGCCGAAGGGCCTGTTTCTGCGCTGTATCTCTAAACTAAAGAAAACATTTGGTGTGTGCAGGAAGGAACTGCAGATGCTGGTTTAAATCGAAGATAGACACAAAATGCTGGAGTAACTCTGCGGGACAGGCAGCATCTCTGGAGAGAAGGAGTGGGTGACGTTTCGGGTCGAGACCTTTCTTCAGACCACGAACCGAAACGTTGTGTTTTGTCTATAAACATTGGATGGTGAAGTTAGAAACATAGAAACATAGAAAATAGGTGCAGGAGTAGAGGCCATTCGGCCCTTCGAGCCTGCACCGCCATTCAATATGATCATGGCTGATCATCCAACTCAGTATCCTGTTCCTGCCTTCTCTCCATACCCCCTGATCCCTTTAGCCACAAGGGCCATATCCAACTCCCTCTTAAATATAGCCAATGAACTGGCCTCAACTACCTTCTGTGGCAGAGAATTCCAGAGATTCACCACTCTCTGTGTGAAAAAAGTTTTCTTCATCTCGGTCCTAAAAGATTTCCCCCTTATCCTTAAACTATGGGGACTTAGAGGGATATGGGCCAAACGCGGACAGATGGTACTAGTGTAGATGGGTCATGTTGGTCTGCATGGGCAAGTTGGGCCGAAGGGCCTGTTTCCGTGCTGTATCACTCTGACTATGTATAGAGTGTATATCAAACTAGCAAGGCACACATGTCAACTCTGAATCACCCCACAGCTGATTTTCAACTGAGATGATCAGGCAACACTTGGAGTTTGAAACACTGGGCTACTGTGAAGGCTCTCACAATCCAGGGGCAAGTTTTCACGCTGTGATACAAATACAGTGGCTACAAACTTGGTACAGACAGGATTCTTGTCTGTGGACCTGAGCTGAACAAAGTGTGTCGTCTTTCACCCAACCATCAAGGGACTCCGATCAATGAATGTTCTGGATAACCTTTGGCTATTGAACGCTCTTTCAGAGTCACTTAATGTTGTGAATTGCGATCACAGTTTGAGAGAGCAGGCTGGTAGTTTTTGCCAACATCTTGCATTAATTTTGCAATGTATTACGGCCGTTTCACAGAATTAAGACTTCAAAGCTGACAATTTATCTTTTAGCGTCAGCAGCCTCCACTTTACATTTTTATGCCATCTGCAGGCATGTCGTTGTAGATTAGTTTTAATGCAGCAGAAGTTGGGACATTGGGTGTGAGTAATGACAAGTCCCTTTATACATTGCAGTGTTCAGTGATGTTGTGGTGTGTGTGCTCTTGTACAAAGCCCATGTACCAGGTGTGTAATGTACACTCTGGCATGCATCGTGCACCAGTCATACATGTAAGATGGGTGGTGAGTGTATGGAACGAACTGCCAGACGAGGTAGTTGAGGCTTGGACTATCCCATCCTTTAAGAAACAGGCAGGTACGTGGATAGGACAGGTTTGGAGGAATATGGGCCAAATGCTGTCAGGTGAGTCTAGTGTAGATGGGACATGTTGGCCAGTATGGACGAGTTGGGCCGAAGGGCCTGTTTCCACACTGAATCACCCGATGACTCCATGCGCGGGGATCGCTGGTCGGCACGGACTCAGTGGGCCGAAGGGCCTGTTTCGGCGCTGTGTCTTTAAACTAAACTGTGGAGGAGACCATTCAGCCCACTGAGTCTATGCTATCTTTCAAAACTATCCCAGTCCCCAATTGATTTCTGTGCAACATGGTTCATCTCGCACGTCCATAAACACCGCCGTGTTCTCATTGATAACACACACCATGGGTGACTTAAATCAACTTGCCGACAGCAGTATGTATCGTCGGCAGGTGGCCGGAAGCTGGAGTGTTTTGAGGAAGCCCATGCTATGATGGGGACCCTGGTCAACAGTTGCAAGACCTGCACCAACATAGTGGCCCCGACAGTCAGTAAACAAAATGCATCATGTTCCTAAATCCAAAGACGCAAGTGGCCAGTGAGCACTGGGGAACCTGATACATCACCCATCCTTTTTCTCCAGAGATGCTGCCTGACCTGGTGACTGACTCCAGCCACTTTGTGTCCATCTTTGGTATAAACCAGCATCTGCAGTTCCTTTCCACACATGGGTGAGATCAGCCCATCTGTGTGGCCTAGTCACCCACAGCAAGCCCAAAGACACAAGGTCTTCGACAGGGGTGGCGGGGTGTTGAGGCTTAGACACACCAAGGAAACCGGTGTCTGTATTCAAGTCAAGTCAAGAGAGTTTATTGTCATGTGTCCCAGATAGGACAATGAAATTATTGCTTGCTGCAGCACAAGAGTATTGTAAGCGTAAATACAGAACAGTTCAGTGTGTCTATATAGCATAGACCATATATATACATATAAATAAACAGATAAAGTGCAATATGCTGTTATAGTTCAGAGATTGTTTGAAGTTGTGTTTAATAGTCTGATGGCTGTGGGGAAGTGGCTGTTCCTGAACCTGGATGTTGCAGATTTCAGGCTCCTGTACCTTCTACCCGATGGCAGTGGAGAGATGAGTGTGTGGCCAGGATGGTGTGGGTCCTTGATGATGTAGGCAGCCTTTTTGAGGCAGCGACTGCGATAGATCCCTTCGATGGTGGGGAGGTCAGAGCTGATGATGGACTGGGCAGTGGTCACAACTTTCTGTAGTCTTTTCCGCTCCTGGACGCTCAAGTTGCCGAACCAAGCCACGATGCAACCGGTCAGCATGCTCTCTACTGTACACCTGTAGAAGTTCGAGAGAGTCCTCCTTGACATACCGACTCTCCGTAATCTTCTCAGGAAGTCGAGGCGCTGATGAGCTTTCTTTATAATGGCATCAGTGTGCTGGGACCAGGAAATATGCACGCCCAGGAATTTGAAGTTCTTGACCCTTTCCACCATCGACCCGTTGATACAAACGGGACTGTGGGTCCCCATCCTACCCCTTCCAAAGTCCACAATCATTTCCTTGGTTTTGCTGGTGTTGAGAGCCAAGTTATTGTGCTAGCACCATTTGGTCAATCGGTCGATCTCACTTCTATATTCTGACTCGTCCCCATCAGTGATACGTCCCACAATAGTGGTGTGGTCAGCGAACTGCCCCCCAGTCTGTGTGCCAGTCTGGGCTAATGTCTGGCTTGTAGCGTCTGCAACACAAGACTACAGCAACATCACCCTCTCACCTGTCTGACGAAGGATCTCGACCCGAAACGTCACCCATTCCTTCACGTAGATGCTTCCTGTCCCACTGAGTTACTCCAGCACTTTGTGACTTTCTCTGGTGTAAACCAGCATCTGCAGTTCCTTCTGACACATTTCACTCGGCGTCCTATTTCCAGGGCGTGACTGCCCTCTGTAGGCTGACTGAAGAATGGCTGCAACTCCCAACATTACCTGGAGCTGCCCCTGAGCATCTAATCACAGGTTGACCCAGAGCCCAGGGAACAAACTACAAGCATCCATCTTGGGAACCATTTCTATATTAGAATGGATTCTGTACACTGAATGTTTAATTTGTAACCCATAGCAACAGATGAATCCAGTGAATGCAACAGATGAATCCAGTGAATGCCAGAATCTCTGAGATCTTATTCCCAGTTCCCAGCTGCACTTACAGAAACTAATCAGCTGTCCAGAACGATTGTGGATGATGAGACTGACTGCTGCTTCCCAAGGCTCCTGACTTCTCATTGAATGTTGAGTTGAAGGGCTGATCATCAGTATAACACAGTGCATTCATGGGCCCAGTGACTAACACAGAGGTAGTAATCACGAGTAGTCTATCCACGGACTAAGGTCTGAAGAAGGGTTACAGTCCGAAACGTTGCCTATCTCCTTCGCTCCATAGATGCTGCTGCCCCCCGCTGAGTTTCTCCAGCACTTTTGTCTACCTGTCCGCTGACTAAAATGTGTTCTGCTGCACCTGCGACAAGAAACTAAACTGAGTTAACTAACCCAACTAGTCTAAACCAAACTGCACTAAAAGTTCTTGTTCTTCTTTGATTTACTAAGAAGGGAACTTGCTTGGAACATACAAATGTATGCCGTTGTCACTTGCGGGCGGAGCACCAAGGCAAATTCCTTGTATGTGAATACTTGGCCAACAAACTTATTCATTCATTCATTCTCACAATATGCTTGAACACTGTGTCCTATTAAACCTTTCAGATTAAATATATGTTAGATATGGAATTTCAGAGGCTGGAGGGTGAAGCCCAAGGCTCCTGGAACTCACCTACAGGCAGATCTTGACGGCAAGAAACCATTATTCTGATATTCAAGGATATTGGTCAGAAGATAGACACAAAATGCTGGAGTAACTCAGCGGGACGGACAGGCAGCATCTGTGGAGAGAAGGAATGGGTGACACTTCTGTGTGAGACCCTTCTTCAGACTGGTCAGACATTTGTAGGAGAGTAATATCACTCCTACACAAGACTTTCTAGCCGAGGTCGTCGTTGTTCCAGTCCCTCGGTGTAAGAACATCTGCCTCTGCTTCTCGTAAACCAAATAAAGAACAACATCGCCCGGGGTCCGGATGAGTGCAGTCCATTGGGGAACAACAAGCTTTGTTTTCAGTTTGGAACTAACTTGAAAGGGCTAATCTATCAATGCAAAGATCAAACAGAAGGATAAGATGATGAAATACATCACCACTTTCCAAATGTAACTGAGTCAGATTTGCGGACAAGTGGATTGTGCAAAAGATCTCAGTGTGGTGGTTCCAGGAAGCAATGAATCCGAATCGCCTCCAACTGGGCCAGCACAAGGGTTTTACACTTCTGGTTTGTTTTTCAACTTGGCTTGCAATAATCAAGAGTCAAGAGTCAAGAGTCAAGTCAAGGGTGTTTTAGTGTCATATGTCCCAGATGGGACAATGAAATTCTTATTTACTGCAGCACAACACAATATGTGAACATAGTACGTAACAGGGGAAGAGTTCAATAAATCTCCCATTCCTTCTCTCCAGTGATACTGCCTGTCCCGCTGAGTTACTCCAGCATTTTGTGTCTATTACAATCAGGTCTATTACAAGTAGAGGTTTCAAAGAGTGGAGCGATGGCAATGAGTGATCGCAGATCCTGGGACCAGAGCGCAGAGTCGCTCGTCCTGGCCGCCAATTCTGTTCCCTTGAGACCGTGAGAGAGAGGTACAGTGAAATGCTTTTGCTGCATGCTGCGGTGCTCCCAGCTCCATTCTGGAACTCTGGCAACTGTGACATTCAGGACCGTGCAGAGTCGTGGAATCTGCATGATTGTTCAGACCCAGAGAGCTCTCCAAGCCTCCAATCAGGTCAATATCTATTGCCATCTGAACTGCAAGGATCAATGAATAAAAGCTGGTGCGATCGACACTCGGAGTTGGCAGATGAAGACTGTTTCATAGCAGTTAATATCAACACAGTTAATATCAAACACAGATGCAGAAGATGTAAGATCATTTGATTTAAAAGGATAAATGATTTCCAAAGGATGGGGCAATGTTGTTTTAAATGCATAGTAGCTTGACATTTAGTTCCAGGTTGGAACTGCAGGGCATGGGATAAACGGCATGTCTATTTTAACATTTTCTAATCTTCCGCCTTTACAATATTGCAAAATGAGATTTTTTTGTTTGATTAAAATTAATTTACTGAAAATCTGTGACTATTAATTAGAACTACTGGAGTGGAAAGGAGAGACTTTCTGTAATATTGTAGACAATGAACAAGCTTAATGAGAATATTAATGGCACTGCACCTGGCTGGTGTTACACACAGTTCCTACTTACTCCAGGGAAAGCAATTAGTTGCTGTCACGAACATTCTTGACAAAAGTACGACTAAAGTTAATGTTGGAATTCTAAATGCCTGCAGTAATTGTGTGAGGGAACATGCTTCCTGTACCATTAAACACAGCCTCCGCTAACTCTCCACAGAGCTTGTGTGTACATATGTAAAATGACAAGGCGCCAATCACACACGCACTAATCTTTACACCTTGACCATCAGGATGATGGATTTGGCTCAGTTTTAAGATACAGCATGGAAACAGGCCCTTCGGCCCACCGAGTCCATGCCAGCCCACCACCAATCACCTGTTCACACTAGTTCTATGTTATCCCGCTTTCTCATCCACTCCCTACACACTAGGGGACAATTAACTTACAAGCCGCACGTCTTTGGGATGTGGGAGGAAACCGGAGCACAGACAGTACCCAAGGCCAGGATTGAACCCGTAATAAAGGAAACAGGGTCATTGTTAGCTGTTTGTTGGGTGAAAACGAGAAGCTGGTGGAAAGGAAAACCCAAGTCGCACATGTTTCTCTCGTTTCCCTCCATGCTCAATCCCGAGTCAACAACTAGGGAAAACACTGATCCAATTTAGACTTTTCCTGAAATCCCTTGTAATAACATCACAGGTACAGGTACATCACAGGTACGTCACAGGTACATGACTATTTCTTGTAACCCTGTTATCCAGGTGTTTGTTCTAAGCCATTATCAACTCTGTATAATTGGGAGCTGAGATAAATCCCTGAGTTTGCTTAGAGACTTTGCTAATAAACTGGCCTGTGTGGTACACTGGCATTTGATTCAGCGCTGGTTATTGTGGATCAACTTTCCACCAGAGACAAGCATTTTCAACTGCCGACCAAACCCCCCTCGGCTGTATCCACCTGTCACTCACCAGGCTTTGCCCTGCCAGCTTTCTCCACCCCCCCCCACCCCCTCCCACCCCAATCAGTCTGAAGAAGGGTCCCGACCCGAAACGTCACCTATCCATGTTCTCCACAGATGCTGCCTGACCCACTGAGTTACTCCAACACTCTGTGAAACGTCACCTATCCATGTTCTCCACAGATGCTGCCTGACCCGCTGAGTTACTCCAGCACTCTGTGAAACGTCACCTATCCATGTTCTCCATAGATGCTGCCTGACCCACTGAGTTATGGTGCAGCAGCATCTATGGAGCTAAGGAAATAGGCAACGTTTCGGGCCGAAACCCTTCTGGAAATAGGCAATGTTTCGGGCCGAAACCCTTCCGGGTTTCGGCCCGAAACGTTGCCTATTTCCTTAGCTCCATAGATGCTGCCTGACCCGCTGAGTTACTCCAGCACTCTATGAAACGTCACCTATCCATGTTCTCCACAGATGCTGCCTGACCCGCTGAGTTACTCCAGCACTCTGTGTCTTTATATTTCCTTGCACAAGGCACAATATGAAAGAACATCACAAATGTCCTTGATGTTTGTTACTGCTGTTTTGCAATCACTAGTGTCCCTGGCTATCACTTACTGTAAATGATGATGAATCTGACAGATGTGGAAGCATTTTATCAGCAAGGGCAAAATGCTGCAGACTATGTTTTATCATACTTTAGAAAAACACAACAACGCCCTTTGTTTTCCTCTGTCTTTATGCGAGTATTGTCACATTAAATCCGACACAGTTGGTGAAGATAGATTTTGCTCTGGGTGAAGACAATTAAAACCAATTATCCTCTGTCAAGAATTAGTGTCAACACATTAGAATCACACATGGCCCGTCTCGCAAGCAAGTAGAGAAACAGTTTCTGCCTTACCATGTTAGAGATTGTTCTACAAAATGTTTTGCAAGTTGTAAAATCAATTTGTTTCTAATTTCTTTTGATGAAGAAAAGACAAAAGATTCTGGAACAAAAGATGGTTCCCAGAAGACCATAAGACATAGGAACAGAATTAGACCATTCGGCCCATTGAGCCTGCCCCACCATTCAATCATGGCCAGACAAAAAATGCTGGAGAAACTTAGCGGGTGAGGCAGCATCTATGGAGCGAAGGAATAGGCCTGGAGATTCTATGATTCTACTCCCCACATGACAAATAAACATGCCAGCAGAGACTTCCTGCGTTTCACCTCCAAGGTCAAACTGTGTCCAAAATTGTACAAATTCTGAAAGGTGGTTGTCTTGCCAAACTTTCTGTTCCAGCATCACTAAATCATCTTACATCATCACAGATCATCGTACCTCAAACCAGAGAGCGGTCCTGAACCACCATCTACCTCTTTGGTGACCCTCGGACTATCCTTGATTGGACTTTGCTGGCTTTACCTTGAACTAAACGTTATTCCCTGATCATGTAGACAAAAAATGCTGGAGAAACTCAGCGGGTGAGGCAGCATCTATGGAGAGAAGGAATAGGCGACGTTTCGTGTCGACACCCTTCTTCAGTCATGGCTGATCTATTTTCCCCTCTTAACTCCATTCTCCTGCCTTCTCACCATAACCTTTGTCACCCTCACAAATCAAGAATCTGTCAACCTCCACTTTAAAAATACCCAATGACTTGGCCTCCACAGCCTTCTGTGGCAATGAATTCCACAGATTCTCCACCCTCTGATGAAAAATTCCTCCCCATCTCCATTCTGAAGATACATCATTTTATTCTGATTCTGTCCATCTGGTCCTAGACTCTCCCAACAGTGGAAACATCTTCTCCACATCCACTCTTTCAAATGTGTCAGAGTTGTCTTTCACACTCAAGATCCGGCCACAAGCATCACTGAGGGCAATGTGATCTCCTCATCCTGTTAGACATTTAGTTGTCCACGGACTTTCACCAATAGTTCAATACAGCGTTATTTGTCACATACGCAACTGCACCGTGAGATTAGTGTTGCATCTATCACACATGCGTGCGCCGATATTGTTCATCGTCCACAGTCCAGTCCACCCGAGTGCTCGATGTTCTGGAGCATTTCCCGCGAACCGACATCCCTCTCCTCTCCTCTCATCTCCTTGGCCCTCTCTGTGTCCCGTGGGCACCTCCTGCTGTTGTCCTTGAAGGTGCTGGAGACATTACCCTGGTTCACCCTCCCACCGCCCTCGCTCCTCACGTTCCACGTCTCCAGCTCCCTCACGATTATGTCGACGGACCGACGAGCCTTCGGGCGAGTTCCCACTGACCGCGGCACGTCGGGAATGTCTCCGCCATGTGCCTCCTCGAATAGGTGACGTTTATGGTCGAGACTCTTCTTCAGACCACCACTGGTGAAAGAGTGGCGGAGGTTTGCGTTGGTCTGTTGGTTATGTTTGGCTTGGCCTCAGATGTATTTGCTCGTTACAACATCTCGCACCGGGTCAACATGAGGCTCGCTCCCCAAATGGACTTTAACATTCATCACTGGGTTTCTAGTGATAATTGAGTGAGAGCTGCACTGGACAACGAGCTCACAGGTGGTGGTGGTGGTGGTGGTGATGGGATCCCATCTTGTGGTTGCAACCTAAGGAGAAGATGGAAGAATGGGGTTTGGACACCTGTATTGGGAAACCAGAGGAAGAACTGCTGAACTTCTGAAACGCAAGGCTGATGTATCTCAGACCCTCTTTGAGACACAGATGCCCCCCCTCCCTTCCCCAGCCCCAACAGCAGGTCACCAGGCTGGACAATTAGAACGTGTTGAAAGGATGTGTTGGTATAAAACAAGTTCATCCCAAGCAAAGATTTCGATAGCGTGGGCTATTTTTCTACTTTTAATTAATCCACAGAACCTCGCCGTGCATTTTAACAACGCCGGTGACATTTACAGTAGTTAAAAAAAGACATTACTTTCATTAGAGTGTGGACTCAGCGGGGGCTTGCATTCGGCAATGTTCAGTAATGAGCAGCCAAGGCCAGGACTAATCACTAGGCCGGGGCGAGCTGGAAACATAGACAGTGATTTTGCTTCAGAATGAATTCTAAACCCTTCTTTGTTCTTTATCTCTGTGACTTTCAGCTCAGGGAACCTCTGTCCTTCATCCCTTCACCACTGGAGAGGAACGACTGTGGCATCTGCAGAGGATAACTTCATCCCAACACACGTTGTCAAGATTAACGAGGATGTTGCCCAGACTTGAGGGCCTGAGCTACAGGGACAGGTTGAGTAGGCTGGGACTTTATTCCTAGGAGCGCAGGAGGATGAGGGGTGATCTTGTAGAGATGTACAAAAATCATGAGAGGGAGAATGCACAGTCTTTTACCCAGAGTCGGGGAATCAAAAACCAGAGGGCATGGGCTTAAGGTGAGAGGGGAAAGATTTAATAGGAACCTGAGGGGTAACGTTTCCACACAGAGGGTGGTGTGTGTATGGATCGAGCTGCCGGAGGAAGTATTTGAGGCAGGGACTATCCCAACGTTTAAAAAACATTTGGTCAGGTGCATGGATAGGATAAGTTTGGAGGGATAAGGACCAAACGCAAGCAGGTTGGACTAGTGTAGATGGAGCATGGGCAAGTTGGGCCGAAGGGCCTGTTTCCACTCTGTGTGACTCTATCACTCTGTGCCTCTATGACAGATTGAATGGGACACATGGACAAAAGCTGCAGAACGTTACGCTCTGTCATGCTCTGTAAAGTTTTAATACTATTTCTGCTGTGTGTGCATTGCCTCCAATTATAATCTAACCAGCCTTTCATAGATTCATCAGATTTAATATTAAAAATTAGTGTGAATGGTTCATAAAATGTTCTGCAGTTTCATCATTCTCAAAAGAACATAAGTCAAATAGCTCTGCCTTTAAACTTTTTTTGTTCAGCTGCTCAGTTAAGTACCACAAAAACAATGGTAGAACGGTACATGGGCTCCAGGTGCCTTGCCATGAAACCTCAGCCATCCTCCATCACAAAGCCTACCTACACTTGCTCCGAGGTAAATTCCCCAGGTCATTGCCCACCTACTGACGTGAGACCCATCTGTACGTCACTTATTCATCTGTTCTCCCTGCATCAGAGAGTGTAAGGAAAGTGCGTAGCAAGGAACTATAGATGCTGGTTTCAACCGAAGATGGACACAAAAAGCTGGAGTAACTCAGCGGGACAGGAATGGGTTACGATTCTTCAGAAACATCACCCGTTCCTTCTCTCCATGGATTTCATTCCATAACTCCTGTTCAACTTACAGTCTTGTTCTTTAGGGTTTGGGGTTTCTGCAGTCTGCTAGAGACTGTCCAGCTGTTATTAGGCGAGTGAATCATCTACCAACAACTAGAGAGTCGTCCTAAGCTGCCATCCAGGGTCGACGAGGACTATATCAGTGTTGAACCTTTTTCCAAAGATCTAATTTAGCTCAGAGCGTTTACATGAATGAGGACGGTGCAATACTCTCCTTCTCCCCCAGTGTTACTCCTTCTTCTTCTTAAGCCCTGTGCTCCTCAAGGAAGCATCGGCCATTGACATATGTCCTCCACCTCACTCGGTTATCGGCAGTTCTATCGAGATCTCCCCAGATGAGCCAACTCTCAGACACTTCTGTCTGGCCACCTCTTCCCCAGCTGTTCCTGGGGCCACCTCTTCTGTCTGGCCACCTCTTCCCCAGCTGTTCCTGGGGCCACCTCTTTTCCTTTATCCTTGGGGGTTCCATTTCCGGGCTTGCCGGCTGATGTTTGTGGCCGGTTTCTGACGGTGCGTCCAATCCAACTCCATTTTCTCCATTGAATCTGTAAGCCAATGGGCTCCTAGCTTGTCCTTTTGTACAGGCTATTAGTCCGGAAATGCTGAGGAAATTGGAATGATGGATCCGTTAAAAGCCGGAAGCTGACTGGCCATCAATCATTGATGCCACACATGTGGTCTCTGGCATGTGGTTTGCTGGTAGTCGGAGGGACAGGATGGTTCTGCATCCTGAATCACCTACGGTGGCGCAGCGGTAGAGTTGCTGCCTTACAGCTCTTGCACTACGGGTGCTGCCTGTACGGAGTTTGCACGTTCTCCCCGTGACCTGCGTGTGTTTTCTCCGAGATCTTCATTTTCCTCCCACACCCCAAAGACGTGCAGGTGTGTAGGTAAATTGGCTTGGTGTAAATGTAAAATTGTCCCTGGTGTGTGTAGGATAGTGTTAGTATGCGGGGATCGCTGGTCGGTGCGGACTCGATGGGCCGAAGGGCCTGCACACATTTTCCCTCATGTTTCCTCCAAAACTCATCTGCATTTTGCTGAATATTGACTCTTCCATGAAGGGTTACTATCAGGCTTTTGTTTTAAGTCTAATTCCTTTAAAAATGTCCCTTGATATAATCAGCCCACTAATTAGATGCAGGTTTAACACAGTTGAAGTGAGACCAATCACAGAAAGATAAACATCGTTGATCACTGTGCCAGCCCATTGCAATGTGAGTATCCTGATTTAAAATTACTCTAAAAAAATAACCGACTCAACTATTGTATGTTTAGACTGGGGTACAGTGGCCAGTTTCTCAAATTGAACAAAAAATTAGATGTAAACAGTTGTGAAGCTTGCTAATGGGATGCAGACCCAGAGGAATGAAAAGGCTTGGAAATAGCAGAGTGAGGGGAAACTCCCAGCAATGTCTCCAAGGGCCTTGGGGAACTTCTGGTTTGCACAAAGAGTGAGAAAAGTTCGAGAAAATTACATTATCTCACGTTGAATTGTGTTTAAAATTGCTGCAAATTTAATTGTTGTCACTGCCAATGACTGGATCAGAATTAGTCCATTCGGCCCATCAAGTCTACTCCACCGTTCAATTATGGCTGATCTATCTTTCCCTCTCAACCCCATTCTCCTGCCTTCTCCCCATAACCCCTGACACCCGTACTAATCAAGATCTATCTATCGCTGCCTTAAAAATATCCACTGACTTGGCCTCCACCGCTGTCTGTGGCAAAGAATTCCACAGATTCACCACCCTCTGACTAAAGATACTCCTCCTCATCTTCTTCCTAGAGGAGGAATTGAGGTGAGCAATTTGTACAGAGGAAGTCAGTGTGATCACAGCAGAATGTTGGGATTACAGCTTGTGTTGGCAATGTTGCTGCCTTGTTTTAATAGTTAGATTAAACGAGTACTTACCAGTATGAAGTTTGATCTGTATTTTATGAGGAGTTACGGTGAGGGATTAAGTGAAGAACCCAGCTCTACTGCGCATGCGGCATACTTCGAAGCAGCGGTGTGGAATCACAGAATAGACACAATATTTGAAGTAAGATAGTAAAGATCACGAGACATCAGTTTATTAGTTTGATTTATATAATGAGGGTGGGAGCGGCGGGCACTTAATCCCTCACCGTAACTCCTCATAAAATACAGATCAAACTTCATACTGGTAAGTACTCGTTTAATCTAACTATTTTACTTCGGAGTCACGTGAGTGATTCCGTGAAGACTTCAAAGGTCTGTGATTTCAAACCGTGTAACAGTTTTTATTTCACTCACTGCCGAAGTTTATGAGGGAGGAAGTGTTATCGTAATCAACCAGTGGATCTGCTTTCAAAAGAAACAGAAAGGTATTTGTTAACAATAACAACATAAAAGAGCTCCTCTGAGCTTAAATTAATATTGCAGTTTGTAATATTCTCCTGCAATTAAATCAGGTTTATCAACGGTTTATAATAAAAAATGTTCTGAACGCCGTTCCCTTGACCATTCTGCTGTATTGAAAATGTGGTCAACCGGGATGTCCATTCGTTCAGCCGCTGATACCAATGCTGCCCTAGTGGAATGGGATTAAATGTATTATTATCTATTCCGGCAGCTTTCGGTACCTGTTTGAGCCACCTTGGAGTGGTTTGGCTCGTACCCCGTCTTGGGTTACTGTGGTTGACCCATAGGCTTTCCTCTCCCTCTAAGATTGTGGGTTGTGTCTATATATAGTAGTAGATGGGTCACCACACTCAACCTGGACTCTGGTGGGTAGGCCCGGAATCCCACCAGTGAATTGGGCGTTCCTGGTCCATATAGCCATATAACAACTACAGCACGGAAAACACAGGCGATCTCGACCCTACTAGTTCGTGCCGAACTCATAATCTCGCCTAGTCCCATATACCTGCGAGTTAGATTTTACCAGACCTAAATATGAACGTGATGCGTCTGGGGTAATCACCATGTTATCCAGTCTGGTTTATGGAGTGACCGGACTCTGTGAGCGTGTACGAGAGCCATAAGCATGAGCGTTTTTTAAAAACATAGATTAAGCAAGCTGAGGGATCTGGCTGGTGCCATCTCTGAGACATGTCAATGTCACACCAATATCCCATACATGGGTATATACCTGGGTGTTTGGGGCTTATATTATAGTTGCCCTTCATAAGTTTACCTTCAGTGGATGGGATCCCATGCTCTGCTGACATGCTGTTTTAGATAAGCAGATAAGGCGCTCCATGCTGTATTTACGGCACTGTAACTCACCTTTTAGTCATGGTGTAGATGTTCCAGGAACTCCAATACGTCAGTGGTTGAATAGTTCGTTGTCCCTGCGTCGTGGCAGTATTTTACCCATGTTAGCTTTTAGTGACTGTTCGCAGGGATGCCGACATGGTGGTAATGGTTCCTTTGGATAATCCCAGTCCCTGGTAAGGTCTATTCAAACCCTGCACCCAGGAGTTTGATGTTTCCCTGGCATGGGTGGCTTGTGCCTGATACTGGGTTGAATCAGCAACCATGGTCCACTAGGGAAATCCATAGGTGACTCGCCCACCGTGTCGTGATGAACTGGGAACCATGGCTGTGTAGGCCGGTCGGGCACGTTCAATATCTCGGAGACAGATCCCTCTGTATTGCGAAGTGCCCGTCTGATGAGGCAGAAGGGAGGAAGGCAAAGCAGAAATTCCCCCTTCCAGCGTATAGGCATCTATCGCTGCTGCCTCTAATCTGGTTCCTAAGTCACATACATGGGTTACTGGTGATTCCGTCTTGTGCAACCAATTTGATATCTGGCTTTCAAACTGCTTAATACCTTTAGCAGATATCTTGGGTTTGACATCTATTCAATGTTATCATAAATTTTACCCCGTGACATGGTGTCTCCCACTGTGTTCTAGCTTCCTAGGACATAGGCAGCTGATAGTTAAAATGTCTTTTGACACACCATTGCCAGATTTGTTTGACCAATTTGTTGCACAATAATGATTATTATGCTCCCCATATGGTTGATATAAGCCACCACCATAGTATTATCAATCCGTAACCACATATGTACGTGCTGCATTTGAAATGCATATGCTTTTTAGCCCAATAGGCGATCACCAATCCCAAGTAGTTGATGCCCGGTATGTGTAGTAACGATGTTTGTGAATTGGTCCATCTGTTACCTGTGCTGGATATGGAGTTTAGTTGCTCCCCAGCCTAAAGTACTGGCATCGGTTTTTAATAACCAGGTTGGGATTGGTGATGATAATAGGGCTGAAAACTATGCCAAATATATGTCTGCCCACCACCACCTTAATTGTGATATAGCTTCAGTGGGTACATTCATGATTTGATTATAGTGACCCAAGTACCTTGGCAAAGTAACAGTCATATGGACGGAATTATTATTGAAGCCCAGATAATCCTTGGTAGTTAACGCTTCAATTCTGGTTTATCTGGGCGTGGGATAAACCTCAGCTTTAGGGAGCTGTTTCGTAGCTAGAACTGCTGCCACAGCTAATTCCTTTGTTTCCCCTAATATGAGGATATCATCCAATATATGCCATGATTATGCTTGTTTTCTTAATATTTTCATGGCCATTTATAATAGTTTAGGGCTGAGGTTAGACCATAGGGAATGCTATATGCTCCCATGGTTGCCCTAACCGGGATATCCATTATCCAGGTAAAATTTTTTAGGTATCTATAATGATCCTAGTGTATGGGTATAAGATAGTTAGCATCTTCCATATCAATGCTCCCCATAGGTATCCTAGGGAGATCAGATGTCTGGCAGTGACAAGAACCCCATCTCCATCTTAAAGTGTATATACTCAACAGATTTATTTAGTGATATTAGATCAATGATGATGCTACATTCACCATCTTTTGTAGTTTTGGTGAATATATTCGATACAAATTCCAATGGCTCATGTTTACTCCCATGATCCGTTTAGTAATGAGCCTTTCTAGTTCAGCTTGACCTTCTCACTTCTCTTTTCTTAGAGGGAGAAAATGCCCTTTGGGCGCATTGCTGAACTGGCGGTAATATGCCCAATTTGAATTCGTTTTTATCCTCTAAGACTGTTGAGTATATTTTAGTTATTTGTGACAGCATCCCATGCTTTATCCACAAGTGTAAATGCCCCCCCACGCAGTTAGTAGAACACCCTTGTTTAGTGTAAACGGGAGGAACCAGACTACCTACCTCCATGTTTGTTGTTTTTTCATGAAGGCGTAGTTTGCTGGTATGCTGGTGCTGTCGGTGGGGCGGCGCATCTTCCCACGGCTCCGCTCTGGGCCCCGTCTAAAAAGAACTTTGGGGGTAAAGTGAAGCGGTCGCCAGGCTTTCACCAGTCCTTGTTTGATTCACTGGTGGATGCCGAGGGGTGCTGCCAGCTGGGTGTTTGGATGCGATGTCCTGCTCGTTCCATGGCCTGCCTTCATGAGGTGCACAGGTTTATCTGCCTCTCTTCCCGCAGCAGCGGTTTGCATAGCCCCATATATTTGGGGTTGCGGGCAGGTCTATATGCACCATTGTTCAGTCGAGTATCCCAAATTTGGGAACATCTTAGGCGTCAGCACCCTGGTAGTGCAATGGGATAGTCTCATCCTGGGAGAGTATAATCCGTGGAAAAGGCGAGCAAAGGCGGTAACATCTTGACCCTTCTGTAGAATTCGCTGCTTGTCTGCGAGTCTGCTGACCCAGCTGCCTGCGGATTTGCCTCTGGAAAGGCCTGCTCCTGCAGGACTTTTGTTGGGAAGATGGTCGCGTGGAGGAGCCATGTAGTGGCCCACGACACCCAGTAGCTCTTCCTGATCCTGCTCCCCTGGCATACTGCTGTTCTCGTCCGCCTGCCCAGCGTTTAAGCCAGCCCAGCCCTGGCCTCCTTAGCTAGCCTCAAAAGAGGGAGCAAAAGGGTGTGCTAAATTGGAGGAGGCATAGCTCAAACTCCGCTGTTGCATCAATCCCTTGACAAGGGAGATGGCTAGTGCAATAGCACTGGGGTAGGAGTCAGCTCCCTTGGCATTCAGCCAGTGCCCCTTTTCTCCTGGAGGTGAACTCCATGACCTCCTCTGGCTTGGGGAGACAGACATACTTATTTTTGCTGTCTCCAACCTGTTCCAGTTTTGGAGGAAGTTGGCTCCTGTAGAACCTGTAAATTGGGAAGATTTTTCTCTTACCTGCATGTAGAGGCTGCCTGCCGTTTTCCAGGCGGCGTTGTGGCGGTTCCCGGGCGGTGATACTCCTAGTCAGGAGTCTGCAGGGCTGCCGGTCGGGTTTTTTAAACTTCCCGCCGGTTCGCTGCTGTTACCAAACAGCTGTTCAGCGGACCGGTATAGCGCAGCTCCTTGCAGCGGTCCGCAGCGTTTGCGGTCCGGGTAGCGCTTTTTCCCCGTCCACTGTCGGCTCCACGCTGGAGTCGAAACGGGGGCCGCTCACCATGCCTCTCTACTTTGCTCCCCCTGGAGCAAAAACCACAAGGCCCGATTAAGGTAAGTACTTACCTCTCGTTCCTTGGATGCGGGAGCTAGCCCGACTCCCGCTGGCCGCGTTCTGCACAGCTGTGCGTAATGCCGCATGCGCAGTACCTGCTGGGTTCTTCACGGAATCACTCACGTGACTCCGAAGTAAAATCCAACTGTTTCGAGTCATCTTCTGTTCTTTGCCTTTTTCCAGTTGACGTTTACATCGGGCTGGTCAAATGTAATCTGTGTGGTCTTCATGAAAGTAAACCACTCAGGCCAGAGTTGTGAAACGAGAATAGATGCTGTTGTAATTGGCAATCCGCTTGGATCTATACAGAGGGACTACCAGCAAACAATGAAAATCATGCACTATCTGCCTCGCCAACAGTCTGTCTGTCCTTTCTTCTTTTTGCTATTTTTAGTATGTGTTAGGTGATGTTCCGGGTTAGTACCCTTCTTCAGTCTGGTTACAATCAGTCAGAAGAAGGGTCTCAACTAGAAACGTCACCTATCCATGTTCTCCACAGATGCTGCCTGACCCGCTGAGTTACTCCAGCACTCTGTGAAACGTCACCTATCCATGTTCTCCACAGATGCTGCCTGACCCGCTGAGTTACTCCAGCACTCTGTGAAACGTCACCTATCCATGTTCTCCACAGGTGCTGCCTGACCCGCTGAGTTACTCCAGCACTGTGTGGTTGGTAATTATCTGAAACTATATTACATCTTGAAGGTGATGATTGCAAGTTTGCTGTAGGTGCACAAAAAAAAGCTGGAGAAACTCAGCGGGTGCAGCAGCATCTATGGAGCGAAGGAAATGGGCAACATTTCGGGCCGAGAAAAACCCTTGAAGGTAATAGGTAAAGTTTTGGGCCGAAACCCGGAAGGGTTTCGGCCCGAAACGTTGCCTATTTCCTTCGTTCCATAGATGCTGCTGCTGCACCCGCTGAGTTTCTCCAGCTTTTTTTTGTGTACCTTCGATTTTCCAGCATCTGCAGTTCCTTCTTGAACACATGTTTGCTGTAAATCTGTACAGAGGGCAGGCTGGTTCTCTACTTTATTTGGTATATATTGGGTTGGAAATACACTGTACCAATGCCTTCCTTCAATAATTCCTCTCTTTGGGCTGCAATGGGTTTGACAGTGAGTCAGTCAGCTGCAGGAAATACATCCTCTGCTCTCTCCCCCCCCCACTGTAAGGGCCAATTAGCTGTGTATTTTTTTTTTCTTCTGGCATTCAGATACTTGAACCGACATCTGCAGTTAAAAACAATTCCCTGACTGTGCAAAGGTCTTGCAGATTGTAAATGCTGCTTCTGATTTACGGCTTCAGTATTGACCTGGATGGGAACTGGGTGATTGATGTATTGCAACTGATGGGAGTGAGCATGGGCCCAGGTACTCAGTGTGACCATGTGGATATGCAGTGTGTACAAAACCCTCTTAAACCAGCTCATTAAAAAAACAAATTAATCATTCAATTTCAACCTCCCCGAGCAATCAAAGATTATCAGCAGGCCCACTCACTTTGAAAGGGAGCAAAACCTACAATTGTTTTCAGGCAGTTTAGGCTTTTAATTATGCCACATTATATCATAAATTTCATTAATGACCTTTGGAGATTATTAGCATCCGCACCAAGCCGGCAAAAACTTGTTGGGATCACAGGGGATGAAAATAAAATGTCCTGCAGTCTCCAAACCATTACAAGGCTGAATAATAATGGTGCAGGAAGGATCTGCAGATGCTGGTTTACACCAAAGGTAGACACAACATGGTGGAGTAACTCAGCAGGGACAGGCAGCGTCTCTGGAGAGAAGGAATGGGTGACGTTTTGGGTCGAGACCTTGTTGTGTGGAGTGTTGAGGTGTGTTTAAGACCAAGACAGGACCAACTGCAATGTCGAGTTGGTTGCCAGCCGTGGGTTACAGGGCAAGTCCCACTGCTTGCCGTGTGATGTTACTGCAGTCATGTCCACAATAGGGTCAAGGTGAAGGGGAAAAGATTTAATAGGAATCTGAGTGGCAACTTTTTTACACAAAGGGTGGTGGGTGCATGGAACGAGCTGCCTGAGGAGGCTGAGGCTGGGACTATCGCAATATTTAGAATAGAATAGAATAGAATATGTTTATTGTCATTGCACAAAACTGAGCAACGAAATTCCATTTGCTTCTCCTCCGTTAAAAGAAATACAACACGACACCAATGCATATATGTACAGTTAATAGTAGAATATAAATACATTTTTAAAAGAGATTAAAAGAATTTAGCGGTATTCCTTGAAGTTTAAGAAGCAGTTAGACAGGTACATGGATAGGACAGGTTTGGAGGGATATGGGCCAAACGCGGGCAGGTGGGACTAGTGTAGATGGGGCATGTTGGCCGGTGTGGGCAAGTTGGGCCGAAGGGCCTGTTTCCACACTGTATCACTCTATGACTCTAATTGGATTCAATGTGCTGGGCTTGGACGGGAAAGATTTCCATGGACCAACTCATGGTCATTATTTAGTTGACATTGATCCATCAATCTTTATCATTGGGAAGGTGCAGGAGAGGTTTTACCAGATGCCACTTGCATTAGAGGGTACCAGCTGCAGGGAGAGGTTGGATAAACTTGGATTGTTTTATCTGGAACGTCGGAAGTTGAGTTTCTGCCTTCCAGCGCCAGAGACCCGGGTTCGATCCTGACTATGGGTGCTGTGTCTACCTTCCCCCTGTGTTGTACTTTTCTATATTCTATATGTAGGAAGTTGGTTTAAACCGAAGATAAGCTACAAAAAGCTGGAGTAACTCAGCGGGACAGTCAGCATCTCTGGGGAGAAGGAATGGGTGATGTTTTGGGGCGAGACCCTTCCTCAGGCTGATGTCAGGGGGAGAGGGTAATGACAGATATAGCCTGAAGAAGGGTCCCAACCCAAAACGTCACCCATTCCTTCTCTCCAGAGATGCAGCCAGTCCCGCTGAGTTACTCCAGCATTTTGTGTCCATTTTTCTATATTCTATGGTAGTCATAATTGCTGGAGAAACTCAGCTGGTTCAGCAGCATCTATGAAGCGAAGGAAATAGGCAACGTTTCGGGCCGAAACCCTTCTGGGTTTCGGCCCGAAACGTTGCCTATTTCCTTCAGGGTTTCAGCCTGAAACGTTGCCTATTTCATTCGCTCCATAGATGCTGCTGCACCCGCTGAGTTTCTCCAGCATTTTTGTCCACCTTCGATTTTCCAGGCATCTCAAGTGAGTTTATTGTCATGTGTCCCTGTATAGGACAATGAAATTCTTGCTTTGCTTCAGCACACAGAACATAGTAGGCATTGACTACAAAACAGATAAGTGTGTCCATATACCATAATATAAATATATATACACGCATGAATAAATAAACTGGTAAAGTGCAAATAACAGAAAGTGGTTGCTAATAATCAGAGTTTTATCCGAGCCAGGTTTAATAGCCTGATGGCTGTGGGGAAGTAGCTATTCCTGAACCTGGTTGTTGCAGTCTTCAGGCTCCTGTACCTTCTATCTGAAGGTAGCAGGGAGATGAGTGTGTGGCCAGGATGGTGTGGGTCTTTGATGATACTGCCAGCCTTTTTGAGGCAGCGACTGCGATAAATCCCCTCGATGGGAGGAAGGTCAGAGCCGATGATGGACTGGGCAATGTTTACTACTTTTTGCAGTTCCTTCTTGAAGAACTTTCTATATTCTATGTTCTTTTAAAGAGGTTTATGGATAACATTCATGCCCTGGGGTGAAGGTTGAGCTGCAGAGGGTGACGGACCAAGAGATATTTTCCTAGTTTTTTTTTCTTACCAAAGGTTTCCATTTTCTCTGCTTGTGCAGTAGTCACTGACAACACGTTGCAGGTTGAACCCGTGGGGTGGAAAAGATTGTAATAGAATTGGATTCAGTATTTGCAGAATCCTTTCATCAATTTTCTCGTTCACGGTTGTTGGTTGCAGCCATAGGGAGAGTCACAGAAACATAGAAAATAGATGCAGGCCATTCGGCCCTTCGAGCCAGCACCGCCATTCAATATGATCGTGGCTGATCATCCATCAGCGTCCGTGACTGGAACTGCGCACAGCCCCCCCCCGAGCCTTGGATCAAAGCTCCTCGAAGCTGATCAGTGTTGGACGTTCCGGATGGTTGCATTCTCCTGGAGCTGGCCGCTCTTCTCCAGAATACTCGCACCGTAGTCGCTGGAGAAGTAGCTCAAGATCAAATTGACAATTTGTAAGTGAATTCTCGTTTCAACAATATAATTGCGGAACACTGGAACTTTGAAAGCTCTTTAAAAAAGCAATTGCAGGCTTAGGGTCCGCTAATAAAACTTGGCAGCATCGCGAATCAGTTATTGAAAGCAGGACACGTGCCTCGAAACTTGCAGCACCTCCAGTGTAAAGCCCTTTGATCACATCCCTGTCCTCATTCCAGGGACAAGATTAAAACCTTACATTTGCATTTATTTAATAGCATCTACTTCAGCATTCAAGGAAAGAACTGCAGATGTTGGTTTAAACTGAAGATTGACACAAAATGCTGGAGTAACCCAGCGGGACAGGCAGCATCTCTGGAGGGAAGGAACGGGTGACGTTTTGGTTTGAAGAAGGGTCTCGTCCCGAAATGTCAACCTTTCCTTCTCTCTGGAGATGCTGCCTGTCCCAGCATTTTGTGTCTAACTCATTCAAGGAGTTCAGAAGAAATATTTATTACTCTTTAGTTTAGTTTAGAGATACAGCGTTGAAACAGGCCCTTCGGCCCACCAGGTCCATGCCGACCAGCGATCCCTGCACATTAACACTATCCTACACCCACTAGGGTGGTTTTTTTACATTTACCAAGCCAATGAACCTACAAACCTGCACGACTTTGGAGTGTGGGAGGAAACCGAAGATCTCAGAGAAAACCCACGGGGAGAACGTACAAACTCGGTACCCGTGGTCAGGATCGAACCTGGGTCTCCAGCACTGCATTCGCTGTAAGGCAGCACCTCTACAGCTGCGCCACCGTGACTGCCCCAAAGTGAACTGTAAATCTGCCCCTCCACTGCACCCCATCCCTGCCCCAGAGTGTCTGGAATTCATGGACTTGATATTGCAATAGGAACTAGCCCTGGCATATGTAAATAAACCTTCAATGTTTCAGTAAGAAATCCAAAGAGCCATTTCTTCAGAACAAATGAAACCCAGGGCAACGTTGCAGGCCTATTTAACATCATGGAAACCAAATCCATTTTATTTATCATAATTATCCAGAAAGAAAGAGTGACTGTGACACTTTAGTAATCGGCCTAGTCTCACCCTCGGCAGAACTGTATATTTTATCAGCCACTACTCACTGGTGAGGCATACTCTGCGATTTATTTTGTTCCACTCTTGGTTTTTCAAACCACTGACATTCTCACAAAGCCCCGAGCGCAGTGCAAGTTGCAACGTTCAGGCTGACTCATCGGATCTGACTAATTGAAGATCAGGTAAATATTTAAACGTTGCGGTGGTATCCAACTTTGACTCTTAATGGATTGGACACGCTAGATGCAGGAAACATGTTCCCTATGTTGGGGGAGTCCAGAACCAGGGGTCACAGTGTAAAAATAAGGGGTAGGCCATTTAGGACTGAGACGAGGAAAACCTTTTTCACCCAGAGAGTTGTGAATCTGTGGAATTCACTGCCACAGAAGACAGTGGAGGCCGATTCACTGGATGTTTTCAAGAGAAAGTTAGATTTAGCTCTTAGGGCTAATGGAATCAAGGGATATGGGGAGAAAGCAGGAACGGGGTACTGATTGTGGATGATCAGCCATGATTATATTGAATGGCGGTGCTGTCTCGAAGGGCCGAATGGCCCACTCCTGCAACTATTTTCTATGTTTCTATGACTCTTGCAGTTATAGATTATAATCCCACTATTCTGCAATAAGAACTGTGAATGTTTCCCTGGGCACTGTGGTTGTATAAGCAGGGTGGAGAGGAGCTCAAAGCCACCAGTCCCCGTCATTAGTCGTAGCAGGTGGCCAAGAAATGTTCAACATGTTGAAAGTCCAGCGGCGACCAGAAAAAGGTACGACTCTTTGGGCGACTACTCACGGCCGTACATGCTGTCAAGCTGGACAGGGTACAGATAAGATTTACGAGGATGTTGCCAGGGCCATGAACTATGGGGAGATGAACAAGCTAGGACTCTATTCCTTGGAGCGCAGGAGGATGAGGGGTGATCTTATAGAGGTGTATAAAATCATGAGAGGAATAGATCGGGTAAATGCAGTGTCTCTTACCCACAGTAGGTGAATGGAGGACCTTAAGGTGAAGGGGAAAAGATTTAATAGGAATCTGAGGGGTAACTCTTTCACACAAAGGGTGGTGGGTGTATGGGGCAAGCTGCCAGAGGAGGTAGTTGAGGCTGGGACTATCCCAACGTTTAAGAAGCAGTTAGACAGGTACATGGATAGGACAGGTTTGGAGGGATATGGACCAAACGCAGGCAGGTGGGACTAGTGTAGCTGCAACATGTTGGCTGGTGTGGGCAGGTTGGGGCCTGTTTTCACACTGTATCACTCTATGACTCTAACTCAACCATCTCTTTAGACTTTAGAGATACAGCATTGACATGCCACCATGTAACCTGTATCTGTAAACTGTGGATGTCTTGATATACAGTCCTTTTGCTGACTGGGTAGCACGCAACAACAAAAAGCCTTTTCTCTGTACCTCAGTAATAATAATAAAACTAAACTGAATCTTTACATTAATCCTTGAAGTGCTTTGCACCCATATTAATATTGACCAGTTGATCAAAAGCCATCTGTCTCCGTTTAAGAACTGCAGATGCTGGAAAAATCGAAGATAGATAAAAATGCTGGAGCAACTCAGCGGGACAACCAGCATCTGTGGAGCGAAGGAATACGTGACATTTTGGGTCAAAACCCTTCAGACTGATGTCAAGGGAGGGTGGGGAAAAAACATCAGTCTGCAGAAGGGTCTCGACCCGAAACATCACCTATTCCTTCGCTCCATAGATGCTGCCTGTCCCGCTGAGTTGCTCCAGCATTTTCGTCTACCTTCTGCCTCTGTGTGATCTTTATGAGGTGTCACCAAAGTGAGTGGTTGACCATTGAGTTGTGGGATAGTGCGGTGGAACATTTGTACAATGCGGGTGAGCGTTCCGCAGCTTAGTATTCAAACTCAACACCCCCAGAGAAATCAATTGCATGATAAATGGCCGTTGTTGTGTTCTCCTTACAGAGAGCAATGCTGTGACGACCTCTATTTAATACAGCACTGAAGAACAGGAATAAATTCTTGATGAATGGCTTGTACCTTGTCAATAAATGTTCAGAATGATGCAGGATGCTACTGAGGACCGCAATAATAGTGCTAACAAAACCTCCCCTTGCCAATGTACCTGTGTTCACGAGGGCTCCGTGAGGGGCAACTGGTAGAGACGCTGCCTCACGGCGCCACAGACCAAGGGTTTGATCCTGACCTCGGGTACTGTCTGCGTGGAGTTTGCACGTTCTCCCCATGACCGCGTGGGTTTCCCCGGGTGCTCTGGCTTCCTCCCACATCCCAAAGACGTGCAGGTTTGCAGGTTAAAGGGCCTGTCCCACTTACCGATTATTTTTGGCGACTGCCGGCATCATTGACTGACGAATCAGTTCACCGAAACGTCGCAGCGTGACGCAGCGTGATGACTATTGATGCGCGGCGTTTTTTCAAGTGTCGCAACGTTTGTTTTGTTGCCGCTGGATTTTGATGTTCAAAATGTTTTGCCGACATTGATATAACGCCAAAAATATTGCCAAGTGGGACAGGCCCTTAATTGGCCCTGTGTCCAGTGGGGTAAGATAGAACGACTGTGGTGTGAATGAGTGACCGATGGTCGGCATGGACTCAATGGGCCAAATGGCCAGTTTCCATGCTGTGTCCTCTAACTAAATGTAAGCTGAACAAAAACTTAAAGGAACATATATCACCAACATGGAACAAATAGAAAATGATTAGCAATATCGAACGGCGTTTAACAAGAGATTCGGATTGAGCTGCATGAACCAGAGTGTTGATGGAATGTTGCCTCTCATAGACAGAGTCCGTGCTCGAGCCACTCTCAAGGGACTAGAAGACTCCACAGTGTAATCATGGTGTAATCAATGGCCGGAGAACCATTTTCACCAGAGCAGGGGGCAGCTGACTACAGATCAGGTCTTCTCTGCCATTCAATCATGGCTGATCTATCTCTCCCTCCTAACCCCATTCTCCTGCCTTCTCCCCATAACCCCCGACACCCGTACTAATCAAGAATCTATCTATCTCTGCCTTAAAAATATCACTGACTTGGCCTCCACAGCCGTCTGTGACAATGAGTTCCACAGATTCACCACCCACTGACTAAAGAAATGTCTCCTCATCTCCTTCCTAAAGGAATGTCCTTTAATTCTGAGGCTGTGACCTCTAGTCCTAGACTCTCCCACCAGTGGAAACATCCTCTCCACATCCACTCTATCCAGGGTAGAGGGTCAGTCAGAGTCATGAATGTCTCCAAATGCTATCTTCTGTTGGGTGTTGACATCAACCATTGGGATAGTATATTTTAGCTGACGTTTTGTGTGGAGACCCTTCGTCAACCATTCTATCTCTCCAGAGATGCTGCCTGTCCCGCTGAGTGACTCCAGCATTTTGTGTCCATCTTCGGTGTAAACCAGCATCTGCAGTTCCTTCCTACACACAGTATATTTTAGCTTGCTCTGCAATGTTGTTAGCTCTGTTACTGTTACTTACTGCTGTAAAACAACACCCCTTCATTAGCGTGCTGGTATGATGAGCCTGCAGTCTACAGTTCAGAAATTGGACAGACCCTGTAGACTGAAGCACTATCTGAGATTTATTCCCACTTCCTCTGATTCTCCCCCCACGATAACTAATAGCTTTTATTCTTACATTGAAGGCTCTGGCGGTGAAATCGCATTTCCATCGCTAAAACTGCCTGTGCAAATCCTAATTTATTTGGACCTGTTAAACCTTTCAGTTCTCCTGGTAAAACACCTGCCTTTTTTTGCAACCGACAGGAAACCTGCAGAGTTGACAACATAAACTATACATTCATATGTGATAGGAGCAGAATTAGGCCATTCGGCCCATCAGCCTATCATGGCCTGTTTCCATGCTGTATCACTCTATGATTCTAAGGAAGTATATTAATAGCTTCCTTATTAATATTCCTGAATAAGGAAGTATTTGATGCATAACTGAAGCTAAAATGTTGAAGATAGCAGTCAGGGGATATGGGGAGAAGGCAGGAACGGGGTACTGATTGTGGATGATCAACCATGATCACATTGAATGGCGGTGCTGGCTGGAAGGGCCGAATGGCCTACTCCTGCTCCTATTGTCCACATTTAATTGAGCTGCCCCTCACATGAACTATTGCATTTGACACAACCCTTCCCATATCTTCTCTCCAAAGGTACATATTTTGTGTGAGATTTGAGTAAAAAAACAAATTGCTTTCACATGCTTTGTGATCTTCAGTGTGATTTCACCTCCTGTGTGATCTTGCAGGGAGAGGTTGACTGACACAATCTCAGCAGTTGTTAGTGCAGTAATTCCTCTACCTCTGGGTCATTTGACAGCAAGATGCTCGGTACATTCCACAAGGTTTTTCTCACATCAGCCTTAACCATGCTTGATGAAGTCTGTGACCCAACATTGCGGTTATTAATCTTGCCGTGTGCATGCTCGATCTGAGCTTCCGTACAATTAGATCCAAACAATTCCCAAGTTTATTACCCAGAAAGCAAACAAAATCAGTGATCTGCAGCCAGAGAAAGCGTTCCGATCTAATCTTCCCACATTTGTCATTCCTCTGACAGGGAGAGACCGTGGAGATTTTCTGTCATGTTATTGAAATCCGTTTTGGTTTCAAATTAAAAAATTAAAGTGGGTGCCTAGTGGTTTGTTCATTTTAAAATGGGAATCCGTGGAGAGAGACCAGATTGTTGCTTCTAGCGGGACTCCATTTCAATAACAAGTTAAGGGGCGACATGGTAGAGTTGCTGCCTCACAGCGCCAGAGACCCGGGTTCCATCCTGACTACAGGTGCTGTCTGTACGGAGTTTGCACATTCTCCCCGTGAACTGTGTGGGTTTGCTCCGGGTGCTCCGGTTTCCTCCCACACTCCAAAAACGTACGGGTTAGTGGGTTAATTGGTTTGATATAAGTGCAAATTGTCCCGAGTATGTGTAGGATATGTGTTAGTGTGCGGGGATCGCTGGTCGGCGCGGACTCGATGGGCCGAAGGGCCTGTTTCCACGCTATATCTCTAAACTAAACTAGATTACAGCAGCAATAACTAGCGGCTATGTTTGTGGCTGTAATACAATGCAATGCTCGCAGGCACTTTACAAACTTGTACAGCAGGCCACATAAATGGGAAGAACATTTCATGGACGGTCTGAATGCAATCACATATAGTCTCTACGCTGACTGGATAGCATGCAGCAAAAAGGCTTTGCACTGTACTCCGGTGCACATGGCACCAAACTGAACTGAACTAAACTGCCTCGCAAACTAGCAACCTGCCTCATCAGCCATGTCCAAGCCCAACGGTGACTGAGTCTACAATCACACAGTGGCACATCACTCACTGGGAAGTCAATGAGCTGGTGTGAAGCAAATCATCCTTCATCCCCTGAGGCTGCACAGGAACATAATCAACCAATAATGGACTCTACTGAATGAAAATTGGATTTCAACAATTTTATAAGGAGTTTCCACGCTTCGGTACCTGAACTGAACTTCCACAAGAAGCAAAGTTTGACCCGACTGGTGAAATCTAGAGCAAAGAATTCATTCTTCGAAGAATTATGTTCTGAAGGAAATGTCATATTCAATATATTGACATATTTAATTCCACCAGGGACTGATGTTTATTAGTGAAATGTTCTATTTTGTGAAAATTACATATAAAAAGTGATATCTGTCTTCTTTGATGTCACATTGATATAGAGATGTCATGATATCTGTGCGTGGGAATGTCACAACAGTTCATGCTACATCTACTACCTGATGCCCAGTTTCAGCTCAGCTACTATCTGTTGCAGAGTTTTGAACCACCATGGTCACCCCCCCTCTCCTGAGCACTTTAACTGTGTCCCCTGTTCAAGCAACACTCCAACATTCCTGACTAGTACGGGTGTCAGGGGAGAAGGCAGGAGAATGGGGTTAGGAGGCTGAGATAGATCAGCCATGATTGAATGGCGGAGTAGACTTGATGGGCCAAATGACCTAATTCTGCTCCGAGAACCTGTGAATGAGGGAAGGACATGTCCAGGTTGGACATGTATCTGCTAGAGAAAAGGCATGAAGTGTTGGAGTAACGCAGCAGATCAGGCAGCATCTGTGGAGGGCATGCATTGATGAGTCGGGACACTTAGTCAGACCTGCTGTTACTCCAGCACTTTGTGTCTTTCTATAAACCAACAACTGCAGTTCCTTGTGTCTGCTGGAGTCTTGAAGACTATGAAAAGACTTCATTGAAACATGCAGATCTTGAAGGTGCCATGGCAACGTGGATATGGAGACGATGATTATTTATGTGACAGCATTGAACACAAAGGGGGCGTGTTTAAAGATCAGAAGTTGGCAACTCAGACAGGGGTTGAGCCTCGTTAATTTTTAGACACTGCTCTCGTCCCCAGAGCAGTGTCTGAATATTTTTAAATCAGAGTTACATAAATACTTCATAAGCAAAGGGTTACTATGGATATGTTTCGGATTAGGTCCAGGTTTAGTATTGTCACGTGTATTGAGGTACAGTGACAAGCTGTGTTGTGCATGCTATCCAAACAGGTCAGGTATACCGTACATAGTTGCACTCGGTTCAAATACAGTCAAGTAGCTATTTAGCTATTGCATTTAACTAAGATCAAAATGTACTTAAACAAGAAGAAGTTTGGATGAATATCATACTGTTCTTACTGCTGCAATAAAGAAACTATTAATTAAGAGACTGTGTTTTGGAAGATTTCTCTTTCGATGGCATTGGATGTCTTGTGGAGAGCTGGTAAATGCATATCTATTATCTCCTAAACCCCTGTCTTCAACCATGGTGTCTAGAGGAAAGATTCCTTGAACAATATGGAAACCCTGTCACTACATAACAGGTACAATATGTAGAGCAAAGGGGAAGATACAGAATGTAGAATATCGTTCTCATTATAGATGTGCAGTCAGAGTTGATGTTATACTTGGAGCAGCCGTGATCTTATTCAATGTCAGAGGCAGCTTGCGAGACTGTGGCCTACTGCTCCAGTCCACAATGTTGAATGTTCCTTTGCAAGGAATACATGGCACAGCTTCAACAGTAGCCTGTGGTAAAGCACTGTTTGTCAAAAACCATCTACCTCACTGGTGACCCTGGGACTATCCTTGATCAGACTTTGCTGGCTTTACCTTGCACTAAACATTATTCCCTTATCATGTATCTGTACACTGTGGACAGCTCGATTGTAATCATGTATTATCTTTCCGCTGGCTGGTCAGCACGCAACAAAAGCTTTTCACTGTACCTCGGTACACGTGACAATAAACTAAACAGAACAGGTGGTCAGTCCCCAGCAGTGGTAGCCTGTAATCGGGTGATACCCAGCCCCTCTCCATGTTCCTGCTCTGCCAGTGAGAGACTGCATTGGCACTGAGCTGTCAACAATTCACAAACTTCCTAACATGACATTCCACCTTCACCAACACGAAGTCAACGTTTCGGAAGAATTTCCGTCATTGATTTTTTTGGTCAACATTGGTCACGGTGGCGCAGCGGTAGAGTTGCTGCCTCACAGCGCCAGAGACCCGGGTTCCATCCTGACCACGGGTGCTGTCTGTACGGAGTTTGAACGTCCTCCCCGTGACTTGAGTGGGTTGTCTCCGAGATCTCCGGTTTCCTCCCACACTCCGAAGACGTACAGGTTTGAAGGTTAATTGGCTTTGGTGTAAATGCAAACATTGTCCCTAGTGTGTGTAGGATAGTGTTAGTGTGCAGGGATCGCTGGTCAGTGTGGCCTCAGTGGGCCGAAAGGTATCTCTAAACTATACAAAACATTGTTCTAAGAAGATCTGAAGAAGGGTCTCAACCCAAAACGTCACCCATTCCTTCTCTCCAGAGATGCTGCCTGTCCCGCTGAGTTACTCCAGCATTTTGTGTCTACCTTCGATTTAAACCAGCATCTGCAGTTCTTTCTTGCACATGGATCCACATTAATTTGGGCATGGCTGTGGCAAAGGTGCTGAATGGTGGAGAGAGAAACATCAGCAACGTTTAAATGTTACAGCTGCAAGATAATGACTGTAAGTGTTGTAAGTAGTTTGTGATGCAGCCTTGAATTTCACAGTATGGTGACTATGTCAATAATCTGAACTAACACAGCATGGCTAATTTAGCTGAATTAAAGCAAATGAATTATATTTGTTCTTGTTGCAACTGTGTTGATATTTTCAGATGCAGATGAATTTGTCCTGATTTTTCGCGACACATTTTTGCGTTGCGTTTTTACGTGTTACTTCTGTCTCAGCTGCTCACGGCACTGCTGACCCAACATCCTTCTGTGAGGCTGGAGGAAAGTCTCTAAGGTCAGAACCTCTCACTGTTTGTCTTGCATTAAATCGCATCCTCAACAACACCGGCCTTGCAGCGTTTAGTTTAGAGATACAGCGGGGGAAACAGGCCCTTCAGCCCATCGAGTCTGGACCAATCTGTGATCCCGCACACTAACACTATCCTACACACACTCGGGACAATTTTAGATTTATACTGAAGCCAATTAGCCAACAAACCTGTACGTCTTTGGAATGTGGGAGGAAACTGGAGCTCCCGGAGAAAACCCACGCAGGTCACGGGGAGAACGTGCAAACGCCGTACAGACAGCGCCCGTAGTCAGGATTGAACCTGGGTCTCTGGCGCTGTGAGGCAGCAACTCTACATTATCTTGTCCTGGGTATGGATAAAATGTCAGAGTCACAGAGTGATACAGTGTGGGAACAGGCCCTTCAGCCCATCTTGCCCATACTGGCCAACATGTCCCAGCTACACTAGTCACAGAGTGATACAGTGTGGGAACAGGCCCTTCAGCCCAACTTGCCCACATCAACCAACACGTCTCATCTGCACCAGTTCCACCTGCCTATGTTTGGCCCATATCCCTCTAAACCAACAAACCTGAATCTGAGTCTGAAGAAGGGTCCCGACCTGAAACGTCACCCACCCTTTTTCTCCAGAGATGCTGCCTGATGCACTGAGCTACTCCAGCACTTTGTGCCTATCTGCGAGAAACCACAGATGGCCAAGATCAGCTGTACTGAGGTTCGGGCAAGGTCAAATTCCCAACGCCATTGAACATGTCGAGTGCTACTGCCAAACAACATTGATTCAGGGAATGGAAGCCTGACTGGATGTGTTTATGCCAAGATGCTCATCCAAGTGAAGCCGCTCCCTTCTGGATATAACCATCCATCTCTATGTGTGCAGTTACAACCAGTCAGCCAGGTACTGTAGACGTGCAGCCAAATTACATTGACGTCAGTTTAGTTCAGTTTAGTTTATTGTCCCGTGTACCGAGGTACAGTGAAAAGCTTTTGTTGCGTGCTAACCAGTCAGCGGAATGACAACATCATGTGGGAGAAATTCAATGAAGGTGGGGAACCCAGAGGATTGAGAGTTTTTGTTTAAGAAGGAACTGCAGATGCTGGAAAATCAAAGGTAGACAAAAATGCTGGAGAAACTCAGCGGGTGCAGCAGCATCTACGGAGCGAAGGAAATAGGCGACGTTTCAGGTCGAGACCCTTGTTCAGACTGTTAATGTTAAGTCTGGCAGGCAATGTTAAATCTGACTGCAGGAAGGAGCAAATGTGAAGACAATACACTTGTTTTGTGTAGTTGTATAAAAACTAACTGGAATGTGTGGGAGGGAACTGCAGATGCTGCTCTAAACCAAAGATAGACACAAAGTGCTGGAGTTGGCCATTTGAGCCAGCACCGCCATTCAATGTGATCATGGCCGATCATCCCCAATCAGTGCCCTGTTCCTGCCTTCTCCCCATATCCCCTGACTCCGCTATAAGAGTCCTATCCAGCTCTCTCTTGAAAGCATTCAGAGAACCAGCCTCCACTGCCCTCTGAGGCAGAGAATTCCACACTCACCACTCTCTGTGAGAAAAAATGTTTCCTCGTCTCCGTTCTCGTTAGTTTGAAGTAAGAAACACTAAGACAGATAAAGCAGCTTGACTTAAAGAGAGTTAAATGGGTGGTGGGAATGAACCAGATGAGATATTGTATTGAATCAATACATTGCGATGATCTACGCTCTATAAATGTTGCCTTGACGCATTCTAACCCACTTTTTACAAATATTCCTGGTGGTTCGGAAGTGTTTCTGCTGTGGCCTTTCCATCATGGAGCAGTCACAACAACACCATGTTCTTAATGAAACACCAATCAACTATGGAATCCATCAGGAGAGGTTTGGCCATGAGTGAGTGAGTGAGTGAGTCGACCACAGTACAGATCACCCAGAGCGTTCACTTATCACAGGCTGCATTTAACTTGCTCCTTGTTGCAAGAAATGAGCTACGACTTTTAAATGCAATATCAAAGAACGCACTTATTTCAAAGCTCAACATCACCCTGCATTTTTTGATGGATTATCACAGCTACAGCATAATATATCAGCCTTAAAATGGCCAATTTTAGTCAAATATACGTTCCAGAGTAATTGTGACAAAAGGCCACATTAATGGGTTTGAGGTGTATTCCAAATTCCAAATTCAAATGAAGATCCCTGTTATAAAATACAAGATTACATTGATGAAAATTCCTTTTCAACGGCAGGATAACAAAGTGTATGGAAGATAAAATGAGACATATTTCTTCCATTTGGAAGATTGTACAATTGCAAGAATGTCTCTGACAATTGCAGGCAGCTTGTTGTGTTTGACCCTAAGCCACAGAGGCATTTCCATGCCATGTACAACTCTGCCTAGTTCCACTTCCGAAACATCACCTGATAATCATTTATCTCCTTCCGAGGAGTCGAGAACCAGAGCACAGAGGTTTAAGGTGGGGGGGGGGAAGATTTAATAGGAATCTGAGCAGTAACTATTTCACACAGAGGGTGGTGAGTGTATGGAACAAGCTGCCAGAGGAGGTAGTTGAGGCTGGGACTATCGCAATGTTTAAGTAACAATCAGACAGGTACATGGATAGGGCAGGTTTAGAGGGATATGGGCCAAACGCGGGCAGGTGGGACTAGTGTAGATGGGACATGTTGGTAGGTGTGGGCATGTTGGGCCGAAGGGCCTGTTTCCACACTGTATGAATCTGACTCTGTGACTCAACTCTGTGTGGAGCAGACAGTGTTTGTCGGCAAGCTAGGCCAATTACTCCTCTTCCATTCCATCGCATCCCGAAGCATCAGCTTTCGACTTTACTTTAGAGATACAGCGTGGAAACAGGCCATTCGTCCCAGCGAGTCCATGCTAACCAGCGACCATCCGTACACTAGGGACTATGTACAAACCTGAACGCCTTTAGAGTGCGGGAAGAAACCCAAGCACCTGGAGAAAGCCCACGCGGTCACGGGGAGAACGTTCAAACTCCGCCCATAGTCGGGATCAAACCCAGGTCTCTGATGCTGTGAGGCAGTAACTCTACCGCTGCTCCACCCAGTTTCCTTCCACACTCCAAAGACGTACAGGTTTAGACAATAGACAATAGGTGCAGGAGTAGAGGCCATTTGGCCCTTCGAGCCAGCACCGCCATTCAATGTGATCATGGCTGATCAATGAAAGATATGCAAAAAAGTAACAATAAAAGAAACAGGGGTTTGTAGGCTACTTGGCTTGGTATTAACGTAACGTGTCCCTAGTGTGTGTAGGATAGTGTTAGTGAGCGGGGATCGCTGGTGGGGGCGGGCTTGGTATTAACGTAAAGTGTCCCTAGTGTGTGTAGGATAGTGTTAGTGAGCAGGGATCGCTGGTGGGGGCAGGCTCAGTGGTACAAAGGACCTGTTTCCGCACTGTATCTCTAAACTAAACAAAAGTACCAATGGTTGAGGATGGAATTTCTTGATGACCACGTGGACCATCTTCATCAGCTCGCAGTTTTAATGAAGGCAACAAGTGTTATATCTGTCCAGTTACTCGGGGCGGATGGGCAAAGGGTAGTAGTTAGAAATGTAATCTCGTCGCCATTACACTTGGACAATTTCTTCTGCTGGGCTGAAGCTGAGATGAGCAATAAGCATTTTGGCCGATGGCACAAATATTGTCCATCACAGTGTCGGTAGCTGGAGTAGTTCGTATACAGGCCCGGAGAGGGAATTAATTCTCACTCTCAGCGATGGTGTATAGATTGTGGAACAGCTCCAGGGGGTAACAAGAGCAGAGTCTCTGGCCACTCGTTTACCAGCCTTTGACTTGCTCTTATCACCATGTTTATGCAGTGGATCCAGCGAGATCGATGTCTCATGGCCAAGATGTTAAATGGACAGAGATAGTAAAGGCCAGGCATATTAGATGTTTTGTTTCATTGCCTGTCTAACTTGCCCGCTCATTTAGGTAGAGTGGACAGATACAGACTAGAGAGAGCTCGCATCCTGGGTCACATCTGGCAGTGGTTGGTGATCGTCCCAGCTGTTGTCAGGCAACCGAACCGTCCTCTCACCAACTAGAGAGCAGTCCTGACCTCCCATCTACCTCATTGGAGACCATCGGACCATCTTTAATCAGACTATACTGGACTCTATCTTGTACACCATGAACGGCCCGATTGTAGTCACGTATAGTCTCCCCACTGACAGGATCGCACGCAGCAATAGCTTTTCACTGTACCTCGAGCGTGATGAATCAGTGGGGTATGAATGAGATCTTCAGCTTTCAGCAGAGGCCACCCCGACTCAAGTCCCGTCACCCCCTTTGCTCCACATGGAAAACAACTCCCAGCATCCGTCCAGCCAACAGCCAAAAGCACAGGTAGACAAAAGTGCTGGAGAAACTCAGTGGGAGCAGCAGCATCTACGGAGCGAAGGAAATAGGCAACGTTTTGGGCTGAAACCCTTCTTCAGACTGATGTAATGTTGGGGGGGGGGGGGGGAGAAGAAAGGAGAAAGGAAGAGGAGGAACCAGAGGGCTGAGGGAGAGCTGAGAAGGGGAGGAGACAACAAGGGCTACTGGAAATTGGAGAAGTCATAGTTTATGCCACTAGGGTGCAGACTGCCCAAGCAGAATATGAGGTGCTGCTCCTCCAATTTCTGCTGGTGCTCACTCACTCTGGCCATGGAGGAGCTGAGAAGGGGAGCTGAAAGCAAGGGCTACCGGAAATTGCACAAAAGCCCACTGGATAGCCACCAAGTGGTCACAACCTCATCTCCATTACTCATCTACATCTCTTCACCAGATAGAAGCTGTCCAGGGTCTGGCCTCCCCAGAGGAGCGTGGATGGGTGAAGCTCAACAGACTTGGTGCTGGAGTTGGGCGTTTCAATGCCAGCGTGTGGAGATGGGGGCTCCCTCCCTCCACCAGAGCCCAGCCTGTGAATGTGGAGCAGAACAACACACGGCCAACCATGTCATCTCTGGGTGCCCGCTCTACCACCCACCACATGGAGCTGTGTCAGGGCCTGGCAGACATTGACACCAACACAGACAACAACCTGGCTGCTCAACGCCCACCCGGCTTGTGATCTAACTATTCCTTTGGTTTGTTTATGTTTCACTCACAAGAAGAAGAAGTCTCTTCATTGTTGGTGGAATTCTCTGCCTCAGAGGGCGGTGGAGGCAGGTTCTCTGTTGCTTTCAAGAGAGAGCTGGATAGGGCTCTTAAAAATAGCAGAGTCAGGGGGTTTGGGGAGAAGGCAGGAACAGGGTACTGATTGTGGATGATCAGCCATGATCACATTGAATGGTGACTCGAAGGGCTGAATGGCCTACTCCTGCACCTGTTGTCTATTGTTATTTTTCTCCGGGGGGGGTGGGAGTTAGGAAGGGGTTACGCTGGAGTACGTGGATGGTGGGGACATTGTGAACCCCCAACATATCATCCATCCTCTAGTACATTCTAGAACAGAAACAGTTAGGGTTTTAGTAATCTGTGAGAGATT